>NC_091228.1:15945840-16098340 GCF_040958095.1 Procambarus clarkii
GAAGAAATGTCCAACAACACCAGCACCAGCAAGGCTTGCCAGGGTGAGCAGAAACGTATGCATCCAGCCACCTGTTCGAACTCCAACCACCAAACTACCCGTTGATCGCTACGGCTCCGCTGATTGGTCGCCGGTCTGGCTGCACCTGCACTCGCCCCCAATACTACCTGATGTCTGGGGTCGCCCCAACATCAGTCCTCAGAATGTTCCGTGCTTTCGTAGCCAGCACTCCTCCCAGCTAGACGTTAGCGTGTACTGAGAGAGGTGGTGGCTTTAAGCCAATATTCCAGCACCTCCCACTTAACTTTTGTTGCACTTCTTGTTATTTTGCCTTAACGTAACTTTCATTGTGTCATTTAAGTATTCTTATTATTTTGATTCATTGATTTTATTATACATATTTGTTTGTCCATATTTTCATGTTTTGATTTATTTAACGTAATTAAAATTTCATTGTTAAAGTTTTACTTGTGTTTTGTGTGTCTTCTCCTTACCTTACCACAGACGAAGTTCCAGTTTTTCTATTTTTTTTTATAACTATGTGACGAGGCCATACCCCTAGCCTTAAACAGCCGAACACCAACGCGTTACCGTCACAATATATATACATATATATACATATATATATACATATATATACATACATATATATACATATATATATACATATATATACATATATATATACATATATATACATATATATACATATATATACATATATATACATATATATACATATATATACATATATATACATATATATATATACATATACATATATATATACATATATATATATACATATATATATACATATATATATACATATATATATACATATATATATACATATATATATACATATATATATACATATATATATACATATATATATACATATATATATACATATATATATACATATATATATATATATATATATATATATATATATATATATATATATATATATATATATATACATATATATATATATACATATATATATATACATATATATATATACATATATATACATATATATGTTCTATTCAGTTGTGTATTTGTAAACTAAAGTCTTTGAAAATGTAATAAGTTTTACGAAACGCGCTCGTGTCGCGTCAGACTAGAAATAAAAATGAATTTTGGAGAATTGATTTTTGAATTACCTCCAACAGTGAAAAGAAATGTACGAAAGATTGAGAAAATTCGTGTTAGAATTACTAATCTTACTTTTTCGGTCATATTTAATAATATATGTCTACAGGAAAGACTGCTACCAAAATATACTAATATTAAAGCGCACGACCCAGCAGCAAGGAATCAAGCCTTCACGATAAAATATCGCCTGGATCTGATTCGTGATCAGATATACAAGGCAGAGAATGAAATCAAAGACAACAAAACGCAACTACTTCATGCTACAAACGAGTGGAGAAATAGCAACATCGACGAAAGTATCCGTACCCGCATTGAACAACACCTCGACATCCTCACAGACCGACATCACCTCAGCACTGAAAAAAGGATTATCAAGAAACTTACAACATTATATGGAGGACCTATGGCAATTCCACGACCAAGAGATGGCTTCCTGAACCTTGCAGGAATTAACCTCACTGAGGACCAAGTCACTCTCCTAAATCTGGGCATAAACTGTCACGTTATGTCCAGACCGAGTGAGATGGCCCGGAAAGTAGAGTTGGAAATTCTGTTGGACGACATATTCGACCTCGAGACACAAAAAAAGGTCACTACCAAAGATACCTTACAAGCAGAACTTATTGCAGAAGGAGGAAAGAATCGAGGCAATTACAGAAGCACCATACTGTCCCCCGAGCTTAAAGCGGCAGCTAAAAGCCTTCGTGAGAACAAGGAGATAGTTGTCAGGAGAGGTGACAAGTCGCCAATATATGTCATTCTTAAAAAAGACGAATATCTGGCGAAAATGAACCTCATACTCTCTGACCAAACTAAGTTCCAAAGGGTAACGAAGGACACTACAGCCGAATTGAAAGCAAAGGTCAACAAACTGATCGAAACTGTGAACGCCAAGAAATCCGGACTCCAGCTGCCAAAGATCATTGGGGAATATAAACCTGGATATGCGTATGGAAATGTCAAGACACACAAGCCTGGAAACCCACTTCGGCCAATCATTAGCCAGATACCCACACCCACGTACAGACTGGCGAAGCGACTCAACGGCCTGCTGACTCCTTATGTTCCTTGCGCCTTCAGCCTGAAGTCTCCAAAGGAATTTGTTGACTTACTGCGGGGCACACGGGCCACAGGGATAAGAGCCTCGTTGGACGTAGAATCGCTGTTTACCAACGTACCTGTGGACGAGACAATCGGGATGATAGCCGACAGAGTGTATCGTGATCCAGCCTGTACTCCTCTTGACATGCCAGAAAGTATTCTGAGGAAACTACTCCAAGCTTGTACTAAAGAGGCACCCTTCTTGAGCCCGGATGGGCATATGTATAAGCAAGTAGATGGGGTCGCTATGGGTTCTCCCCTAGGTGTCCTGTTTGCAAACTTCTACATGGGTACCATCGAGCAAAAAGTCTTAGTCGACATGAACTTGAAACCGGCCATATACTGCAGGTATGTTGACGACATTTTTACACAGGTACCTGATGTCAGACATCTGCAGGAGCTGAAGGAGGCATTTGAGCAGAGTTCCGTGCTGCGTTTCACTTACGAGACGGAAAAGGATGGGAAGCTGCCTTTTCTAGATGTAACAGTCATGGAAAAGGGCGGAGGTTTCCACACTGCAGTCTACACAAAGGAAACAAACATAGGAATGTGCCTAAATGCCAACAGCGACTGCCCTGACAGGTACAAGAGGAGTGTTGTTAACGCATACGTCGACCGTGCTCTCAGCCACAGCTCAGAATGGAAGCAAGTCGACGAAGAACTCTGTAGGGTAAGGCAGGTTCTAGTCAATAACGGCTTCTCCAATGGTTTCATCGAAGACATCATAAGAAGGAAAGTGAAAAGCCATGCAACCTCTGAAGAGACAACTAACACAACACCTATACCCCCTATTAGACTATTTTACAGGAACTTCTTTTCCACAGCTCATAAAACAGAGGAAAGGGTCCTGAAAGATATTGTTAATAGAAACGTTATCCCTACAGACAAAAATCAGAGGATACAACTGACGATTTACTATAAAACCAGAAAAACGGCCAGCCTACTCATGAGAAACTCTCCAGACACGAAACAGAACGCTTTAAAAGAGACTAACGTCGTCTATGCCTTCAAATGCCCACTTGGGGACTGTAAGCTCCAAAAAACCCAGTATATAGGCAAGACAACAACATCTCTTTCTAGGCGTTTAACGATGCATAAACAACAGGGCTCCATTAAGGAACATATAATCTCTTCCCATAACCAAACCATCGCCAGAGAAATCCTAGTAAACAACACAGAAATCATCGATAGATACAGCGATAGCAGGCGGCTTGACGTTTGCGAGGCACTACACATCAAGAAGTCAACACCAGCAATCAACAGCCAATTATTGCACAACTATATTCTACCCACCTCAAGACTCCGCTCCAATATAGAAGCATCAAGAAATATGGACCAATAGGCTTTCTACAAACACTTCTATTCAATATCCATTGTTTCGTGTTCTGTCTTGTGTTGATACTTTTAATACCCTATTAATATCCTCTAATGCCACATCATCCTTCCCACCTCACTCAAATGTAATGCCACATCACCCTTCCCACCTCACTCAAAAGTAGATATAAAATCAGGGAAATGCAAGTTCTAATCAGTTGTGTATTTGTGAAGTCTTTGAAAATGTAATAAGTTTTACGAAACGCGCCCGTGTCGCGTCAGACTAGAAATAAAAATGAATTTTGGAGAAGTGATTTTTGATTTACCTCCAACAGTGAAGCATAATGTACGAAAGATTGAGAAAATTCGTGTTAGAATTATTAATCTTACTTTTTCGGTCATATTTAATAAAATATGTCTACAGGAAAGACTGCTACCAAAATATACTAATATATATATATATATATATATAATATATATATATATATATATATATATATATATATATATATATATAATATATATATATATATATATATATATATATATATATATATATATATATGTCGTACCTAGTAGCCAGAACGCACTTCTCTGCCTACTATGCAAGGCCCGATTTGCCTAATAAGCCAAGTTTTCATGAATTAATTGTTTTTCGACTACCTAACCTACCTAACCTAACCTAACCTAACTTTTTTGGTTACCTAACCAAACCTAACTTATAAAGATAGATTAGGTTAGGTTAGGTAGGGTTGGTTAGGTTCGGTCATATATTTACGTTAATTTTAACTCTAATAAAAAAAATTGACCTCATACATAATGAAATGGGTAGCCTTATCATTTCATAAGAAAAAAATTAGAGAAAATATATTAATTCAGGAAAACTTGGCTTATTAGGCAAATCGGGCCTTGCATAGTAGACTGAGAAGTGCGTTCTGGCTACTAGGTACGACATATATATATATATATATATATATATATATATATATATATATATATATATATATATATATATATATATATATATATATATATATATATATATATATATATATACACACACATAGTGCTGGAGTATATTTGCTGATATATATGGAGCTTTGTCAACTTTTGTTGTTAAATTACTATATATTATTAAATAATAAAGATGCATTTACCAAATACCTTGTTGATAAAAGATCCCTTTTAGCAGCAGGAGACCTAAGCTCTAACAGGACCCCAAGATAATTAAAGCTTGAGGAGCGTTGTACTTACACGTCCGTCCGCGGTGGAGGCTGGTGCGACACTGAGGTGTTGGCGTCTCTGGACTGAAGGACAGGTACTGCCTTCTGGTGGTGGAGGGCAGCTTTGTGGTGGTGGAGGGCAGCTTTGTGGTGGTGGAGGGCAGCTTTGTGGTGGTGGAGGGCAGCTTTGTGGTGGTGGAGGAGGGCAGCTTTGTGGTGGTGGAGGGCAGCTTTGTGGTGGTGGAGGGCAGCTTTGTGGTGGTGGTGGAGGGCAGCTTAGTGGTGGAGGAGGGCAGCTTAGTGGTGGTGGTGGAGGGCAGCTTTGTGGTGGTGGAGGAGGGCAGCTTTGTGGTGGAGGAGGGCAGCTTTGTGGTGGAGGGCAGCTTTGTAGTGGTGGAGGGCAGCTTTGTGGTGGTGGAGGGCAGCTTTGTGGTGGTGGTGGAGGGCAGCTTTGTGGTGGTGGTGGAGGGCAGCTTTGTGGTGATGTTGAAGGGCAGCTTTGTGGTGGTGGAGGGCAGCTTTGTGGTGGTGGAGGGCAGCTTTGTGGTGGTGGTGGAGGGCAGCTTAGTGGTGGAGGAGGGCAGCTTTGTGGTGGTGGTGGAGGGCAGCTTTGTGGTGGTGGAGGAGGGCAGCTTTGTGGTGGAGGAGGGCAGCTTTGTGGTGGTGGAGGGCAGCTTTGTGGTGGTGGAGGGCAGCTTTGTGGTGGTGGTGGAGGGCAGCTTAGTGGTGGAGGAGGGCAGCTTTGTGGTGGTGGTGGAGGGCAGCTTTGTGGTGGTGGAGGAGGGCAGCTTTGTGGTGGAGGAGGGCAGCTTTGTGGTGGTGGAGGGCAGCTTTGTAGTGGTGGAGGGCAGCTTTGTGGTGGTGGAGGGCAGCTTTGTGGTGGTGGTGGAGGGCAGCTTTGTGGTGGTGGTGGAGGGCAGCTTTGTGGTGATGTTGAAGGGCAGTTTTGTGGTGGTGGGAGGTGGTGGAGGGCAACTTTGTGGTGGTGGAGGGCAGCTTT
This sequence comes from Procambarus clarkii, assembly GCF_040958095.1. Taxonomy (NCBI): domain Eukaryota; kingdom Metazoa; phylum Arthropoda; class Malacostraca; order Decapoda; family Cambaridae; genus Procambarus; species Procambarus clarkii. Next base: position 15,951,643 of record NC_091228.1, read on the forward strand.
GTGGTGGTGGAGGGCAGCTTTGTGGTGGTGGTGGAGGGCAGCTTTGTGGTGGTGGTGGAGGGCAGCTTTGTGGTGATGTTGGAGGGCAGTTTTGTGGTGGTGGGAGGTGGTGGAGGGCAACTTTGTGGTGGTAGAGGGCAGCTTTGTGGTGGTGGAGGGCAGCTTTGTGGTGGTGGAGGGCAGCTTTGTGGTGGTGGTCAGCTTTGTGGTGGTGGTGGAGGGCAGCTTTGTGGTGATGTTGGAGGGCAGTTTTGTGGTGGTGGGAGGTGGTGGAGGGCAACTTTGTGGTGGTGGAGGGCAGCTTTGTGGTGGTGGAGGGCAGCTTTGTGGTGGTGGTGGAGGGCAGCTTTGTGGTGGTGGTGGAGGGCAGCTTTGTGGTGATGTTGGAGGGCAGTTTTGTGGTGGTGGAGGGCAACTTTGTGGTGGTGGAGGGCAGCTTTGTGGTGGTGGAGGGCAGCTTTGTGGTGGTGGAGGGCAGCTTTGTGGTGGTGGAGGGCAGCTTTGTGGTGGTGGTGGAGGGCAGCTTTGTGGTGGTGGTGGAGGGCAGCTTTGTGGTGATGTTGGAGGGCAGTTTTGTGGTGGTGGGAGGTGGTGGAGGGCAACTTTGTGGTGGTGGAGGGCAGCTTTGTGGTGGTGGAGGGCAGCTTTGTGGTGGTGGTGGAGGGCAGCTTTGTGGTGGTGGTGGAGGGCAGCTTTGTGGTGATGTTGGAGGGCAGTTTTGTGGTGGTGGAGGGCAACTTTGTGGTGGTGGAGGGCAGCTTTGTGGTGGTGGAGGGCAGCTTTGTGGTGGTGGAGGGCAGCTTTGTGGTGGTGGTGGAGGGCAGCTTTGTGGTGGTGGAGGGCAGCTTTGTGGTGGTGGTGGAGGGCAGCTTTGTGGTGGTGGTGGAGGGCAGCTTTGTGGTGATGGTGGAGGGCAGTTTTGTGGTGGTGGGAGGTGGTGGAGGGCAACTTTGTGGTGGTGGAGGGCAGCTTTTTGGTGGTGGTGGAGGGCAGCTCTGTGGTGGTGGTGGAGGGCAACTTTGTGGTGGTGGGTGGTGGTGGAGGGCAACTTTGTGGTGGTGGGTGGAGGTGGAGGGCAGCTTTGTGGAGGTGGGTGGTGGTGGAGGGCAACTTTGTGGTGGTGGGTGGAGGTTGAGGGCAACTTTGTGGTGGTGGGTGGAGGTGGAGGGCAGCTTTGTGGTGGTGGGTGGAGGTGGAGGGCAACTTTGTGGTGGTGGGTGGAGGTTGAGGGCAACTTTGTCGTGGTGGGTGGTGGTGGAGGGCAGCTTTGTGGTGGTGGGTGGAGGTGGAGGGCAACTTTGTGGTGGTGGGTTGAGGTGGAGGGCAGCTTTGTGGTGGTGGGTGGTGATGGAGGGCAACTTTGTGGTGGTGGGTGGAGGTGGAGGGCAGCTTTGTGGAGGTGGAGGGCAGCTTTGTGGAGGTGGGTGGTGGTGGAGGGCAACTTTGTGGTGGTGGGTGGTGGTGGAGGGCAGCTTTGTGGAGGTGGGTGGTGGTGGAGGGCAACTTTGTGGTGGTGGGTGGAGGTGGAGGGCAGCTTTGTGGTGGTGGGTGGTGGTGGAGGGCAGCTCTGTGGTGGTGGGTGGAGGTGGAGGGCAGCTTTGTGGTGGTGGGTGGAGGGCAGCTTTGTGGTGGTGGTGGAGGGCAGTTTTGTGGTGGTGGGTGGTGGTGGAGGGCAACTTTGTGGTGGTGGGTGGAGGTGGAGGGCAGCTCTGTGGTGGTGGGTGGAGGTGGAGGGCAGCTCTGTGGTGGTGGGTGGAGGTGGAGGGCAGCTTTGTGATGGTGGAGGGCAGTTTTGTGATGGTGGAGGGCAGCTTTGTGGTGGTGGGTGGAGGTGAAGGGCAGCTCTGTGGTGGTGGGTGGTGGTGGAGGGCAGCTTTTTGGTGGTGGGTGAAGGGCAGCTTTGTTGATGTGGGTGGTGGTGGAGGGCAGCTTTGTGGAGGTGGGTGGAGGTGGAGGGCAGCTCTGTGGTGGTGGGTGGAGGTGGAGGGCAGCTTTTTGGTGGTGGGTGGAGGGCAGCTTTGTGGTGGTGGGTGGAGGGCAGTTTTTTGGTGGTGGGTGGAGGGCAGCTTTGTGGTGGTGGGAGGAGGTGGAGGGCAGCTTTGTGGTGGTGGTGAAAGGCAGCTTTGTGGTGGTGGTGGAGGGCAGCTTTGTGGTGATGGGTGGAGGTGGAGGGCAGCTTTGTGGTGGTGGGTGGAGGTGGAGGGCAACTTTGTGGTGGTGGTGAAAGGCAGCTTTGTGGTGGTGGTGAAAGGCAGCTTTGTGGTGGTGGATGGTGGTGTATGATGGGGCTCCTAAGCCCCTTCGTACACGTTTTATTCTTGTTAATGGCAGCACCTGTTGCTGTCTCAGAGTCGTCCTACTCATCCTGAACATTCACCATTGAGTCATCAGTCGTTACAAAAGTAGTGATATCATCTGCATAACCAACAACAGGAAGTGTCACAACATTGGGAAGTAACAACGTCAGCAGACTAACAGACGATGCCACTGCTCGAATAAGATTTGGCTACAAGTATCTCTGGCAGTTCGGCTTGTATAGGGATCTAGATGAAGTAAAGTGTAAAGTGTGTGAACAAAGACAGGGACACACACTCGAACACTTTATCATGGACTGTAGTAAAATTGAGCCATTTAGAGATAAATCTAAGCTCACGTTGTATGATATGGCAACCTATCTTATAGGTTGCCATATCCTTTTATTTCAGGATAAAATACCTGAAATCCTTGCACTGTATCCATATTTCGCTTCCAGTAGATAAATGGCATATGAGATTAAGAAACAAGTTGTGTATTGTGAAGACTAATAATAAACAGAAGCCCCCTATGAGTCATTATACATACCATGTATGTATAATGACTTACTGTTAATTTATTATATAGCCCCTGAAATAGAACATTCTCTGTATTTAGCTGACATTGTAATTGTAAGGTGTGAAGGATAGATGAAATTGTTTATGAAATAATCTAAAATGAGTTCTGACAAAGACCTTTTGTGCCCTCTGTAATGCTTTTTGCATTACCGCTCACATGATGAGTATGGGGTGCACAATAAACTAGCCACCTCCGGCGCCAACAATCATCATTGGGAAGACAAGGTGGAACAATAAAGTCATTGCATTATATTGCCAAGAACAATGGCTCTTGAAATATAACATACAACATCATTGAAAAGGGACATCCCTGACGTAACGACCGTTCAATTGAAAATGGTTCACTCAAAACACCACTGATACCGCACGCTGTTCCGATATTGTTTATAAAGCATACAGATCCAATCAGTAAATTCCTGTGCCACTCCTACGCTATCCAATATTTCTAATACAAACTGAACATCAACACGGTCAAAAGCTTTGGACTAGTCGAGGTTTATCATGGAGGAAGGAACATTATTTTCAGACACACAATACACAACATTCTTAATTACAATTGATTACGGATCTTCTCGGGCACACCACAGAACTGTTGCTTTGATATAATTTTATCCATTGCAATAATAAGTCTATTCGCCAACAATTTCGAAACTATTTCGTAATCCTGTTTGAACAAGGAAAGTGGCCTCCAGTTCGTTAGAATATGCAAATCACCTGTTTTAGGTACCATTTTAATAAACCCATGAGATTGTGACATGCTAAGCTTTCTATGATGTATGCTATACTGCACCACTTGTACAAAGTCTTTACCAATGACATCCCCACGGATAAAAATACAATTCCACCGAGAATCCATCTCAACCAGGTGATTTACCCATCCTTAAACTCTTTACCACACTCCATACCTCCTGCTTACCTACATCTTCCAACAATGCCATGTTGTCACCCTGGTTTAAGGCCCGTGTACATTTTCCAAGGAAATACTCCCGCCAATCTTAGGCTACGTCCATTTTTATGTTTTCGGGAAACATGTTAGCCATTTTGGCTAACCAGCAGCGACATGAGTTATTTATAAATTCGGAATTATTTTCACCCATTGTTTTAACATAGTGGCATAGCTTTTGCGATAAATTTTGTTGACATAATTGCCTCTTGGTCTCGTCCTCTTGCGGTTGTTGGTACAGACTCCCAGACGGACTTGTAGCCTAGCGTTAGTGTAAACATTCCCTCTACCACTCACGGGAAGATGGTGCAATATCTCCCCCCTGCACACGATGGTGCAATATCTCCCCCCTGCACACGATGGTGCAATATCTCCCCCCTGCACACGATGGTGCAATATCTCCCCCCTGCACACGATGGTGCAATATCTCCCCCCTGCACACGATGGTGCAATATCTCCCCCCTGCACACGATGGTGCAATATCTCCCCCCTGCACACGATGGTGCAATATCTCCCCCCTGCACACGATGGTGCAATATCTCCCCCCTGCACACGATGGTGCAATATCTCCCCCCTGCACACGATGGTGCAATATCTCCCCCCTGCACACGATGGTGCAATATCTCCCCCCTGCACACGATGGTGCAATATCTCCCCCCTGCACACGATGGTGCAATATCTCCCCCCTGCACACGATGGTGCAATATCTCCCCCCTGCACACGATGGTGCAATATCTCCCCCCTGCACACGATGGTGCAATATCTCCCCCCTGCACACGATGGTGCAATATCTACACCCCCCCCCCCCACTACAGTTATTCCTAGGCACAGGAGCACCGATTTTAGGGGAATAATGGTCGACACATACCTTCGGTGGCACGTACCCTGGGAGGTACGTACCCTGGGAGGTACGTACCCTAGGAGGTACGTACCCTGGGAGGCACGTACCCTGGAGGAGTACGTACCCTGGGAGATACGCACCCTGGGAGGTACGTACACTTTGAGGTACATACCCTGGGAGGTACGTACCGTGGGAGGCACGTATCCTGGGAGATACGTACCCTGGGAGGCACGTACCCTGGGAGGTACGTACCCTGGGAGGAAAGTACGTACCGTGGAAGGCACGTACCCTGGGAGGTACGTTCACTGGGAGGTACGTACCGTGGGAGGCATGTACCCTGGGAGGTACGTACCCTGGGAGGTACGTACCCTGGGAGGTACGTACCCTGGGAGGTACGTACCCTGGGAGGTACGTACCCTGGGAGGCAGGTACCCTGGCCGGTACATACCCTAGGAGGCACGTACCCTGGGAGGCACGTACCCTGGGAGGTACGTACCCTGGGAGGCACGTACCCTGGGAGGTACAAACCCTGGGAGGCACGTACCTTAGGAGGCACGCACCCTAAGAGGTACGTACTCTGGCCGGTACGTACCCTTGGAGGCAAGTACCCTGGGAGGCAAGTACCCTAGGAGTCAAGTACCCTGGGAGTCAAGTACCCTTGCCGTAGCGTTGACTGGTAATGTCTTTAGGAGAACGCCACGTACCCGGACAACGGGTTCCGTTGTGGGAATGTTGCGCACATCCCTGTTGGTCTTGAGATACTACACCCCGTAACACACCAGGCATGCGCCTTCTCTGCTGCTGATTGATGGCTTCACGTGGCTGAGGGAAGTCTGCCTGTCTGTTGCGACCTGAGACATGGGCAGGCGGCATGTGGACGCTGGGAGGACCGTGGGCAGACTCTGGGTGGACGTTTTGCAGGCGCTAGGTGGACGTAGCGTGAGAGGGTGGACACGGGTGGTGGCTTAGGGGGTAGTCAGTTCTCCCTCTCTCGTGGCAGGACCCTGAGAGCCCACTGTGTCATGTGCAATGTCCAGATGCTTATATATAGATAGATATTATATTATATATATATTATATATATTATATGAAGAGAGAGAGAGAGACAGATTGAAAATATTTATCCCTGTCACCTTTCAGATGTTCATTTTCTGTAGGCAAAGTAAAGATTCCATTTTCTGTGGAAGCTTTATAGTCGTTAATAATGGTCTGAAAGAACCATCATTCATTCAACTATAGAATGTTTATTATATTGAAATAGTTTCCCGAACTAGGATCACATAATTGTAAATAAAATTCATCGCTAGAGCTAGGGAGAAGGCCCATGATACCTATGAAATATGGACCTGTATAGGAGCAAATATATTCTGTGGAATGAGGCTAACTGCAATAAACAAGAGTACTTATTTAAAACAATATGCAGTCATTTGGAGTTTTTTCCTTGAATACAAAAAAATAGCAATGCGGCATTTTCATAGTTCAAAGCGTATCATTTATATTTGGTGAGCACAAACTTGTTTTTAATGTGGAAGAAGTGCCAAACAAATGTCGATTTTTTTTTTTATTTTTTTTTATTTTTACCTTTAGGGGGCGAGTTTATTGGGCACTGCCATTCATTCTGTGAGTAGACACACCGCCATAACAGCATGTACAACTCTCCCGCTATAGGAAGAAAACCCGCTGGGTTGTTCATCCTGTCACTTCTACCCAGACACAGCTGGGACTTGATTAGCTATCTCAAGTGATCAGTTTATCAAACAAGAAAATTAACATTCGTCAACCCTTAAAATCTTACGTTATCTTGCGTATCTTATCATATCAACAAAGCACAAGGGATTGCGAACCTGAACGAGCTTGCATACATTGGTGTCAAGGAGAAACTCTTGAAATGGACTGAAGACTACCTCACAGGGAGGAAAGCCAAGGTCTACTTCAACAGAGCAGTCTCAAGAATAATGAGTATGGAACTCGGGACCCCCCCCACCCCCCAAGGTGGGGTCTTAAGCCCCACACTATTTAACATACTTATGAACGCCATTGCAAATATTGAATTTCTAGAAGGAACACAACAAGTGGGTTATGCAGATGATGTCCTAATACAAGCTCCCACCTTTGGAAAAATTAAACAGTTCATTGAACTCCTTGGAAAGAAATGTGTTGAGCTCTGTTTCATTCTCTCCACAACAAGTCAAAAGCATGCTCTCATCACAAGAGGGGAGAAAATGAATCACTACAAATTAATGGTGTAACACTTGAATGGGTTGACCACTATCGGTACCAGTAGTGGTTTTAGAGCCAGATAGTGCCACTTATCAGACAAAGGAATCAGAGGCAGGAAATCGGATAGAACCACCCATATTAGGTCATCAGAGGTGGGTGTGGCAGCCACCAAAACAGTGTAGATTGGTATCCATTATGCTATGACCATGTTCTTTATACAGCAAAAGTATGGAGATATGTATATAATAATACACAGGGGTGCTGCCAGTTGCAACCACCACCAGCAAAAAGTGGTTCAGAAGGGCGTCTCTATGGACAGGGGTAAAAAACAGGTTTCACACAGTAGGGTGGTCCCCCCTACTTGTGGTGATTGTGAGCGTGCACGAAGAGCACCTAGTGAGACTTTTGGCGGGCCCGTGGCTAAGGTAGTAATGCAAGTGAAACACAATGGGGGGAGGTGCATTGAATACGACACTTCATCAATTATAAATATATTCCCATATAAACACTTTCCATCACCTCATATATAATCCTAAAAGGAAGTATTACTACACTGAATATGTACACCAGTGTCTCTCATAGGACACTAAATGCTCCTCAATGCTCAATCGATGCAGTCTTGTCAGCTACCATGTTTCCACAACATACAGAACCGCCCTCAACCAGTACTGGGAAACACCAACGAGTCTACCCTAGCCACGGGCCAGCCAAAACACAGTCTCATTAGGTGCTCTTCGTGCACGCCCACAATCACTCTCCAGCCTGGTGCTGGCCGAGAACATCAGTCTCACGCTGCTGGGCCTCTTCACGTACAAATACTAAGGTAGCGAACCCTTGGCAGAAGCTTCTTGCAGCTTGCTGGTTACACTCCTTCGTAGCACCTTACTGTCAGTCGTCTCGTCCGTTAGCCAGTCCCGGGTACGCCGAATTCTGTCACTGTCACTTCACAGGCAGACAGTAGAACACTACACAGTTCTTCTCCGGCGGTGGCTCACTGCTTCCGTAAAGCAGAATGGAGTAGAGCTATTGGGTGCCCTGGGTAGACTGACTGTCCTCATACCACAGCAGCCCTACGTCGACTCTGTGGATACAGACACGTCATCAGTACACTGGTCAGTACATGGGACACTAGGAAATATCACTTACGTACGCTGACACAGACATACAACTCTTCCTATAACAGATGGCGCTGATTTTCTAGGTGCCACCTCACCAGAGGTCAGCACCAGCTACCTCTTGAGCTAACTAGGACAGGAATCTAGCGCCTCTTGCTGGTACAATCCTGTCACCACTAGATGGCGTCGTCCAAGTTGTGGGGGTTTCGGGAGCGGACTCACAGATGGCATTGACGTCGCTGCTCCATGCTCCGACGATGGAACTGGGTTCGTAACATGATTAAACCTCACGTCATATGTACTCAAGAACCTTCTTATGAGAAATAAAAGAAGGTAGGGGTTTTATTCACACACACACTCACCTTGGGCACATGTTTGTAAATGTTGAGATGTCAAGCCCCCACACAAAAAGTCCCCACAACGATCACAGGGAATTGTGGAGTGAGGGGTCGATGTTGGATTGCCACATAGCAACCATACGAAACCATCCGTTCGTGTAGGAAGGGTAGGCAGCCGACGATAACCCCCTGACAAGAAAAAACAGTATAAATATATATAAATATATATATATATATATATATATATATATATATATATATATATATATATATTATTAAATATGACCGAAAAAGTAAGATTAATAATTCTAACACGAATTTTCTCAATCTTTCGTACATTACGCTTCACTGTTGGAGGTAAATCAAAAATCACTTCTCCAAAATTCATTTTTATTTCTAGTCTGACGCGACACGGGCGCGTTTCGTAAAACTTATTACATTTTCAAAGACTTCACAAATACACAACTGATTAGAACTTACGTCTCTCTGATATTATATCTACATTTGAGTGAGACCACGTACAGACTGGCGAAGCGACTCAACGGCCTGCTGACTCCTTATGTTCCTTGCGCCTTCAGCCTGAAGTCTCCAAAGGAATTTGTGGACTTACTGCGGGGCACACGGGCCACAGGGATAAGAGCCTTGTTGGACGTAGAATCGCTGTTTACCAACGTACCTGTGGACGAGACAATCGGAATGATAGCCGACAGAGTGTATCGTGATCCAGCCTGTACTCCTCTTGACATGCCAGAAAGTATTCTGAGGAAACTACTCCAAGCTTGTACTAAAGAGGCACCCTTCTTGAGCCCGGATGGGCACATGTATAAGCAAGTAGATGGGGTCGCCATGGGTTCTCCCCTAGGTGTCCTGTTTGCAAACTTCTACATGGGTACCATCGAGCAAAAAGTCTTAGTCGACATGAACTTGAAACCGGCCATATACTGCAGGTATGTTGACGACATTTTTACACAGGTACCTGATGTCAGACATCTGCAGGAGCTGAAGGAGGCATTTGAGCAGAGTTCCGTGCTGCGTTTCACTTACGAGACGGAAAAGGATGGGAAGCTGCCTTTTCTAGATGTAACAGTCATGGAAAAGGGCGGAGGTTTCCACACTGCAGTCTACACTAAGGAAACAAACATAGGAATGTGCCTAAATGCCAACAGCGACTGCCCCGACAGGTACAAGAGGAGTGTTGTTAACGCATACGTCGACCGTGCTCTCAGCCACAGCTCAGAATGGAAGCAAGTCGACGAAGAACTCTGTAGGGTAAGGCAGGTCCTAGTCAATAACGGCTTCTCCAATGGTTTCATCGAAGACATCATAAGAAGGAAAGTGAAAAGCCATGCAACCTCTGAAGAGACAACTAACACAACACCTATACCCCCTATTAGACTATTTTACAGGAACTTCTTTTCCACAGCTCATAAAACGGAGGAAAGGGTCCTGAAAGATATTGTTAATAGAAACGTTATCCCTACAGACAAAAATCAGAGGATACAACTGACGATTTACTATAAAACCAGAAAAACGGCCAGCCTACTCATGAGAAACTCTCCAGACACAAAACAGAACGCTTTAAAAGAGACTAACGTCGTCTATGCCTTCAAATGCCCACTTGGGGACTGTAAGCTCCAAAAAACCCAGTATATAGGCAAGACAACAACATCTCTTTCTAGGCGTTTAACGATGCATAAGCAACAGGGCTCCATTAAGGAACATATAATCTCTTCCCATAACCAAACCATCGCCAGAGAAATCCTAGTAAACAACACAGAAATCATCGATAGATACAGCGATAGCAGGCGGCTTGACGTTTGCGAGGCACTACACATCAAGAAGTCAACACCAGCAATCAACAGCCAATTATTGCACAACTATATTCTACCCACCTCAAGACTCCGCTGCAATATAGAAGCATCAAGAAATATAGACCAATAGGCTTTCTACAAACACTTCTATTCAATGCCCATTGTTTCTGTTCTGTCTTGTGTTGATACTTTTAATACCCTATTAATATCCCCTCCTGTTCTGTCTTGTGTTAATGCCACATCACCCTTCCCACCTCACTCAAATGTAGATATAATATCAGAGAGACGTAAGTTCTAATCAGTTGTGTATTTGTGAAGTCTTTGAAATGTAATAAGTTTTACGAAACGCGCCCGTGTCGCGTCAGACTAGAAATAAAAATGAATTTTGGAGAAGTGATTTTTGATTTACCTCCAACAGTGAAGCGTAATGTACGAAAGATTGAGAAAATTCGTGTTAGAATTATTAATCTTACTTTTTCGGTCATATTTAATAATATATGTCTTGTCTACAGGAAAGACTGCTACCAAAATATACTAATATATATATATATATATATATATATATATATATATATATATATATATATATATATATATATATATATATATACATATATATATATATATATATATATATATACATATATATATATATATATATATATATATATATATATATATATATATATATATATATATATATATATATATATATACACACACACAGATGGGACAGAAGAAAAAGAGCATCAAGGTAATGTACACTAACATAGATGGAATTACAAATAAAGCAAATGAACTTGGAGAATGGGTACTAGAGGAAAACCCAGACATAATAGCTCTCACAGAAACAAATCTAACGAAATCCATAACAAATGCAGTGTTCCCACAGGACTATTATATTATGAGGAACGAGAGAGAAGGAAGAGGTGGTGGTGGTGTAGCTCTGCTGGTAAGAAAAGGCTGGGATTTTGAGGAGATGGTTGTTCAGGGATGTGAAGGTTTCAGTGACTACATAACAGGTACAATAACAACTGGAGGGCAAAAAAATTATAGTCGTAGTCATATATAATCCACCACCAAATGACAGAAGACCTAGACAAGAATATGATAGAAGCAACATGGCCACCATTAACATAATAGAGAGAGCAGCTTCTGTTGCTAGCAGGAATGGATCTGGACTACTAATCATGAGAGACTTCAACCATGGGAAGATAGATTAGGAGAACAGAGACCCGCATAGAGGACCAGAAACATGGAGAGCTAAGCTGCTGGACGTGGCAACAAGAAACTTTCTAAGCCAGCACATCAAGGAACCAACAAGAATGAGAGAAGATGAACCAGCAATGCTTGATTTGATATTTACCCTAAATGAGTGGGATATAAGGGAAGTCAAGATGGAAGCACCCTTGGGAATGAGTGATCACAGTGTATTGAATTTTGAGTACCTGGTAGAGCTAGGAATTATCTCCCCCCAAAAAGAACTAGGAAACATAAGGCTGGTATACCGAAAGGGAAATTATGAGGAGATGAGAAGCTTCCTAAGGGAAATACCTTGGGACACAGACCTCAGACCTAAATCTGTACAAGATATGATCGACTATGTCACCCAAAAGTGTCAGGAGGCAGTAAGCAGATACATCCCGGCCCAAAAGGAAAAATCCGAGAAGCAAAAGAAGAATCCATGGTATAATAGGGCATGTATGGAAGCAAAGAAACTGAACAAAAGGGCGTAGAGGAACTTTCGGAATAACAGAACACCAGAAAGCAGAGAGAGATACCAGAGAACCAGGAATGAGTATGTCAGGGTGAGAAGAAAGCAGAGAAAAATTCTGAAAATGATATAGCAAACAAAGCCAAGACCGAACCAAAGCTACTCCACAGTCACATCAGAACGAAAACAACAGTGAAAGAACAGGTAGTGAAACTTTGAACAGGCGAGGACAGGTATACAGAGAATGACAAAGAGGTGTGTGAGGAACTCAACAAGAGGTTCCAAGAGGTCTTCACAACAAAACAAGGTGAGGTCACTGTGCTAGGAGAAAGGGAAGTAAACCAGGCGGCATTGGAAGGGTTCGAAATTTCGAGAGAGGAGGTCAAGAGACACCTGCTGGATCTGGATGTTAGAAAGGCTGCTGGTCCAGACGGGATCTCGCCAAGGGTACTGAAAGAGTGTGCAGAGGCACTTTGCTTGCCACTCTCCATAGTGTATAGTAAGTCACTGGAGACGGGAGACCTACCAGAAATATGGACGAAGGCGAATGTGGTCCCAATATACAAAAAGGGCGACAGGCAAGAGGCACTGAACTACTGAACTACAGGAAAGTGTCCTTGACTTGTATACCATGCAAGGTGATGGAGAAGATTGTGAGAAAAAACCTGGTATCACATCTGGAGAGAAGGGACTTCGTGACAAATCGCCAACATGGGTTCAGGGAGGGTAAATCTTGCCTGACTGGTTTAATAGAATTCTACGACCAGGTGACAAAGATTAAGCAAGAAAGAGAGGGCTGGGCGGACTGCATTTTCTTGGATTGTCGGAAAGCCTTTGACACAGTACCGCATAAGAGGCTGATACATAAGCTGGAGAGACAGGCAGGTGTAGCTGATAAGGTGCTCCAGTGGATAAGGGAATACCTAAGCAATAGGAAGCAGAGAGTTACGGTGAGGGGTCAGACACCTGATTGGCGTGAAGTCACCAGTGGAGTCCCACAGGGCTCTGTACTCGGTCCTATCTTGTTTCTGATATATGTAAATGATCTCCCGGAGGGTATAGATTCATTTCTCTCAATGTTTGCGGACGATGCCAAAATTATGAGAAGGATTAAGACAGAAGAGGACTGTTTGAGGCTTCAAGAAGACCAAGACAAGCTGACGGAATGGTCGAACAAATGGTTGTTAGAGTTTAACCCAACCAAATGTAATGTAATGAAGATAGGTGCAGGGAGCAGGAGGCCAGATACAAGGTATCATCTGGGAGAGGAAATTCTTCAGGAGTCAGAGAAAGAAAAAGACTTGGGAGTTGATATCACGCCAGACCTGTCTCCTGCAGCACATATCTAGAGGTTAACATCAGCGGCATATGCCAGGCTGGCCAACATACGAACGGCATTCAGAAACTTGTGTAAAGAATCATTCAGAACTTTGTATACCACATATGTCAGGCCAATCCTGGAGTATGCAGTCCCTGCATGGAGTCCATGTCTAGTCAAAGATAAGACTAAACTGGAAAAGGTTCAAAGGTTTGCCACCAGACTAGTACCCGAGCTGAGAAGTATGAGCTACGAGGAGAGACTACAAGAATTAAACCCTCACTTCGCTGGAAGACAGAAGAGTTAGGGGGGACATGATCACCACATTCAAGATTCTGAAGGGAATTGATAGGGTAGATAGAGACAGGCTATTTAACACAAGGGGCTCACGCACAAGGGGACACAGGTGGAAACTGAGTGCCCAAATGAGCCACAGAGATATTAGAAAGAACTTTTTTAGTGTCAGAGTGGTTGACAAATGGAATGCATTAGGAAGTGATGTGGTGGAGGCTGACTCCATACACAGTTTCAAGTGTAGATATGATAGAGCCCAATAGGCTCAGGATTCTGTACACCTGTTGATTGACGGTTGAGAGGCGGGACCAAAGAGCCAGAACTCAACACCCGCAAACACAACTAGGTGAGTACACACACACACACACACACGGGGCCTGATAGCCTGGTGGATAGCGCGCAGGGCTCGTAATTCTGTGGCACGGGTGCGATTCCCGCACTAGGCAAAAACAAATGGGCAAAGTTTCTTTCACTTTGAATGCCCCTGTTACCTGGCAGTAAATAGGTACCTGAGAGTTAGTCAACTGTCACGGGCTGCTTCCTGGTGTGTGTGTGTGTGTGTGTGGTGTGGAAAAAAGTAGTTAGTAAACAGTTGATTGACAGTTGAGAGGCGGGCCGAAAGAGCAAAGCTCAACCCCCGCAAATACAACTAGGTTAATTCAACTAGGTGAATACACACACACACACTCACTCACTACCGTAAATAAATAAATAAATAAATAAATAAATAAGACTCTGCTACAAGATGACCTGTGAACACCACTGGACTGAACACAGAGAGTTTCCCCACAAAAAAGGCAGGAATATGTCGTATGGACGAAGTGGGGGGATGAGCCCCCACCCAAAAATGCTGCAGATATCCCCCAGTTGCAACATTATTCCTCACCTAAAAATAAATAAATAAATAAATAAATAAATAAATAAATATATATATATATATATATATATATATATATATATATATATATATATATATATATATATATATATATATATATATATTAATTCACTCAAAACACCTCCCTCACTCTCCCAGTCATATATATATATATATATATATATATATATATATATATATATATATATATATATATATATATATATATATATATATATATGTCGTACCTAGTAGCCAGAACTCACTTCTCAGCCTACTATTCAAGGCCCGATTTGCCTAATAAGCCAAGTTTTCCTGAATTAATATATTTACTATAATTTTTTTCTTATGAAATGATAAAGCAACCCTTTTCTCTATGTATGAGGTCAATTTTTTTGTATTGGAGTTAAAATTAACGTAGATATATGACCGAACCTAACCAACCCTACCTAACCTAACCTAACCTATATTTATAGGTAAGGTTAGGTTAGGTAGCCAAAAAAAGCTATGTTAGGTTAGGTTAGGTAGGTTAGGAAGACGAAAAAACATTAATTCATGAAAACTTGGCTTATTAGGCAAATCGGGCCTTGAATAGTAGGCTGAGAAGTGCGTTCTGGCTATTAGGTACGACATATATATATATATATATATATATATATATATGTCGTACCTAGTAGCCAGAACTCACTTCTCAGCCTACTATTCAAGGCCCGATTTGCCTAATAAGCCAAGTTTTCCTGAATTAATATATTTACTATAATTTTTTTCTTATGAAAAGATAAAGCAACCCTTTTCTCTATGTATGAGGTCAATTTTTTTTTATTGGAGTTAAAATTAACGTAGATATATGACCGAACCTAACCAACCCTACCTAACCTAACCTAACCTATATTTATAGGTAAGGTTAGGTTAGGTAGCCAAAAAAAGCTAGGTTAGGTTAGGTTAGGTAGGTTAGGTAGACGAAAAAACATTAATTCATGAAAACTTGGCTTATTAGGCAAATCGGGCCTTGAATAGTAGGCTGAGAAGTGCGTTCTGGCTATTAGGTACGACATATATATATATATATATATATATATATATATATATATATATATATATATATATATATATATATATATATATGTCGTACCTAGTAGCCAGAACTCACTTCTCAGCCTACTATTCAAGGCCCGATTTGCCTAATAAGCCAAGTTTTCCTGAATTAATATATTTACTATAATTTTTTTCTTATGAAATGCTAAAGCAACCCTTTTCTCTATGTATGAGGTCAATTTTTTTTATTAGAGTTAAAATTAACGTAGATATACGACCGAACCTAACCAACCCTACCTAACCTAACCTAACCTATATTTATAGGAAAGGTTAGGTTAGGTAGCCAAAAAAAGCTAGGTTAGGTTAGGTTAGGTAGGTTAGGTAGACGAAAAAACATTAATTCATGAAAACTTGGCTTATTAGGCAAATCGGGCCTTGAATAGTAGGCTGAGAAGTGCGTTCTGGCTATTAGGTACGACATATATATATATATATATATATATATATGTCGTACCTAGTAGCCAGAACTCACTTCTCAGCCTACTATGCAAGGCCCGATTTGCCAAATAAGCCAAGTTTTCAAGAATTAATTGTTTTTCGACTACCTAACCTACCTAACCTGACCTAACCTAACTTTTTCGGCTACCTTACCTAACCTAACCTATAAAGATAGGTTAGGTTAGGTAGGGTTGGTTAAGTTCGGTCATATATCTACATTAATTTTAACTCCAAAAAAAAAATATTGACCTCATACACAATGATATGGGTAGTTTTATCATTTCATAAGAAAAAACTTAGAGAAAATATATTAATTCAGGAAAACTTGGCTTATTAGGCAAATCGGGCCTTGCATAGTAGGCCAAAAAGTGCGTTCTGGCTACTAGGTACGACATATATATATATATATATATATATATATATATATATATATATATATATATATATATATATATATATATATATATATATATATATATATATATATATATATATATATATGTCGTACCTAGTAGCCAGAACACACTTCTCGGCCTACTATCCAAGGCCCTATTTGCCTATTAAGCCAAGTTTTCCTGAATTAATATATTTTCTCTAATTTTTTTCTTATGAAATGATAAAGCTACCCATTTCATTATGTACGAGGTCAATTTTATTTTATTGGAGTTAAAATTAACTTAGATATATGACCGTACCTAACCAACCCTACCTAACCTAACCTAATCTATCTTTATAGGTTAGGTTAGGTTAGGTAGCAGAAAAAGCTAGGTTAGGTTAGGTAGGTTAGGTACTCGAAAAACAATTAATTCATGAAAACTTGGCTTATTAGGCAAATCGGGCCTTGAATAGTAGGCTGAGAAGTGCGTTCTGGCTACTAGGTACGACATATATATATATATATATATATATATATATATATATATATATATATATATATATATATATATATATATATGTCGTACCTAATAGCCAGAACGCACTTCTCAGCCTACTATTCAAGACCCGATTTGCCTAATAAGCCAAGTTTTCATGAATTAATGTTTTTTCGTCTACCTAACCTACCTAACCTAACCTAACCTAGCTTTTTTTGGCTACCTAACCTAACCTTACCTATAAATATAGGTTAGGTTAGGTTAGGTAGGGTTGGTTAGGTTCGGTCATATATCTACGTTAATTTTAACTCCAATAAAAAAAAATTGACCTCATACATAGAGAAAAGGGTTGCTTTATCATTTCATAAGAAAAAAAATATAGTAAATATATTAATTCAGGAAAACTTGGCTTATTAGGCAAATCGGGCCTTGAATAGTAGGCTGAGAAGTGAGTTCTGGCTACTAGGTACGACATATATATATATATATATATATATATATATATATATATATATATATATATATATATATATATATATATATATATATATATATATATATATATATATATATATATATATATATATATATGTCGTACCTAATAGCCAGAACGCACTTATCAGCCTACTATGCAAGGCCCGATTTGCCTAATAAGCCAAGTTTTCATGAATTAATTGTTTTTCGACTACCTAACCTACCTAACCTAACCTAACCTAGCTTTTTCTGCTACCTAACCTAACCTAACCTATAAAGATAGGTTAGGTTAGGTTAGGTAGGGTTTGTTAGGTTCGGTCATATATCTACGTTAATTTTAACTCCAATAAAAAAAATTGACCTCATATATAATGAAATGGGTAGCTTTATCATTCCATAAGAAAAAAATTAGAGAAAATATATTAATTCAGGAAAACTTGGCTTATTAGGCAAATCCGGCCTTGCATAGTAGGCTGAGAAGTTCGTTCTGGCTACTAGGTACGACATATATATATATATATATATATATATATATATATATATATATATATATATATTAGTATATTTTGGTAGCAGTCTTTCCTGTAGACATATATTATTAAATATGACCGAAAAAGTAAGATTAATAATTCTAACACGAATTTTCTCAATCTTTCGTACATTTCTTTTCACTGTTGGAGGTAATTAAAAAATCAATTCTCCAAAATTCATTTTTATTTCTAGTCTGACGCGACACAAGCGCGTTTCGTAAAACTTATTACATTTTCAAAGACTTTAGTTTACAAATACACAACAGAATAGAACTTACACATCTCCGGTTTTGTTTATATCTACATTTGAGTGAGGTGGATGGGGTGAGGTGGCATTAATAGGGTATTAATTTCATCAACACAAGACAGAACAAGAGGTGGCATTAATAGGGTATTAATTTCATCAACACAAGACAGAACACGAAACAATGGGTATTGAAATGGAAGTGATTGTAGAAAGCCTATTGGTCCATATTTCTTGATGCTTCTATATTGGAACGGAGTCTTGAGGTGGGTAGAATATAGTTGTGCATTAATTGTGCATTAATTATACCAAAATATACTAATATATATATATATATATATATATATATATATATATATATATATATATATATATATATATATATATATATATATATATATATATATATAACTGAAAACTCACACCCCAGAAGTGACTCGAACCCATACTCCCAGAAGCAACGCATCTGGTATGTACAAGACGCCTTAATCCACTTGACCATCACGACCGGACAAAATGAGGTGATAGCCGAGGCTATATGAACCACCCCACCGCCGGCACTCGGATAGTTATCTTGGGCATAGCATTTTACCAAATCACCTCATTCTTTGGGGCACACGTGAGGAACACAAATGCGAACAAGCCTGAATGGTCCCCAGGACATATGCAACTGAAAACTCACACCCCAGAAGTGACTCGAACCCATACTCCCAGAAGCAACGCATCTGGTATGTACAAGACGCCTTAATCCACTTGACCATCACGACCGGACAAAATGAGGTGATAGCCGAGGCTATATGAACCACCCCACCGCCGGCACTCGGATAGTTATCTTGGGCATAGCATTTTACCAAATCACCTCATTCTTTGGGGCACACGTGAGGAACACAAATGCGAACAAGCCTGAATGGTCCCCAGGACATATGCAACTGAAAACTCACACCCCAGAAGTGACTCGAACCCATACTCCCAGAAGCAACGCATCTGGTATGTACAAGACGCCTTAATCCACTTGACCATCACGACCGGACAAAATGAGGTGATAGCCAAGGCTATATGAACCACCCCACCGCCGGCACTCGGATAGTGTAGATAACTATCCGAGTGCCGGCGGTGGGGTGGTTCATATAGCCTCGGCTATCACCTCATTTTGTCCGGTCGTGATGGTCAAGTGGATTAAGGCGTCTTGTACATACCAGATGCGTTGCTTCTGGGAGTATGGGTTCGAGTCACTTCTGGGGTGTGAGTTTTCAGTTGCATATGTCCTGGGGACCATTCAGGCTTGTTCGCATTTGTGTTCCTCACGTGTGCCCCAAAGAATGAGGTGATTTGGTAAAATGCTATGCCCAAGATAACTATCCGAGTGCCGGCGGTGGGGTGGTTCATATAGCCTCGGCTATCACCTCATTTTGTCCGGTCGTGATGGTCAAGTGGATTAAGGCGTCTTGTACATACCAGATGCGTTGCTTCTGGGAGTATGGGTTCGAGTCACTTCTGGGGTGTGAGTTTTCAGTTGCATATGTCCTGGGGACCATTCAGGCTTGTTCGCATTTGTGTTCCTCACGTGTGCCCCAAAGAATGAGGTGATTTGGTAAAATGCTATGCCCAAGATAACTATCCGAGTGCCGGCGGTGGGGTGGTTCATATAGCCTCGGCTATCACCTCATTTTGTCCGGTCGTGATGGTCAAGTGGATTAAGGCGTCTTGTACATACCAGATGCGTTGCTTCTGGGAGTATGGGTTCGAGTCACTTCTGGGGTGTGAGTTTTCAGTTGCATATGTCCTGGGGACCATTCAGGCTTGTTCGCATTTGTGTTCCTCACGTGTGCCCCAAAGAATGAGGTGATTTGGTAAAACGCTATGCCCAAGATAACTATCCGAGTGCCGGCGGTGGGGTGGTTCATATAGCCTCGGCTATCACCTCATTTTGTCCGGTCGTGATGGTCAAGTGGATTAAGGCGTCTTGTACATACCAGATGCGTTGCTTCTGGGAGTATGGGTTCGAGTCACTTCTGGGGTGTGAGTTTTCAGTTGCATATGTCCTGGGGACCATTCAGGCTTGTTCGCATTTGTGTTCCTCACGTGTGCCCCAAAGAATGAGGTGATTTGGTAAAATGCTATGCCCAAGATAACTATCCGAGTGCCGGCGGTGGGGTGGTTCATATAGCCTCGGCTATCACCTCATTTTGTCCGGTCGTGATGGTCAAGTGGATTAAGGCGTCTTGTACATACCAGATGCGTTGCTTCTGGGAGAATGGGTTCGAGTCACTTCTGGGGTGTGAGTTTTCAGTTGCATATGTCCTGGGGACCATTCAGGCTTGTTCGCATTTGTGTTCCTCACGTGTGCCCCAAAGAATGAGGTGATTTGGTAAAATGCTATGCCCAAGATAACTATCCGAGTGCCGGCGGTGGGGTGGTTCATATAGCCTCGGCTATCACCTCATTTTGTCCGGTCGTGATGGTCAAGTGGATTAAGGCGTCTTGTACATACCAGATGCGTTGCTTCTGGGAGTATGGGTTCGAGTCACTTCTGGGGTGTGAGTTTTCAGTTGCATATGTCCTGGGGACCATTCAGGCTTGTTCGCATTTGTGTTCCTCACGTGTGCCCCAAAGAATGAGGTGATTTGGTAAAATGCTATGCCCAAGATAACTATCCGAGTGCCGGCGGTGGGGTGGTTCATATAGCCTCGGCTATCACCTCATTTTGTCCGGTCGTGATGGTCAAGTGGATTAAGGCGTCTTGTACATACCAGATGCGTTGCTTCTGGGAGTATGGGTTCGAGTCACTTCTGGGGTGTGAGTTTTCAGTTGCATATGTCCTGGGGACCATTCAGGCTTGTTCGCATTTGTGTTCCTCACGTGTGCCCCAAAGAATGAGGTGATTTGGTAAAATGCTATGCCCAAGATAACTATCCAAGTGCCGGCGGTGGGGTGGTTCATATAGCCTCGGCTATCACCTCATTTTGTCCGGTCGTGATGGTCAAGTGGATTAAGGCGTCTTGTACATACCAGATGCGTTGCTTCTGGGAGTATGGGTTCGAGTCACTTCTGGGGTGTGAGTTTTCAGTTGCATATGTCCTGGGGACCATTCAGGCTTGTTCGCATTTGTGTTCCTCACGTGTGCCCCAAAGAATGAGGTGATTTGGTAAAATGCTATGCCCAAGATAACTATCCGAGTGCCGGCGGTGGGGTGGTTCATATAGCCTCGGCTATCACCTCATTTTGTCCGGTCGTGATGGTCAAGTGGATTAAGGCGTCTTGTACATACCAGATGCGTTGCTTCTGGGAGTATGGGTTCGAGTCACTTCTGGGGTGTGAGTTTTCAGTTGCATATGTCCTGGGGACCATTCAGGCTTGTTCGCATTTGTGTTCCTCACGTGTGCCCCAAAGAATGAGGTGATTTGGTAAAATGCTATGCCCAAGATAACTATCCGAGTGCCGGCGGTGGGGTGGTTCATATAGCCTCGGCTATCACCTCATTTTGTCCGGTCGTGATGGTCAAGTGGATTAAGGCGTCTTGTACATACCAGATGCGTTGCTTCTGGGAGTATGGGTTCGAGTCACTTCTGGGGTGTGAGTTTTCAGTTGCATATGTCCTGGGGACCATTCAGGCTTGTTCGCATTTGTGTTCCTCACGTGTGCCCCAAAGAATGAGGTGATTTGGTAAAATGCTATGCCCAAGATAACTATCCGAGTGCCGGCGGTGGGGTGGTTCATATAGCCTCGGCTATCACCTCATTTTGTCCGGTCGTGATGGTCAAGTGGATTAAGGCGTCTTGTACATACCAGATGCGTTGCTTCTGGGAGTATGGGTTCGAGTCACTTCTGGGATGTGAGTTTTCAGTTGCATATGTCCTGGGGACCATTCAGGCTTGTTCGCATTTGTGTTCCTCACGTGTGCCCCAAAGAATGAGGTGATTTGGTAAAATGCTATGCCCAAGATAACTATCCGAGTGCCGGCGGTGGGGTGGTTCATATAGCCTCGGCTATCACCTCATTTTGTCCGGTCGTGATGGTCAAGTGGATTAAGGCGTCTTGTACATATCAGATGCGTTGCTTCTGGGAGTATGGGTTCGAGTCACTTCTGGGGTGTGAGTTTTCAGTTGCATATGTCCTGGGGACCATTCAGGCTTGTTCGCATTTGTGTTCCTCACGTGTGCCCCAAAGAATGAGGTGATTTGGTAAAATGCTATGCCCAAGATAACTATCCGAGTGCCGGCGGTGGGGTGGTTCATATAGCCTCGGCTATCACCTCATTTTGTCCGGTCGTGATGGTCAAGTGGATTAAGGCGTCTTGTACATACCAGATGCGTTGCTTCTGGGAGTATGGGTTCGAGTCACTTCTGGGGTGTGAGTTTTCAGTTGCATATGTCCTGGGGACCATTCAGGCTTGTTCGCATTTGTGATCCTCACGTGTGCCCCAAAGAATGAGGTGATTTGGTAAAATGCTATGCCCAAGATAACTATCCAAGTGCCGGCGGTGGGGTGGTTCATATAGCCTCGGCTATCACCTCATTTTGTCCGGTCGTGATGGTCAAGTGGATTAAGGCGTCTTGTACATACCAGATGCGTTGCTTCTGGGAGTATGGGTTCGAGTCACTTCTGGGGTGTGAGTTTTCAGTTGCATATGTCCTGGGGACCATTCAGGCTTGTTCGCATTTGTGTTCCTCACGTGTGCCCCAAAGAATGAGGTGATTTGGTAAAATGCTATGCCCAAGATAACTATCCGAGTGCCGGCGGTGGGGTGGTTCATATAGCCTCGGCTATCACCTCATTTTGTCCGGTCGTGATGGTCAAGTGGATTAAGGCGTCTTGTACATACCAGATGCGTTGCTTCTGGGAGTATGGGTTCGAGTCACTTCTGGGGTGTGAGTTTTCAGTTGCATATGTCCTGGGGACCATTCAGGCTTGTTCGCATTTGTGTTCCTCACGTGTGCCCCAAAGAATGAGGTGATTTGGTAAAATGCTATGCCCAAGATAACTATCCGAGTGCCGGCGGTGGGGTGGTTCATATAGCCTCGGCTATCACCTCATTTTGTCCGGTCGTGATGGTCAAGTGGATTAAGGCGTCTTGTACATACCAGATGCGTTGCTTCTGGGAGTATGGGTTCGAGTCACTTCTGGGGTGTGAGTTTTCAGTTGCATATGTCCTGGGGACCATTCAGGCTTGTTCGCATTTGTGTTCCTCACGTGTGCCCCAAAGAATGAGGTGATTTGGTAAAATGCTATGCCCAAGATAACTATCCGAGTGCCGGCGGTGGGGTGGTTCATATAGCCTCGGCTATCACCTCATTTTGTCCGGTCGTGATGGTCAAGTGGATTAAGGCGTCTTGTACATACCAGATGCGTTGCTTCTGGGAGTATGGGTTCGAGTCACTTCTGGGGTGTGAGTTTTCAGTTGCATATGTCCTGGGGACCATTCAGGCTTGTTCGCATTTGTGTTCCTCACGTGAGCCCCAAAGAATGAGGTGATTTGGTAAAATGCTATGCCCAAGATAACTATCCGAGTGCCGGCGGTGGGGTGGTTCATATAGCCTCGGCTATCACCTCATTTTGTCCGGTCGTGATGGTCAAGTGGATTAAGGCGTCTTGTACATACCAGATGCGTTGCTTCTGGGAGTATGGGTTCGAGTCACTTCTGGGGTGTGAGTTTTCAGTTGCATATGTCCTGGGGACCATTCAGGCTTGTTCGCATTTGTGTTCCTCACGTGTGCCCCAAAGAATGAGGTGATTTGGTAAAATGCTATGCCCAAGATAACTATCCGAGTGCCGGTGGTGGGGTGGTTCATATAGCCTCGACTATCACCTCATTTTGTCCGGTCGTGATGGTCAAGTGGATTAAGGCGTCTTGTACATACCAGATGCGTTGCTTCTGGGAGTATGGGTTCGAGTCACTTCTGGGGTGTGAGTTTTCAGTTGCATATGTCCTGGGGACCATTCAGGCTTGTTCGCATATATATATATATATATATATATATATATATATATATATATATATATATATATATATATATATCGTGTCACCCGAGGGTGGCACGATAATATTTCCGTAATTCTAATTAGTCAAAATGTCTGGCAAAGCGTAGAATTACATTTCATAAAGGCTTTTGGCACCAAAATACAGAGGAAATATTTCAAGGATCACATATTGACACAACACAACCAATCCCAACCTATAAAATCAAAGATTTAAGCAACGAGGCAGTCCGTGGAATGTTCACGGCCAAGAGTTAATACCAACCTCCCTTCCAGACTATTTCCCCATAACGATATTAGAATCTTGGAGGACCTCGAAAGGACACAGAGAATAATATGTCAAGTGGAGAGGGTACCCCGATTCTAGCAATAGCTCAAGACATCATCAAATTTTTAAAAAATGACAGTTCATCAGGACTCTCTCGCAGAGAAACACCACCAGTTGTTATTTTTATTCCCTTTCGCGCTCTCCGAGTTCAAAAAAAATCATACCCCAGATGCTTTGGGCGCTTCGTGCGCCTATGCGGTATGACCGAAAAAGTGTACACTCTTTTGACTGTCCTGACAATAATTGAAGGCGCACGTATTTAAATTTGGTATCACTGTGTTCGCAATAAAATTGTCTATAAGAACATATCTATAAAATGCTGCCAAAGCATAAGGATTATCAACACTAAATAAAAAAACTATTCAGATCACTAGCCGAGAGCGCCAAACAGCAACAAAATGTTTCCACTCTCTTAATGGTTGCGAAGCCTACAGTTGTCCTACATCGCTAATTGTGGTACCATGGGAATCGCAATAAAATTCTCTACACGGACATATGCATATAAATATAGATTCAATGTCGTAGCCCACCCAAAACAGTGTGGGAAGTGGCCGAAGTGTTACCCGCGGCGGAATATTGGCGAAACTCGCTTTGAAAAGTGTATATTCAATTCACTGTCCTGACATTATTTGTCGATGTATGTATTTCATTTTTGTACCAATGTGCTCGCAATAGAATGTTCTATAAGAACATAAGAATTTAAGGTCACATAAGGATGCGGTCGACCGGCAACATATATAAAAACTACGTCGATTATACTCGTCGTGTCAATAATACAACTGTTTTACCACGATGATTCACTGCCACGCCGTTTTCGTTAATAAGCTGTTCGGCTATTAGAGAAAACGTAAATTTCATGGCAAACATTTTTAAACTATTCCCAAGTTGATCGGATAATATATGGATTTGATACAAATATTTTTGCTCGTGACTCCCGAGCGGGGCACGCGTGCGGTGTGATTAATAATATTGGTGACAACGACGGTCTGCAGGAATGCGCCAAAGTGTTATAATTAAACAATTTATCACCAAAGAAGCGGAATAATCTAATCAAGGCTTTAAAACGACAGGAAATTAATTCAATTTGTGAAATTTTTGCAAATTTTCTGAAACGAAACATTCCAGTTCAACCGCAGATAATTAATGGGTTACAGAGGTATCAGAATGACATTCGTTCTGTAGCATGTAAAAAACCCTCTCTGTACAAAAAAGAAACACAACATAACCTCTAGGCAAGGAGGTGTTACATTGGCAGCCCTGCTACCTTTGGCTGTATCGTTAATTTCCTTCCTGATTAAGTAAAATAAGTAACGAGAGAAAATGGTGAAAGAATATTGTCTGGTTCCACGGCTTGTTGCTGAAAAATATTTATTTAATAAAAACAAAACTGCCCCATCGTCCCTTAATGTGGTGGAACCACCCTTTTCCACCCAGAATGAAGGAAGTAACCCTTTTTCCTTAAAACATGAAACCAAATGGGATAATTCTCCTCAGAAACACCACCACCACCCAGCTTATTATGATGGTGGTAGCTGTGAGGGCTAGTGGGAGAGATGGCTGTAAGGGGGGGGGGGGCTGTGGATGCATCACCCTCACACCTGGTAAAAGCAGGTTGTGTGGTGTTGCCGCGGTAGCACCTGTGGACGAGAGAAGGCTCCAACTATCTCCAGGCAAGCGGGTTGCCTCAGGCTACCTTTAAATCACCCCCGCCGCCTCCTACCGGGCGCACCCCGGCCGCTTTTTTTTTTTTTTTTTTAAAGGAAACATTCCACTTTACCACCTGAAATACAGGTTGTTGGGATCATCCCTGTAAAACCACCAGCACCCACCAAAACCCAAGTCTGAACAACATAATAAATGTGTATTTTAAAATTGAGGAAATTCCATATGTCAAAACATTACTGAACATGTTTGAACAAAACAGTCAACAGGTGATTTGGGATAGTAGTGGGAATTTATTAAAGCCTGTGCAAAATTTAAATATTTTAGATGTAATTAAAACAATATTCTTTACAAAAGGGCAATTTAAGGTAGTGGACAAACCAAATGTAAGGATTTTACTTGAGGTGGCTGGCATAGACCCAAGCTTTATACATAATTATCACGCCAGATTGCAGTTGAAAGGTGGGGGAAGGCTACCCATAGGAGGTCCCCTTGGAAGCCGTATTGATGACCTATATGAACTACCCCTTAAAAGCCATTATATTCAGTTGTGTATCCACCATGGAGCAAGCTTCTACACATCCTCCATCGGTAGATGAAAAATCTCCCTTAATAAAGCGATTGGTTGCTACACAGAGATACTATAAATTCGTTGAACACAAAAGTATATTGATATATGCTTTGTGGGATTGTTATGACTGCCTTTTGTTGAGTGCTCCACCAGAACGATTTTTTAAGTCATTTAACGAAACGGTGAAAAGTTATGAAACGTATTCATCTCAGCAGATTCAGACTGAGATTTGACAGATGGAAAAATTAACTTTCCAACATCAAGACATGATTTCAGCCTTTGAGTTGGGGTGGAGTGTCTATGGGCTTTTACGGTGAGGAAGATGACCTCTACCCCACACCCCTACATCCCTCTTCCCCCAGGTGTGAGACAGGTGTATTTTAACCCCCCCCCCCAGCATCGGTCCTGGTCACTATAGAACTGTTGTCGACTCGCTCCTCACCACCGCTCTCTCCAGCCACCCTGCCACTCTTCACCATGGATCTACATGACCTGAAAATCATCACGGACCGCCGTGCATTTGAAATTGGCGATGTGATCATCTACGACTTGCCGGCCACTGTTGTGTGACCCTATGGGCTGGCATCAGTGATATGGAAAACATTTCCATTCTCACGAGTGGAATGTATTGGCCTGACCAATGTCAACATGGGCCGTTATACATTCTCGGGTATCCCTGGGGATATCGATGTGAAGATTGCCCCACCCCCTTCCAATGGTCAAGACCTCATGAAAGAGCCAGCATTATTCTTCCAACCCACTATGGTGGCGTTGATGACGTCGTTCGGTTCTGGAGCTCCATTTGAGTCCAACCGAATAGCACAAGCACAAGTGCAAACTAGTGCCGATATACACTATCTGACAAATATCTCCTTGGATACGAGAAACAACAGATTGTATTGGGTTAAACTTGTCCTGACGAAGGTGGGTAATCTAATGGTGAAGACCTCCTCCATGTTTCGACTGGTGGTGCCCTATGGGTTGGGGGCCACCTGCGACACCATGGACAGTTGGCACAAGGACATCGGACCCAAGTTGCTCTCACTACATCACGAACTGGCAAAATACAATAAGGAGGTCGTCCTCCTTAAAAGACCTGCAGCTGTTATGCCAACGATGGTGCCCCTCCCCACTGACGACCCCAGAGGCGAAGCTGACGGTAGAACTATCATCCTTGATGCCGTGATGGGGGAGGGTGGTACCACCCCAGGGACCTCTACACGCTCTACACCACCACCTACCCCCAGGAAGAAGAGACACCTGCAGAAATACTCACCCATCAACTCAACTCAACCAGCACCACCACCCCACCACCAACATTACCACCTGCAACAACCACAGTCAAACGCCGGATTGAAGCTGTCCTCGACAACGAGTCTCAGGGGAATCGACAGCTCGACGCCATCTTCGACAGTGAGTCGCAGGATATCTTCCTCCTGTCCACCCCACCCCCGAAGAAACAACGCAAACATTAACCACCACCAGGAAAGAAGAGACAGCAGGGGCAGCAGCAGCAGCAGGTTCAGCTGCAGCAGCGGTAGTGGCTAGTCACCAATTTTTAATGTTACCTTACCTTGAGGTTACCTTGAGGTGCTTCCGGGGCTTAGCGTCCCCGCGGCCCGGTCGTCGACCAGGCCTCCTGGTTGCCGGACTGATCAACCAGGCTGTTGGACGCGGCTGCTCGCAGCCTGACGTACGAGTCACAGCCTGGTTGATCAGGTATCCTTTGGAGGTGCTTATCCAGTTCTCTCTTGAACACTGTGAGGGGTCGGCCAGTTATGCCCCTTATGTGTAGTGGAAGCGTGTTGAACAGTCTCGGACCTCTGATGTTGATAGAGTTCTCTCTCAGAGTACTAGTTGCACCTCTGTTTTTCAACGGGGGTATTCTGCACATCCTGCCATGTCTTCTGGTCTCATGTGATGTTATTTCTGTGTGCAGGTTTGGGACCAGCCCCTCTAATATTTTCCACGTGTAAATTATTATGTACCTCTCCCGCCTGCGCTCAAGGGAGTACAGTTTTAGGCTCTTTAGTCGGTCCCAGTAGTTTAGATGTTTTACTGAGTGGATTCTAGCAGTAAAGGATCTCTGCACGCTCTCCAGTTCAGTAATTTCTCCAGCTTTGAAAGGTGCTGTCATTGTGAAGCAGTACTCCACTCTAGAGAGCACAAGCGTTTTGAAAAGTATCATCATCGATATAGCATCTCTAGTGTGAAAAGTTCTTGTTATCCAACCTGTCATTTTTCTTGCAGTTGTGACGGCTACTTTATTGTGTTCTTTAAAGGTAAGGTCTTCCGACATGAGTACACCCAGATCCTTTACATTGCCTTTTCGTTCTATGTTATGATTTGCCTGAGTTTTGTACGTGGTTTCCGTTTTTATATTTTCATTTTTTCCATAGCGCATGAGCTGGAACTTATCTTCGTTAAACACCATATTATTTTCTGTAGCCCATAGAAAGACCTGATCTACATCTGACTGGAGGTTCGCCGTGTCCTCTATGTTGCCTACTCTCATGAAGATCCTAGTGTCATCTGCAAAGGATGATACAGTGCTATAGGTTGTGTTCTTGTCTATGTCCGAAATGAGGATGAGAAAAAGTACTGGAGCAAGCACAGTACCCTGGGGGACTGAGCTCTTCACGGTTGATGGGCTGGATTTTATTTTGTTGACTATTACACATTGGGTTCTGTTGGTCAGGAAATTGTAGATCCATCTGCCTATTTTTCCGGTAATTCCTTTTGAACGCATTTTATGTGAAATAACACCATGGTTACATTTATCAAAAGCTTTTGCGAAATCTGTGTAAATTACATCCGCGTTATGTTTGTCTTCCATAGCATCTAATGCCATATCATAGTGGTCCACCAACTGCGACAGGCAAGAGCGCCCTGTTCTGAAACCGTGTTGTCCAGGGTTATGGAGTTGCTGTGATTCCATGTATTTTGTGATTTTACTTCTTAGCACTCTCTCAAAAATTTTTATGATGTGCGATGTTAGCGCTATCGGTCTGTAATTTTTTGCCTCTGCCTTATTTCCTCCTTTATGAAGTGGTGCTATCTCTGCTGTTTTTAGTATATCAGGAATAACGCCAGTATCTAGGCTTTGTCTCCACAGAATGTGGAGGGCCGGCGATAGTGGTTTTTTACAGTTCTTTATGTATATGGAGTTCCAAGAATCCGGGCCTGGTGCAGAGTACAAAGGCATACTGTTTATGGCTTCTTCAAAATCCAGTGGGGATAGGGTGACGTTTGATATATGATTTGATGTTGGTATCGTATCCATGAAAAATTCATTTGGGTTATCAATCTTTAGTGTGTTTAATGGCTCGCTGAAAACAGAGTCGTACTGCGTCCTCAGTAGCTCGCTCATTTCTTTGTTGTCATCGGTGAAAGTTCCATCTCCCTTTCGCAAGGGCCCGATACTAGATGTGGTTTTTTATCTTGATTTTGCATAGGAGAAAAAATATTTCGGATTTCTTTCTATTTCATTGATGGCCTTTTGCTCTCTTTGCCTCTCCTGGGTTTTGTATGATTCTTGTAGCTTCCGTTCAATTGTTTCTATTTCTCTACCTAACCTTCTTCGCCGTTCTTGAGATAGGGTGCGACTCTCAAGTTGTTCCGCGATTCGTTTTCTTCGCCTATATAGGGAACAACGTTCCCGTTCCAATCTGCATCTCTTCCTCTTTTTTCTTAGAGGTATGCGGTTTGAACATATTTCTAGTGCTACTGAGCTTATTTTTTCCAGGCACTGGTTCAGGTTTGCATTTTCTAGCTGTTCCTCCCAGTTTATTTCTGTGAAGTCCTGGTTTATTTGCTCCCAGTTTATCTGTTTATTATTGAAGTTGAATTTGCTGAAATCTCCTCCACCGGGAATCTGGACTGGTTTTGAAGGTCTACTCCCCATGGTTGTCATAACTTCAATTAAGTTGTGATCTGAGTAACAGGTATTTGTAATCATTATGTTCCTGATCAATTCATCATTATTAGTGAAAATGAGGTCCAGCGTGTTCTCCCTCCTAGTTGGTTCTACTATTTGCTGGTTTAAGGCAAACCTGTCGCACATCCGTAGCAGGTCATTTGCATGTGCCTGTTGTGGGATCTTTCTCCGTTGAGAAAGATTGCTTAAATAAAACAACATTGCTTAAATAAAATTTAAGCAATGTTGTTTGTTTTCCCCTTCATACAAAAACTTCTGTTAATTCATTTCCGTGTCAGTGGCTGTCAGGACAATGGCAGACGAACATTACATATACCTTACTAGCCTCGATCAAGGAGATATATACAATAACAACACAAGTTCAGCATTTACAAATATCATTCCCGCATTACATTTAAACCCTTCCATAAAACATAAAATGGGTTTAATAAACATACTCCTACCCAAACATATTAATGCCATTATCAAGGATGATGGGGACTCTGGTATAGATATCTACGCTACTTTTAAACGTGGAACTCATTCTGAGAGTCCAGAACATTTAATATATTTTTTCCTTCCTAAAACCAACATCTTATCGCGGAACATCAAATACTTAACAAATGAACTTAGCCGGCAAATAACCACCGATATGAAGCTAAGTTTTAAAGCCGATTTTAATACCTACTTCTCAGATAAAGAACCAATCCTCTCCTATGACCAATCTTTAGAGAGGGTATTACCAGCTTCAACTCTTAACAATGAAGGTACTGGGTCGTTATATTCTCTCAGCCTTCAATTTAAACACAGATGTACATTAAACGCTAATGTACTTGGTTTTGACAGCAACCGCAAATACACCATTTATCGAGCAAAAACAGATGACATTACAACAGCCTCCAAGGTTGTGGCCTTATTCCCCCCCTCTCCAGACAATGACGGAGGTTGTGACTATTTACTCCTTTATAGTGACGTCATCGAGCCTGAACGATATGGTGGGAAGATTGTAAATATCTTAGATGCGATCAATTATCATGACTCATATTCTAGAAGAGCTCCCTGCCCTAGTATACAAGACATTAAATACTAATACATTGGAGAAAGTCAGTATTAAAATAACAGATCAGTTTGAGCGAATGGTTAGTTTTGAAGATGGAAGATCAGTTACCGCAGTCTTACATATCCGCCCTAAAGTATACCAATATATATAGAAGTATTTATCCATGACTTTGGTTATTATAAGAAGGGAGGTCAAGATGCATGTACCTTTTCACCCTCCTTCTCAAAAGGAATTCGGGGAGATATTTGCCCCACCATCTAGGAGACATTACTTGAAAGGGGGAGGAATGAATGACATACGCACATTCCATGCACCTTATCTCAGATCTGGCGGTGGTTTCTTTGGAACCTTGGCCGGTATGGCCCGACGGGCCTTACCATTTATCATGAGGGCTGTAACACCGAGTGCTATCGATTTTGGAAAAAATGTACTTGGTGATTTATCCAGTGGTAAACGAGATGTAAAGAGTGCTCTGAGAACTCATGGTATTGATGCTCTTAAGAATGTGGGGAAGAAATTGGTAACAGGCTGGAAAATTAAAAGACTCTCTAGGGGAAAGGTTCACTCTAAGGGAATAAAAAAAATAAAAAAATGTAAACGAGGTCTTGGCTATAAAGATGACGTATTTTCACTATCGTAAGCAATCATACTTTGGCTATCGGGGGGGATCATGGCGGCAGCTAGTGGAGCTGGGGTGAAAATACCACTAGAATATTATAGCTCCAGTATTATTGACCAATTTTCTAGAAGTAACAGAATATGCAATGTGGAGAGTTCAATTGCCTCTACACAACAAATAGACATTCTACCTGTCAACCTGCCCATCAATCAATGTTTGCGGGATAATTACTTAGAATTTCGCATTCCTAGCACAGAGGGCACTCTTCTAGATCTTGCTAATATTGTTATAGACTTTAAGGTATCTTTAATCATAGATGACGATACCACAAAATTGGAAGAGGATGACCATGTGGAATTTGTGAATGGATTGTCAAATACCATGTTTAAAGGTGTTCAGGTTTTCTTAGGAGAGCAGGTAGTTGAAACAAATTCTAATTTTAATTATTGGTCATTTATTAAATTAATTACCTCCATCAAAAATGTCTTCCTTTGGGAGAATTGGAGCCTTTCGTAGGGACTGGAATGATGAAGATGGTATAATCACTAATGAATTCACTTCTAAACTTATTTTACCAGGGCAAGGATCAAGGATAAAAAAATTATTTCCGATTTAAAAAGGAATGGTTTGTCAATGTGTTTTCCCTTAGTATTGGATATAACAACTCTAGATCAATACGTATTGGACAATATAGATGTACGTTTAAGATTGGAGCTCTCCCCACATGCTTGGGTGCTAAATACAAGCGTGACCGACGGCTCTAAGTATCGAATGCATATGGATTATGCTAAATTATGGGTAACACGAGTGTTCCCCTACCCAAGTGCTTACCTAGCCTTAAACAGCTCACTGTTAGCATCCCCTGACCCCCATAAGCTATACTTTCAATAGAACCATTTCCAAAACCTATGTCCTAGCAGGGAATCAAACTAGTCTCTTAATTGACCAGCCTTGGGCCCAAGTAATTCCTCACAAGATATATATGGTAATTGTCCCAATGAATTATTATGCAGGTCTTCACCAAGGTAATGGTTTATATTTTGAAAATGCAAAGTTGAAAAGTATCGTCATGTATATGAACAATAATGCAATTTACCGAATTGGTGGTGACTTCGACAATCACTATTCACGTCTTTATTACGAAACTTTCAAGACATTAGGGTTAGAGCGTGACTCACTACTAGCCTATGACACTTTTAATAAGGGGAGATCAATATTTGCCTTTGACTTAAGCACCATTCAAACAAAGGATTCCCTTCCTGTGGAGAAATCTGGCAACTTGCATATGGAGCTTGAATTTGGTAATGGCGTTACATATAACAGACTGGTTTTACTGTTTGGGGAAACGACTGGGGCAGAGAACTGTTCTATGTAATCCATCAACGGGCAGAGAACTGTTCTATGTGATGTGCGGGCTTAAAAAACGTAATGAATTGTTATGATATAAATGTTAATTTAAAAAATAATCTACAGGGTCGCATGCTCTACCTAGGTTGTTATAATGCAGATGAGATAGAACATTTAAATATCACAACAATGAAACCAATATTCCTTATAACTAATATTTTACCATCACACAGTAGAATAACTATGGGACATTGAGTAGGTATTTATGTTGATAAAGTTAAACGTTGAATGTTTTTTTTATAGGTATGCAATGTCGCCGGTTAGTTATGGGAATTATTTTGAGGGATTTATTAAAACTAACAAAATAACAGAGGTGTTTGGAATGTGCTACAGACTCCAGAGTGATTTTAGTCTTGCCTGTGGGCTATATTGCATCATGTTTGTCCACAGAATAAGCTATCTGGGCTTGCCTTCGACAGTACATTACTTATATAATGTATTTTCCAGCGTTACTTTAAAATTAAACGATAAACGAGCCCTCGCTTATGCGAGACGATATTTTTCTATGAAACATAATTTTGTTAGGACATTTTGTAGAGGTGTTGGGTTGGTTCTTATAGGTGGTGTAGGGAATATTTTTGTTAGCTAGGCAACCTAAATAACTTTCTAGGGGGGGGGGGGAGAGGGGGATTACCCCTATAAAAAACCCTCTCACATCCACCCTCTCCAGAAGACCACCAACCCCTCCTACAATATAGAAGGTGTCTCCAAAAAAACCTGCTGGGAAGATTGAAGTCCTTGAAGGACCTGGTTAGTATGACCCACACTTTCTGGTAATAGATTTATTTTATTTTATTTTATTTCTACAGCAAAAGTTTTATATATCCACTATTTTGCCTCTTTATTTTCCTTCAGTACAGTTCTTAGGACCTGTGCATATTTGCAGAGTAGTAATTCTACGTGGAGGGTCTGCCCCAAACAAGATGCTGTTACGTAGCCTAATAGACGATGCCTGCTGTAAAGGACACAAAGCTGCACCTGTGGGGGGAGAGGTATGTGGAAGTTGTTCTTAGAGAAAATAGAATATTTTTCTAATAAAAGATATAATCCTATAAAAACCTTTACACACACACACTATAAATTATACATTTTTTTTCGCCCACCTCTCTTTCAGAACACCCCTGATGTTGGGAAGGACCCTCAATCCAAAGGCAACCGTCCAACACATCCGTTCTCGACTTCAGTGTTGACAAGGCTCCCCACTCCTCTCAGAGCAGGTTGCAATTTTGTCTGCGCTCCGTCTCCTTTTTGAGGTCCTCTTTCAGGTGGCAGATCACCTCCTTCAGCCCCAAGGGTGGAGGTCCTTGTAAGAGAGGGATAGTTTAGTTTTTTGGGTTCCCACTGTAATTTACATTGGTCGGGCCTTAGGGTGCTCCAGACTTGGTTGATACTGTTTTCCAAGCTGATGCCTAAGGCCTCAATGTATCCAGTCGTGTCTTGCGTGCTGGTGGGCCTATTATAAAAGTCAGTCCTCCTCTCTCTAGAAGTTTCCTCTCGTGCTGGGTTAGGGGAACTTCTGAGACGACAGTTTACTTTAATCTTCCCCTCCCTCTTGTTGTGTTCAAGTTGTATCTCCCATCTCCATCTTTCCACTCTATCTCGGCCAAAGAGAACTATGGGATAGATCTTGAACTTGAAAATGTCCAAAGAGCTGGAAAGCTGGGGATGGAAGAGGCAAGGGAAGGATTTGGGAAAACATGAAGAAGGATTGGGAGGTAGGGTGGAGATTGGGGAGGACAGGGTAGTGGCCCAACCACTTTGGCTTTGTGAGTGATTATGGAGTGATATGAGTTGATATATGAATTGATGGCGAGGCAAGACAGCACTCATAGATGATGGTAATTTTTTTTCTTTCAAGTACAAAATAATATATACCTAATCTACTGAAGACATGGAAGTAAATATTATTGCATTTAGAAAGTATTTTAAAACAGGATAAAATTCCCTACATCACCCACCTAAATTATGTAAATTTTCAATTAGGGACAAAAAATGCTACAATCTTCATTGTCCGGAATTCCACGTGAGAGGTACACAGCGTTATAGACGGGAAGATCAATATGACACTACTGGAAATTTTCTAGAGGAAGGCAGAAACAGAGTAGTAAATATAAGAGAGAGGAACAGTCAGATGGAACCACTACAGGATTACAGAGGGGAAGGGAGATACCCACAAGACTGGAATACAAACTATCAACAAGCACACAGGTGCTACACCACACAACACCCGTCCTACTACCAAAACTGGACGAATCACTTCCAAAACAACACACCCTGGACGCAAACACAGTGGCCTCCATACCAGAGCCTCAGATATTAACACCAAGTAAGGCATCCAGCACTTCCACTAACACGATAACATCATTTATATTTGCCAACATCCAGGGTATAAAAACACGCAAATCCAACAAAGTTCACATTATTGATGGTCTCCTTCATGAGGCAAATGCAGTGTTTGCAGCCCTAACAGAAACCCACACAAAAGACTACCATGATGGTGAAATATGGATCTCAGAGTACAAGCTTTTTAGATGTGATAGGAAACACCGGCTTCAGGGTGGGGTCAGCCTCTACATCAAAGACACACTCATCTGTACTGAGCTGCTAAACACCTCAAATGATATGGTGGAAGTGCTGATAATCAAAATAGAGATTCTAAATGTAGTTATTGTCCTTGTATATAAGTCACCGGAGGCAAACCCTCAGCAGAATTAAAGACCAACTAATGAAAATAGAACACTGCTTGGAAAACCTCACAAATCCAGCTCCGAACATCATCCTGCTTGGGGACTTCAACCTACGGCACCTGAAATGGAAGCACCTGGCTAATACAGTAATATCAGAAAGAATACCAGGAAGTAGCCTAAATGAACAGGCACATGCAAATGACCTGCTACGGATGTGCGACAGGTTTGCCTTAAACCAGCAAATAGTAGAACCAACTAGGAAGGAGAACACGCTGGACCTCATTTTCACTAATAATGATGAATTGATCAGGAAAATAACGATTACAAATACCTGCTACTCAGATCACAACTTAATTGAAGTTATGACAACCATGGGGAGTAGACCTTCAAAACCAGTCCAGATTCTCGGTGGAAGAGATTTCAGCAAATTCAATTTCAATAATAAACAGATAAACTGGGAGCAAATAAACCAGAACTTCACAGAAATAAACTGGGAAGAACAGCTAGAAAATGCAAACCTGAACCAGTGCCTGGAAAAAATAAGCTCAGTAGCACTAGAAATATGTTCAAACCGCATACCCCTAAGAAAAAAGAGAAAGAGATGCAGATTGGAACGGGAACGTCATTCCCTATATAGGCGAAGAAAACGAATCGCGGAACAACTTGAGAGTCGCACCCTATCTCAAGAACGGCGAAGAAGGTTAGGTAAAGAAATAGAAACAATTGAACGCAAGCTACAAGAATCATACAAAACCCAGGAGAGGCAAAGAGAGGAAAAGGCCATCAGTGAAATAGAGAGAAATCCGAAATATTTTTTCTCCTTTGCAAAATCAAGATCAAAAACCACATCTAGTATCGGGGCCACTGCGAAAGGGAGATGGAACTTTCACCGATGACAACAAAGAAATGAGCGAGCTACTGAGGAAGGAGTACGACTCTGTTTTCAGTGAGCCATTAAACGCACTTAAGATTGATAACCCAAATGAATTTTTCATGGATATGATACCAACATCAAATCATATATCAGACGTCACCCTATCCGCACTAGATTTTGAAGAAGCCATAAACAGTATGCCTATGCACTCTGCACCAGGCCCGGATTCTTGGAACTCCATTTCATCAAGAACTGTAAAAAAACACTATCGCAGGCCCTTCACATTCTGTGGAGACAAAGCCTAGATACTGGCGTTATTCCTGATATACTAAAAACAGCAGAGATAGCACCACTTCATAAAGGAGGAAATAAGGCAGAGGCAAAAAATTACAGACCGATAGCACTAACATCGCACATTACAAAAATTTTTGAGAGAGTGCTAAGAAGTAAGATCACAAAATACATGGAATCACAGCATCTCCATAACCCCGGACAACATGGTTTCAGAACAGGGCGCTCTTGCCTGTCGCAGTTGCTGGACCACTATGCTGTGGCATTAGATGTAATTTACACAGATTTCGCAAAAGTTTTGATAAATGTGATCATGGCGTTATTGCACATAAAATGCGTTCAAAAGGAATTACTGGAAAAATAGGCAGATGGATCTACAATTTCCTGACCAACAGAACCCAATGTGTAATAGTCAACAAAATAAAATCCAGCCCATCAACCGTGAAGAGCTCAGTCCCCCAGGGAACTGTGCTTGCTCCAGTACTTTTTCTCATCCTCATATCGGACACAGACAAGAACACAACCTATAGCACTGTATCATCCTTTGCAGATGACACTAGGATCTTCATGAGAGTAGGCAACATAGAGGACATGGCAAACCTCCAGTCAGATGTAGATCAGGTCTTTCTATGGGCTACAGAAAATAATATGGTGTTTAACGAAGATAAGTTCCAGCTCATGCGCTATGGAAAAAAATGAAAATATAAAAACGGAAACCACGTACAAAACTTAGGCAAATCATAACATAGAACGAAAAGGCAATGTAAAGGATCTGGGTGTACTCATGTCGGAAGACCTTACCTCTAAAGAACACAATAAAGTTGCCGTCACAACTGCAAGAAAAATGACAGGTTGGATAACAAGAACTTTTCACACTAGAGATGCTATACCGATGATGATACTTTTCAAAACGCTTATACTCTCTAGAGTGGAGTACTGCTGCACAATGACAGCCCCTTTCAAAGCTGGAGAAATTGCTGACCTGGAGAGCGTGCAGAGATCCTTTACCGCTAGAATCCACTCAGTAAAGCACCTAAACTATTGGGACAGACTAAAGAGCCTAAATCTGTACTCCCTTGAGCGCAGGCGGGAGAGATACATAATAATTTACACATGGAAAATATTAGAGGGGCTGGTCCCAAACCTGCACACAGAAATAACATCACATGAGACCAGAAGACATGGCAGGATGTGCAGAATACCCCCGTTGAAAAGCAGAGGTGCAACAGGTACTCTGAGAGAGAACTCTATCAACATCAGAGGCCTGAGATTGTTCAACACGCTTCCGCTACACATAAGGGGCATAACTGGCAATCCCCTCACAGTGTTCAAGAGAGAACTGGATAAGCACCTCCAAAGAATACCTGATCAACCAGGCTGTGACTCATACGTCAGGCTGCGAGCAGCCGCGTCCAACAGCCTGGTTGATCAGTCCAGCAACCAGGAGGCCTGGTCGACGACCGGGCCACGGGAACGCTAAGCCCCGGAAGCACCTCAAGGTAACCCACAATTAGATAAACTCTGGCACTTCATCTCGTCTCTTTAGCATCCACTAACCTCTTCGTCAGTATCAAGAAGCTGTCATGTATAGAAAATTATCTGCCATACAACCCTCAAATTTTACATTGTTAAAACGCAGACTTTAGCAAGTCTGAAAATTCCATTTTAGTTGTCTAAATGCAATTGATTCCACAAAGGTGAATAAGGAATCACCTTTGATTCCTACCATCACACAAAAGATGGTACTTGTATTTGTGTCTTACTGTATTTCTTCTATTCTGTAATTAACCAACGTAATTAGATTTTAGTATATTAGCTATCTAAATAAATTTCCTTGCATACTTTTACGTAAATTAATTTTATTTAAAAGTCTTAAGGGGGCATATCATTCTAAATCGTTATAAATTAAAAGTTGTTCAATTTGCTTATAAATTTTTTTTATGAAATGGTTATAGAAAGGGCTGCAACTGGTCCAAGTTTCACCATCACACCCTAAACAGAAAAGGAGAAAAAAAATACACAACGTATTATGCAACGAATGTTCAACATTCTCAAATAATCTCAGGGAACACATGTGTCAACTAAAATGTCTACTATGTGCTGTAGAAGCACAAACTCTTGTAATAATTGTAATATGTATGTGCAATATATTTATATTTAAATTTTTTTTTTCTTTTTTTTTTTTCTTTTTTTTTTTTCTTTTTTTTTTTTGGCCAATATTTTTTTCTCGTTTGTTATCAAGGGATTTGCATGAAACTTGCACACCTTGCTCAATGGATGCCTATCTGCAAGGGTGCCAATTATGAACGAAATCTGTCGAAGTCAAGCTCGGCTACAGGTGGCCGAACTTGGATCTTTATTTTACTCTGGAAAGTAATTTACACCTTCAAATTACTTCAGAGCTTTCATTTATTAATCAATTTACATGCAAATTACACCTTATATGTAGCGTTTGTGCTTCTACAGAATCTAGTAGACATTTTAGTCCAAAGTCTATTTGTTGATTTTATAAAAATTTATAAATATCATATATTGCATATTTTTTTAGAAGAGTAACTTTGAAAAATTATATTATTGCACTAAACACTTTTTTGATAAAACTGATCACTAGAATCCTTTATTATGTGCTTAATTTAATATCTGAGTGTTATAGAAATGATTTTAGTTGACACATGTGTTCCCTGAAACTATTTGAAAATTCGTTGCATAATTCGTAGTTTATTTTTTTTCTCCTTTTCTGTTTAGGGTGTGATGATGAAACTTGGACCAGCTGCAGCCCTTTCTATAACCATTTCATAAAAAAAATTATAAGCAAATTGAACCACTTTTAATTTTACATTGATATGCCCCCTTAAGTTGTATAAAAGCTTAGGAAGCTCAATGTGATAATAATTAGGCACAACTATATAAGTTTTATCTTATTTTGTTCTGGAAATTAGCGTCGTGTGTCCTCATTCTTGTCTGAACTTACATCAGTGCACACATTATTCATCTTCACTTGCCTTTTGTACAGAGGGGTAACCTGTTAAATCTACCTTTATTCTAATTCTGAATCAATCTTTATTGTATGTAGTAATCATGGTTCCACGGACTCTTCTACTGAAGTTTAATTCTTTTAGTTATACCTCGCAACTCATCCCTCTTGGCTCTGGTATTAATATAATGATATACATCTGGACTTCCTTCAGCTTTGTGTTTAACGAGATATGGGCTGCATGCTGGAGCTTCATTATTTAAATAATGGTCTGACATACGTGATATAAAACACTCAATTATTCATGTGTTTATTTAACTATTCCTATTTCCGACTTTCTTATTTTTTCCTCTTTATCTTTCTCTTCTACATCTCCACTTCCCATAATTCTTACCTTCCCTATTACCTTCTTTCCTTAATTTCCCTTCTAATAGTTCCCCCTCCCATAGACACTCATGCAATAGATTCCCCTCCACAAATAGTTTTCCATTTCTCCTTGCATCCCGTTCTTAGTCTCCCCTCTCCCCTGCTTTCTATAGTCTCCCCTCGTAAAGTAGCACTCTGCCAAAACTATGAAGATTAAAATTAAACATCCAGCCAGTTATGATCTAAAGGCCGGTTAATTGTTTGAAACCAGTTCTATGAGTTGCTCTCGGTAGGTTGTGTGGGACCACGATTGATTGTGTGGGCTCTGAGTGGTTGTGTGGGCCTCAGTTGATTGCATGGATTCCGGTTGATTGTGTGGGCCTCAGTTGATTGCATGGATTCCGGTTGATTGTGTGGGACCACGATTGAAAGATTAGGTTCTTATTTACAAAGTAATCTGAACCTGTTGTATAAGAGGTTCTGATCCCAATGAAGAAAAGGACCAGCTTCCTCTGAAAAAGTGACATCGATTTACCACTGTAAATGAGGTTCAAGATCCCCTGTAAATGATTCTTCAAGATTTCCTGTAAATAAAGCTTCAAGATCTCATGTAAATGATGCTTCAAGACCCCTGTAAATGATGCTTCAAGATCCCCTGTAAATGATTCTTCAAGATCCCCTGTAAATAAAGCTTCAAGATCTCATGTAAATGATGCTTCAAGATTCCCTATAAATGATGCTTCAAGATCCCTTGTAAATGATGCTTCAAGATTCCCTGTAAATGATGCTTCAAGATCCCCCTGAAATTGAAACTTCAGGATTTCCAGTAGATAGTTTCAAATCTCTTAGTAAATAAAGCTTCAGAATCCACTGTAAATGAAGCTTCAGAATCCACTGTAAATTAAGCTTCTGAATCCACTGTAAATAAAGCTTCAGAATCCACTGTAAATGAAGCTTCAGAATTCAATGTAAGTGAAGCTTCAGGATCCCCAATAAATGAACCTTCAGGATCCCCCTGTAAATGATGCGTCAATGTAAAAGGCGACGAGTTATAATTGGAACCTCTGGCCAACCGGACTCGGAAACTGCCCGTCTTAATAGGAAAAGTAATTGTTTATTTACAGGAATGTTCCTCGTGACCCTCTGTCCATTGACGGGAGCCTAATAGACTTGAGACGGTCCGCAGAGATAGGGAGAAGCGGAGGAGAGGGAGAAGAAGGAAAGAAAGGGAGGTAAGGAGGAATGGGGGAGACAAAGAGTGGGAGAGAGAAGTGCAGGAAAGCGAGGGTCAGTGAAAGGGAATAAGGCGAAACAGAATGACAGGGACATATAGATGAGGGTGTTATCTTGAGATATCTTGAGATGATTTTGAGGCTTAACGTCTCCGCGGCCCTGTCCTCGACCAGGCCTCCTTTTTGTTACACACCCCCAGGAAGCAGCCCGTAGCAGCTGTCTTACTCCCAGATACTTAGCCCAACCACTTGGCCTGTACGGTAGAGCGAAGGTCTCGCTTTATGCAGGTCGGCGTTCAATCCCCGACCGTCCAAGTGGTTGGGCACCATTACTTTCCCCCGTCACATCCCAAATCCTTATTCTGACCCCTTCCAAGTGCTGTATAGTCTATTGGCTTGGCGCTTTTCCCTGATAGTTCCCTTCCCAGGTACCTATTTATTACTAGGTGAACAGGACCATCAGGGTAAAAAAAATATTTTGCCCATTTGTCTCCGAAGCGCTGGCCACTCAGCTGTCTCTGGGTAAAGAGAGGAACGAAAGGAAACGGAAAATGACGAGAGGTATGAAAGATGGAAAGAGAAGAAATACGAGTGAAATTAGAGATGAAATGTGAAAGGCTGTCAACTAAGAGTGAATCAAAATAATGGCAAAACAGGAGAATAGTAGGAAGCACAAGAAGAACGAATATATTAGAAAGGAAGTGAGATAGAATGGAAACGCGATAATGAAATAAAAAATCCCTACCAGAGAGAGAAAACTTCACCTTCAGTCTTTGTAGAGTAATGTGGTGGGAACTACATTCAAAGTGCCCGCCAGTGGGAGCATTGTATATCTTAGGCAGAGCTGGGATCCTGATTGGCGGACGAGATGACTGTGCGCACCTTCCCGCGCAAGCCTGGGGGCAGAGAGAGAGAGAGACAGTAGAGAACCACACCGGACCACGTGTAGACCTGCTACCCCCGCCCCTCTTACGAATTGGGTTACCCTATATTGGCCAGAATTGAGGACCTCGTCTATCCTATATCCCCCGAGAAGCCGAGTATCGCTTCCACCATCTCACCGGAAGACTACAGCTCAAGGTGGGCTCCTGTCTTTGATATTATAACATATCTGTGTCTAACCCACGTGATCGGTCCTACTAGCCCCTAGGCGACCGCCTCCACAATAATAAATACGGGAGCAATCTCCCAGCTCTTCCCAGGAACAGCATCAGGAGTTTAAATTGTTTTTACAGAAATGCCAGAAGCCTAGTGAATAATTTTGACTCGTTGTGTGCGTTTGCTGAGGCTGAAAATCCTGACATCATTGGCATCAGGGAAACATGGGACCGAGAGGACATAATAGAGGGGAAATTTTTTCTCCCAGGATACCACCCACCATTTAGAAAGGACAGAAGAACAAGAGCAGGTGGGGTAATGCTACAAGTGAAAGAGGACCTAGATGCAGCCAACAATGAGAAACTGAACACCATGGGATCCTCAAAGTCGGTATGGTGCAACATACTAACTCAAGATGCAAGCAAAATGACAGTGAGAATATGCTACAGGGCTGACACAGCAGCAGCAGAGGAAGTTATGGATCTGCATAATGTGATCAATGCTGCATCAGAAACCGAAACCCTAATAATAGGGGACTTTAACCATGAAACCATAGATTGGGAAAATCTAACATCACAACCAGAAGGAGAACAATTTCTAGACCTTGTGCATGACTACTTTCTTATACTTCTTGTGGTAGAGCCCACATTAGGTAGCAGCGTTCTAGATCTTGTGCTAACTTTAGAAGAGGACATCATTGATCAAATTCAGGTGGAGGAAAAGCTAACCCACTCATGAGATCACCATATTTTAAGGTGGACTACGAATATAGAAACCCACATAAAGGTAAACCATAATGAATTTCTAGATTACCATCGCAGAGACTATCAAGGAATGAGAGAACTGTGAAACATCTCCTGGAGGGAGCTGATAGGCGAACATGGCATGGAAACATCATGGCAAAATTTCAAGAGGATTATCACAGAAATCGTTCAAAAATATGTGCCAAAAAGGAGAAAGTGAAGAAAGGGAACAAGATGAATGACACGGGACGTAAAATGAGCATTGATAACCAAGCAGAACCTCTGCAGAACGTATAAATCCACGATGAACATCATTTATTATTATTATTATTATTATTATTATTATGTGATACACAAAAGGGCACTAAACTCGGCTACCCAGAAAATCAGATCAGCCAAAAGAAACTACGAAAGAAAACTTGCCATAAACATAAAGAAAGATACAAAATCGTTTTATGTTTATATAGGAAGTAGAAGCAAAACAAAGTACTCCGTAGGACTTCTTAATAGATGAAACTAACCGAGTTATAATGGACGACAAAAGGGCAGCAAACGCTCTAAATTAATATTTT
This sequence comes from Procambarus clarkii, assembly GCF_040958095.1. Lineage (NCBI taxonomy): Eukaryota > Metazoa > Arthropoda > Malacostraca > Decapoda > Cambaridae > Procambarus > Procambarus clarkii. Next base: position 15,996,013 of record NC_091228.1, read on the forward strand.
ACATCAGTGTTCATACTAGAAAGGTTAGATGACATCCCATCACCCACACAAATGTTTGAAGTAGGTGAGGGGGAATGAATTTTGGGTTTTACCCATAACATGCGACATATTCATAAAAACATTGACAAACAAAGACTCAAAAACCCCTCGTTTGGATGAAACCCAATCAAGAGTTATAAAGGAACTAGCAGAAGAACTATGACTACCACTGAAATTAATGTTCACAAAATCACTAGACCATAGAATAGTCCCCTCTTTAACGAAAATATGCAAATGTTCCCATATTTGCAAAAAAGGCAGAAAGCTCAGCATAAATCTGCTGACTGATCGTGCTAAATGGGAATGAATCTGAATGGAGAAATGTGGTGAGTGGGGTGCCTTTGGGATTAATTTTGGGGCCAACCCTTTTTGTCATTTTCATTAATGACATTGATGAGAATATTACAAAACCACATCATCAAATCTGCAGATGACACAAAGACTTCTGACAAAGTGGGAAATCATAATGATATTGGAGCCTTACAAAGTGATATACATGAACGCCACAAATGATCAGAAGACTGGCAAATGCTTTTTAATATCAACAAGTGCAAGACTATGCTTTAAGATGGCTTTAAGAAGCCATCTTAAAGCATAGTCGTGGAATCGCCATAGGTCCTCCAAATAATGCTGTCAGTTTCTTGATGATCCTGGTTTCGGTGCTGTGGCGATGTCGATCTGTAAGGATGTTGAGGTGTTTGTCGTTGTAGTTGTTGTTTAAGATTCACTACTTGGAACAAAAAGTTCCAAGTAGCACGGGCTATGGTGAACTCGTAGTGAACTTACCTGGCACAGGAACGGGGCTGTAACTGTGGAGGAGTTAACTCGACAGTGAAGAAGAACGTAAGAAATATTGAGAAGATTCGTGTTAGAACTATTAATCTCACCCTTTCAGTCATATTCAACAACATATGTTTACAAGAAAGACTGCTACGAAAATATACTAATATTAAAACGCACGACCCAGCAGGAAGAAACCAAGCCATCACGATAAAATATCGCCAAGATCTGATTCGAAATCAGATACACAAGTCAGAAAATGAGATCAACGATAGCAAAACGCAACTACTTCATGCTACAGACCAATGGAGAAATACCAACATTGACGAAGACCTCCGTACTCGAATCGACCAACACCTCGACATCCTTACAGATCGACAACGCCACAGCACCGAAACCAGAATCATTAAGAAACTGATAGCATTATTTGGAGGACCCATGGCAATTCCACGACTCAGAGATGGCTTCTTAAACCTTCCTGGAATCAACCTCACTGAAGACCATATCACTCTCTTAAATCTGGGTATAAACTGTCACGTTATATCCAGACCAAGTGAGATGGCCCGGAAAGTAGAGTTGGAGATTCTATTGGATGACATACTCGACTTCGAGACGCAAAAGAAGATTACCACGAAAGACACCTTGCAAGCAGAACTTATTGCAGAAGGAGGAAAGATTCGAGGTAACTACAGAAGCACCATACTGTCCCCCGAGCTCAAAGCGGCAGCTAAGAGCCTTCATGAGAATAAGGAGATAGTCGTCAGGAGAGGTGACAAGTCGCCAAAATACGTTATTCTTAAAAAAAGACGAATATCTGGCAAAAAGTAACCTCATACTCTCTGACCAAACTAAATTCCAAAGGGTAACGAAGAACACTACAGCCGAATTGAAAACGAAGGTATTCTGATTGATCAAAACTGTGAACGCCAAGAAATCCGGACACCACCTGCCAAAGATTATTAAGGAATACAAACCTGGTTATGCGTATGGGAATGTCAAGACGCACAAGCCTGGAAACCCATTTCAACCAATCATCAGCCAGATACCCACACCCACATACAGACGGGTTAAGCACTCAACTGCTTGCTGACTCCTATGTACATTGTGTTTTCAGCCTGAAGTCTCCAAAGGAATTTGTTGCCTTTGTGAGAGTTTTTGTAACTTGTGAGAAGTTTGGAATAAATTGTAATTGGTATAAGGAATTTTAGCTCGGAAAATTTCTAAGAATTTTCTTTATTCTTTAACCTTTATTCCTGTCGTGATATTCAACTAGGTCTCCTGAGGAAGGACTTGCTTAGCTAACACACCAGTGTAGTAACCAGCTCATTCCTCACTTTGGGTCCATGTATGAACAATTGACTAGGCGCGAGCAAACGCCGAGACCCCAATGAAAATTGAAATCCCCTCTCTTAGGTCGCTGACCTTCGCCAATCGCCGAAGCGAATCTAACGAGTAAGTCAAGGGCTCTCACAACAATAATTTATTGTTGTGTGGTGCCGTATATTTGATCCAAAGCTCAGAATTAGTCTCAATTATATTAGTCGAGTGTGAAGAACATTTGCATAACAATAATAATGTGTGGGGTGTAACGAAAAGACAGTGTTAACCATAACAACTTAGTTTATTCAATAAAGTACTAACTACTACAGCAAAACAAAAGAAATGTCAATGACGTTACTCGAAATCCCTCCTGTGACACTATCAATGACAGCTAGACACCAGCCCCTCGGACTGCATAATGAACTAACTCGAACATAAGCGTGACCACAGAGGAATCAACAAGCAAGCAAGAACTAACAGATCTATAATCACAATTACAACAATGACACAGTGGGTTCTGAAATACGTCTCCAGTAACCTCCTAACTGTTCTACGCCTCAGTACAGTCTACTCCTGCAACAGCGGTTGCAATGCAATCAAATCAGTAGTCTTTCAATGACAACAATAACTAATGGGTTCACTGGCAACTCCAGCACCCTTCCTCAAATTAATCCTTACGTTAACACTCCGTCCCATGGACGATCAACAATCAATACCAATTGATTTACGTTAATAACACAATAACATTTACATTAAATTAATAACACTTACAACTGTCACTAGTAACGCGGAAATTACACAACACTCTACCCGTCGAGCATTCAGTGAGAAAATCCCATTAATCCCTGTACTACCAGACAGCTGATTAATCTCTTTACTAGTTACGTTAATTTACGTTAATCGGTTACTAATCACTCAGCAATGGTAAACTCTGATTTACAATGTCCAAAGTGCTAAGAGAACGGTAATCACTCGTGATTACCTTTAGAGTAATTAATTACTATCCTCAAGATCAATAATTAACAATTAAAATACGCAACCTTTCACACTGGCTCAGCAATTTACATTAAGGTATGAATTCCGTCTAAGCCTTCCATACTCAGACCAATTCAGGTGGCTAATAACAGTAATTAGCCCCAGGTTTACGTTATTCTAAAATGACGTTACTCTTCCCACGAGTCAATCAAGTGCTGGTACTTCCGGGCAGATAAATAACCACGTTACGTTAATGGAACAATGTAGCCTTCGGCTGAGTCGATCAAACAAGGATCGAGGTTAATTACTTTGACTTCCTGAAACACGTCAATTACCCGGCCCACTGACCGTTAATTACGACAGACAATACTCTAATTCTTATCTGGCTGATGGCTAGGCTCCTCGAGACTACCGTAGCTGCTTGCAGGAAAGTAAATTAACCCAAACGTATTCTACGTTACTCAAATTGTCAAAGAACAAATTCTCTTAAAGCAATGGGCGTTCCCTTGGTTACGTTATATTAATTGCCTCGCAATCACCTCACTGAATACTGGACTTCGATGTCCTACCAGATAACCAGGAGAATATATGTGCACCCAAGTACTCGTCAACAGCCGAGTTCCCCCACGACAATGACAAATCACACTAACAAATCACAGTGATTTACGTTACAATCCGGTTGCAATGACAATACTGCAGAATCTAGTAAAATAACATACAGGACATGAACCCTCTAGAACACTGCCCCACAATGACTTACTGAACTGCAATCACATACGGTGATGCTCAACACTAGCAACAATCACCATCAAATAACAACCCCTTTGCTATAACACACACGGCAAGTACTCTAACTTCCCAATATTAGAATACTGCACACACTTACTGTTGCAAATGACTCCAGTGCTCTCAATAACCCCTAGAACATAGGTCAATATATTTCAATCACCACACAGTAAATAACACAATAACACTGGGCACCGTGACACTACGATTATATATATATATATATATATGTTATATATATATATATATATATATATATATATATATATATATATATATATATATATATATATATATATATATATATATATATATATATATAACTGAAAACTCACACCCCAGAAGTGACTCGAACCCATACTCCCAGAAGCAACGCAACTGGTATGTACAAGACGCCTTAATCCACTTGACCATCACGACCGGACAAAATGAGGTGATAGCCGAAGCTATTTGAATCACCCCACCGCCGGCACTCGGATAGTAATCTTGGACATAGCATTTTACCAAATCACCTCATTCTTTGGGGCACACGTGAGGAACACAAATGCGAACAAGCCTGAATGGCTTGCATATTGTCAGTTGCATATTGTCCTGGGGACCATTCAGGCTTGTTCGCATATATATATATATATATATATATATATATATATATATATATATATATATATATATATATATATATATATATATATATATAACTGAAAACTCACACCCCAAAAGTGACTCAAACCCATACTCCCAGAAGCAACGCAACTGGTATGTACAAGACGCCTTAATCCACTTGACCATCACGACCGGACAAAATGAGGTGATAGCCGAGGCTATTTGAACCACCCCACCGCCGGCACTCGGATAGTTATCTTGGGCATAGCATTTTACCAAATCACCTCATTCTTAGGGGCACACGTGAGGAACACAAATGCGAACAAGCCAGAATGGTCCCCTGGACAATATGCAACTGAAAACTCACACCCCAGAAGTGACTCGAACCCATACTCCCAGAAGCAACGCAACTGGTATGTACAAGACGCCTTAATCCACTTGACCATCACGACCGGACAAAATGAGGTGATAGCCGAGGCTATTTGAACCACCCCACCGCCGGCACTCGGATAGTTATCTTGGGCATAGCATTTTACCAAATCACCTCATTCTTAGGGGCACACGTGAGGAACACAAATGCGAACAAGCCAGAATGGTCCCCTGGACAATATGCAACTGAAAACTCACACCCCAGAAGTGACTCGAACCCATACTCCCAGAAGCAACGCAACTGATATGTACAAGACGCCTTAATCCACTTGACCATCACGACCGGACAAAATGAGGTGATAGCCGAGGCTATTTGAACCACCCCACCGCCGGCACTCGGATAGTTATCTTGGGCATAGCATTTTACCAAATCACCTCATTCTTAGGGGCACACGTGAGGAACACAAATGCGAACAAGCCAGAATGGTCCCCTGGACAATATGCAACTGAAAACTCACACCCCAGAAGTGACTCGAACCCATACTCCCAGAAGCAACGCAACTGGTTGTTGCGTTGCTAGTATGCTCAACTATGAGATGAGCATACCAGTTGCGTTGCTTCTGGGAGTATGGGTTCGAGTCACTTCTGGGGTGTGAGTTTTCAGTTGCATATTGTCCAGGGGACCATTCTGGCTTGTTCGCATATATATATATATATATATATATATATATATATATATATATATATATATATATATATATATAATATATATATATATATATATATATATTATGTCGTACCTAACAGCCAGAACGCACTTCTCAGCCAACTATGCATGGCCCAATTTGCCTAATAAGCCAAGTTTTCATGAATTAATGTTTTTTCGACTACCTAACCTACCTAACCTAACCTAACCTAACTTTTTCTGCTACCTAACCTAACCTAACCGATAGAGATAGGTTAGGTTAGGTTAGGTAGGGTTGGTTAGGTTCGGTCATATATCTACATTAATTTTAACTCCAATAAAAAAAAATGACCTCATACATAATGAAAATGGGTAGCTTTATCATTTCATAAGAAAAAAATTAGAAAAAATATATTAATTCAGGAAAACTTGGCTTATTAGGCAAATCGGGCCTTGCATAGTAGGCTGAGAAGTGCGTTCTGGCTATTAGGTACGACATTATATATATATAATATATATATATATATATATATATATATATATATATATATATATATATATATATATATATATATATATATATATATATATATATATATATATGTCGTACCTAATAGCCAGAACGCACTTCTCAGCCTACTATTCAAGCCCCGATTTGCCTAATAAGCCAGGTTTTCATGAATTAATGTTTTTTCGTCTACCTAACCTACCTAACCTAACCTAACCTAGCTTTTTTTGGCTACCTAACCTAACCTTACCTATAAATATAGGTTAGGTTAGGTTAGGTAGGGTTGGTTAGGTTCGGTCATATATCTACGTTAATTTTAACTCCAATAAAACAAAATTGACCTCATACATAGAGAAAAGGGTTGCTTTATCATTTCATAAGAAAAAAAATTATAGTAAATATATTAATTCAGGAAAACTTGGCTTATTAGGCAAATCGGGCCTTGAATAGTAGGCCAAAAGTGAGTTCTGGCTACTAGGTACGACATATATATATATATATATGTCGTACCTAGTAGCCAGAACGCACTTCTCAGCCTACTATTCAAGGCCCGATTTGCCTAATAAGCCAAGTTTTCCTGAATTAATATATTTTCTCTAATTTTTTTCTTATCAAATGATAAAGCTACCCATTTCATTACGTATGAGGTCAATTTTTTTTTATTGGAGTTAAAATTAACGTAGATATATGACCGAACCTAACCAACCCTACCTAACCTAACCTAACCTATCTTTATAGGTTAGGTTAGGTTAGGTAGCCGAAAAAGTTAGGTTAGGTTAGGTTAGGTAGGTTAGGTAGTCGAAAAACAACTAATTCATGAAAACTTGGCTTATTAGGCAAATTGGGCCTTGCATAGTAGGCATAGAAGTGCGTTCTGGCTACTAGGTACGACATATATATATATATATATATATATATATATATATATATATATATATATATATATATATAATTACTGCTGACACATGTAGCCTACAGCTATCAAACGTTATTGGGAACACTAAAGAGATCTCACACTCCTTAAATCACATGGGTGAGTGATTTATCGATCACGCATGCCGATAAACACTCTCGAGAGTTACGTTACTCGACAGAGCGGTGGCGGTCTCTCCAGACAGCCTCGTCACTCACCAAATTCTACCAAAATTACGTTATACTGCAACCACAATACGTATATATATATATATATATATAAATCACACTTGTCATGGCCCTGGGAACAATACAAGAAATTAAGACCACACTGTGGTACACTCCACAATAATCATTGCCAGGAATCACTGGCGTTACACATACCTGAGCGCTCAGTGTTGGAATTCCACACCTGCAAGACCACACATGGAAATTATATCACTCCGCCCCACAGACGATCAAAAATGATTACCACAATGAAATAATATAATTATTACATGGACATCCTCTCAGTCCTTGGCTAATCTATGTTTACTCTGTTCCCGTGTGTACCCACACACACACACTGTACGTCTGTGTACACCAGACGTAAGTCCCTCTGGACTGACAAGATGAAACAAAGGTGATTATCTCCTCGTCTACACCCCACTCCACCTGAACAGGTGCTGCGTGACAATGTGACGGAACACTTGACCTCGAATTCAAGCTTTAGAGACTACTAATCACCAGAAATACACACATAGGTACTTACTCATTCACACTGCCAGCTACACACCATTCTCATACATCAGGCACCCCGCTATAGGTGGCTGGCTGCTCAGGGTAGCGGTAGGCGGCGGTATTACCTTACGTGGTATTTATTTGTAAAATTGGAGCACACTCGAACCCCTCCCACTCTCAACACGGCTGAGTTCGCACCCTCGACCCACCGGTGAAGTGTAGCATTCGTACCCAGGTGACGCGCACAACGATAGCATCTCACACAAACATGGGAAATTTGCCTTAACACTGACACGAATTTCCCCGTTCCCATCGACTGCTACAGAGCACTAGCAAGTCTAATCAACACTGGTATGGGATCGATGAGTCTGTTACTGCTCGTATGCACATTCCCCACGATCCCAGATCACTGTACCTCTACCCCCTGTACGCAATGTCTTAAACCCCTCCAAGCGACGACTTCGGCCGGATTCTGTGACGACCGCTGTCGTTGGTGAAGCAGGAAGCATCAGCAGTTGAGTAGTCCAGCCACCACGACGCCCTATACTTCAATTTGGCCGAATTTACTACAGAGAAGCGTCTTGACAGAGTGGCAGCTGCATTCAGAATGCTGCTCACACCGACAATCCCCGCGTCCTTCTCGAAATAACCAATGAGAGGAAGGCATACAGCGGACTACCCCTCTCATCCACTCAGCGACGGTGTAGCATAGCCCCTAGGGCAGCTCCAAGATGGCCGACCAACATGGCGGCTCAAGATGTTTACTAAGATGGCGGCTGTTTCCATGACAACGACTCAAGTGGCCAGCGAGCGCGGGAGGCCCACAGCTCACCCACGCCTGGGCCTAGCTGTTCCCGTGCAAAGTTGAGTCTCGCCTCATGCCATACAAGGAGATGATGCTATCGGCTCTAGCACTGTCCACAGACATGCCACCCCGGCCAGGGTAACATTTATGGACTGCTGATGACTGGGGCTCTCACATGAGCCCAACCACTAGATGTTTCGGTTGCTGGTTACCAAACTTAAGTCCGCCCACTTAACAAGTGCACTTAACAAGTGTACTGGCTCCCACAGGCATAAGAGCACTATTGTAAGTGAGCTGGTGAACCATCTCCTCACAGCCTTATTGCGGGGAGCACGGGCCACATGGATAAGAGCCTCGTTGGGTGTAGAATCACTATTTACAAACGTTCCTGTGGATGAAACAATCGGGATGATAGCAGATAGAGTGTATCGGGATCCGGCTTGTACTCCTCTTGACATACCAGCCAACATACTAAGGAAACAACTTCAAGCTAGTACTAAAGAGGCACCCTTCTTGAGTCTAGATGGGCACATGTATGAGCTAGGTCGCCATGGGTTCTCCCCCTAGGTGTCTAGGTGTCCTGTTTGCGAACTTCTACATGAGTACCATCGAGCAGAGGGTCTTAGTTGACATGGACTTGAAACCCATCATATACTACAGGTATGTTGACAACATTTTTATGCAGGTACCTGATGTCAGACGACTGCAGCAGCTGAAGGAGGCACTGGAGCAGAATTCTGTGTTGGTTTCATGTATGAGATGAAGAATGATGGGAAGCTGCTCTTTCTACATGTATTAGCATGGAAAGGAACGGAGGCCTCCACACTGCAGTCTACACTAAGGAAACAAACAGGAATGTGCCTCATTGCCAATAATGACTGCCCAGACAGGTACAAGAGGAGTGTTGTCAACACTTACGTAGCCCGGGCTCTCAGCCACAGCTCAGGATGGAAGAAAGTCGATGAAGTACTCTGTAGGGTGAGGCAGGTCCTAGTCAACAATGGTTTCTCTAACAGTTTTGTTGAAGACATCATAAAAAGAAAGGTGAAATGTCATGCAACCTCTGAAGAGTCAACTAACACAACACTTGTACCCAATATTGGACTGTTTTACAGGAACTTCTTTTCAACGGCTCATAAAACGGAGAACAGGGTTCTGAAAGACTTTACTAATAGGATCGTTATCCCTACAGACAAAAATCCGAAGTTGCAATTGACAATTTACTACAAAAACAAAAAAAACGGCGAACCTACTCATTAAAAACTCCCCACACACCAAAAAGAATGCCCTGAAGGAAACCAACGTCGTCTATGCCTTCACATGCCCGCTTGGGGACTGTAAGCCTCAAAGAACTCAGTATATAGGTAAGACAACATCGTCTCTTTCTAGGTGATTAACTATGCACTAACAACAGGGCTCCGTCAAGGAACATATAATCTCTTCTCACAACCAGACCATCACCAGGGAAATCTTAACAAGCAATACAGAAATCATCGATAAATACAGTGATAGCAGGAGACTCGATATCAGCGAGGCATTAAACATCAAAAAGTCAACACCAGCAATCAACAGCCAATTAATACACAACTATGTTCTGCCCACATCAAGACCCCGAACCAACGTTGAAGCAGCAAGAGGAAGTATGGGCCAATAGGCCCTCTGCAGTTACTTCCATTCTTATATTTTCATACCCAATTTATACCCATTGATTCGTGTTCTGGCATAGTTCTTTCACCTCACCAAATACTTTTGTACCATATCACCTTATACAAAACAAGTATAAGTATGATGTATTTTATGTGTAAACTAAGTCTTTGAAAATGTAATAAGCATTACAAAACGCGTTCAGGAATCAGACCAGAAAAAAAATGAATTTTGGAGAGTTAATTTATCTATTACCCTCGACACTGAAGAAGAACATAAGAAATATTGAGAAACAAACATAAAAATGTGCCTCAATGTCAACCTCTGAAGAGTCAACCAACACAACATCTGTACCCCCTATTACACTATTTTACAGGAACTTCTTTTCCACAGCTCATTTGTTTCCTAGGAAACAAACATAGGAATCTGCCTTAATGCCAACAGTGGCTGCCCAGACAGGTACAAGAGAAGTGTTGTCAACACTTACGTCAACTGTGCTCTCAGCCACAGCTCAGGATGGAAGCAAGTCGATGAAGAACTCTGTAGGGTAAGGCAGGTCCTAGTCAACAACAGCTTCTCCAATAATTTTGTTGAAGACATCATAAAAAGGAAGGTGAAACGCCATGCAACCTCTGAAGAGTCAACTAACTCAACACCTGTACCCCCTATTAGACTATTTTACAAAAACTTCTTTTGCACAGCTCATAAAATGGAGGAAAGGGTCCTGAAAGATATTGTTAATAGGAACGTTATCCCTACAGACAAAAATCAGAAGATTCAATTGACGATTTACTATAAAACCAAAAAAAAAAAAACGCCAACCGACTCATGAAAAACTCTCCAGACACAAAGCAGAATGCCTTAAAAAAGACTAACGTCGTCTATGCCTTCAAATGCCCACTTGGGGATTGCAAGCCCCAAAGAAGTCAGTATATAGGCAAGACAACAACATCTCTTTCCAGGCGATTAACAATGCATAAACAACAGGGCTCCATTAAGGAACATATAATCTCTTCCCACAACCAGACTATCACCAGAGAAGTCCTAACAAAAAACACAGAAATCATCGATAGATACAGCGATAGCAGGCGGCTTGACATCTGCGAGGCACTACACATCAAAAAGTCAACACCAGCAATCTACAGCCAATATATATTGTGACAGTAATCTCTTTCAAGAGAAATTTAGCCTGCTCTTTCCTACATCGCGTTACTTCTATACGTCTGCAACATCAAGATACCACATTGAAGACTAGTATTAGTAGAGACAGACGTCTCTACAGGGGGTACACTACCCTACTCTCACTTTCCTCACCCCCCTCCCTCACTCACTCGCGGCACACCACCTCGTCGATCACCAAACGACCACTTCAAACCAATACTCTCCCCCATTGGTGAATCAGTGACTACATGCGACTCCAGAGCCATCTGCATCGCCTATATATAGTCTTGCACGAGCAGGTGGGCTCAGAATATTCTTGTGCTCTCGAGCTGACGCTTCTGTCTAAGCAGCCCGTCCTCCAAACAAAGATCCAAAAGTGATTCCATCCACCCGCCAAACCCCCTGTTTATGAATGAAAAGCGGTTTACACACGACTCACAACTGTTGACGTTCGAACATATCCGGAACAAGTGCTTCACTGACGAATTTTGTTCGAATCACAACGCTATAAATGCTTCACCCACGTACTACAAATACAAATAATCGCCAACTGAACCTAAACACCTAACCTAACCTAACCTATGCCTATATATGCACAATATGCTAATATATTATAATATTAATTTATACTTGAGAAAATTCCCGTTTTGAATGAACAGCATATTAAAATTTATGAATGCGTCTGTGGGGTCGACCGCTGGATGTAATGGACTTGAGTCGAGGACGGGTTGGTCTAAGCATACGTTCTGTATACTAGTAGAGGTTTCAGCCAGCCAATATTCTCAGCACCTTTAACTAATTTTTGTCTTGCTTATTGTAGAGTAACGTAATTATTATTTTATTTTATATTGTGTTTTGCCTTTGTATATTTCATGATCTGCACTGTACATAGCCAAGGGATTAGCTTTATTTTTTATTTGTTTAAAGTAAATTAAAGCTTCATTATTTATAAGATTTGTTTTGCATGTTTTTCCCTTTCACTTTACCACAGGAAGACACCCGTCAAGCAGTCAACATTTTCTTTTTCTTTTTTTTTCTAATGTGATTGGCATTTACACCAGCCATAGAGAATACTGCCTTAACACCTAAATTTCTCGTCACATTAATTGGGGCCCGTCCGGGAGTGTCTTCACAATAAGGTTTGTCTTGGAAGAACTCCTCAGGTACTGATACTAGACCAATCATTTCAATTTGTGGTAAGTGTACTTGGCTTTGTTACACGTTGCTTTTTCAATGCTTTTATAACTTTAAGTAATTTTTATGGTGCTGTGTATTTTGTGCTTTCCGAGTGTAACATTTTATGAGTGTTGGATGACTGTGGATTACGTGGTGTCTGGTGGCCAGTCACTCTCTTAATTGGTTATTCATCCCTCGGTGTTATTACTCGTGTATTCCACCTTTCTCGTCCCTAGAATATTTCTCATTTACGGCAGATCACCCCTTTGGTACCCCGGTACTTTGGTTTGTCTTCGGGACACGTACCCTATCTTCTGCAATCTGACCGAAGGAGGATGTAGAGGGCAATGGTTCCTCTCGCAAGGACTACGCTGTTTCTTCTTCTTCTTCTTGAGAATAGGTGCAGTTTGCATGAAGGGGTAACCCTCCCGATGACTGCACCAGGACATATGTAAGGAGACGCGTTGATGGTGAGGAGGAGAAGAAAGTCAAAAGCGGTAGATGTGATGGGCCGTAGAGAGAGGAGTGGCGGCGAAAACAGAGGCAAACGTTAGAGGGAGACTCCCCGCACCGGGGGGGGGCAGGGAGTCGTGGTCACGGCGGCAGCTGATCCTGGCACGGCGTAGCCGTGTGCGCAAGATGGGAACTAATACTTCTCCGGAAACTTGCGTATCGGAAAGCGCAAGCAGTACGCTTCCTAAATCACCCGCAGGTCGGCGGGCAGCCGGCCATCAGGCAGTACCCTCGGCTGAGACATCCTATCCGGCACTCTATAAACAAACACCTTCTCAGACGATACCCAGATAGTGGACGAGCACCATGGGATCGGAAGCACCCGGGCATCCCGATAAGGGCCCAACTCCGGACCCTCACAGGGCACGACCCCAGCAGACGGGACTAGGCAACCACCAGACCGGGGCAATGAAGGAGGGGGAACAGCAGAGGATGCAGGCCCGGCAGCGACCCCACCACAGGGCACAGGAGCCGAGGCCCCCCGGCGCACATCTTTCCGCAACATCACGACGAGGTCCCGATCATCAGGGACAACCCCCCACTGCGGAGATCCAACAGCAGGTGACACAGGAAGGGGGACACAGGTAGCAACTTCGGAGCCTCGCACAGCACCATCATCTACGGCGGGGGACGCCAGCTGAGCACCATACTCCCCCACCTCCTCCCAAGGCACACCACGAAGTGGAGACACACTCCGAGCCCGCCGCGAACGCTTCGAGACAGGCCGCACCACACCACGCCCAGCAGGCCCCTCCGCAGGCACAGCCACCATCTTTACATCCACACAGGCCACACCCGCACCGTCCGAAGAGTCCACAGAGGCCACATCACCCACACTGTCTACATCATCCACGGAAACAGCCTCAGAACACCGACGTGCACGCTTCTGCAAAGGAATGCAAAGAGCAGAACTACAGTCGTTAACACACACAGGCACGGCAGGCACCTCACCTTGCCGAAGCACTCCCTCCAAAACAGCAGAACCCGCGTCCCCGGGAGCCGTTACCACATCCACAGGCGGGGGTGGGACATGAACCTCCACCGGGACACCCTTCACTACACGCAGCGCAGGCGACGCCCCGTCACCCTCACACACCGGCTCAACAACCCCAGGGGCCACAGCAGTCACCTGACGTGTCGCACGAGCCAGAGAACTCGCCGCAACAGGCGGAGCAGCAGACAGGCAGTCAGGCGCCTCAGGCACAGCACCCACACCGTCCGAACGCAACAGGGGCGGAAAATCCTCCGCACGAAGAACATGCACCCGACCAGTTGCTCCCACGTCGCACGCCGCAGCCAGATGACCCTCGTGACCACACCGATAACAGGTGCGCGGTTGACCCCGGTGCTGGCAGCGGAGCGTGTAACCCAACACGGACATCGACGACGGTACACTACACTTCAGCGACATCGTCAGGGTGCGGGAGCCGTCAAGCATACCAACACAGTGCCCGGCAACGACCTTATTCCATCGAACACTTAACACAGCCCCAAACCGTTCGAAACAGGACGTTAAAAAGTCGTCCTGAAATTCGAAGGGGGCACCATGCACCGTCACAGACGTCAAGGTGACACTGAGATTCACTACCTTAACGGAGCCAGCAGTATCAGGGAGAGGGTAAACACGCCCCTCACACCGCTCGAGAAACGCCTGAAAGGCAGCCTGGAGGCGGAACTTGACTACAGCACGGTGGCCATGAAGCAGCTGGATGCCCACCAGGTCCGACAGCTCCACATGCAGCACGTCCACCAGGGCGACACCAACCAATGGATGGTCCACCGGCACCGTAAACGCCAGACCAGCTGACAGCGTCCTCGTCATTGGAGGGCGAGACGTCCCCATGGCTAAGCAAACGTCACCCTGTCAGTGGCAAACCACCACCAGCAGGGCAAACAAGCGATCACCCAACGTAAACACTAGCCAGGAGCGGAGAGACCTCAGGAACGTCCGACCTGGCCGGCGGTCACCACGCAACTCCGCTGACTGACCTTGCCCTGCGCTGTTTAGTTGGGACCTCAGCAGTTCTCGTCACCAGTTGACACTCGCACCCCTACGCGTCGGTCAGAGATTATGATACTTACACAGGTAGGGAATTGGCAATCTTTTCCAGAGCACAAAGAACGCTAATTCTGTAAGTGTTATCTAGTTAAGTAGGAAACCCTTTGCTTTTGTCCTATAGAGACCCGGCAAGGTGTCCCTACGTTTTTGGACTACCTCTCATTTTTTAAACTATCAAAGTTTCATTTATTTTAGTAGGATTTCTTGCCCTTATTCTCGTATATAAAGTGCCGGGTACAAGATTTTCCTGCATTTTGATTATTTAATCACTTACCATCTAATATTAACGTTAATTGTTTTCACATTAACGATTGAATTCCCACAGGATAGTCACCAGTTGCCACGTCATCCTGTTACTGACACTTATAATACCACAGGTATATTCTCTGTACATCTGTTTGCTATCATTCACCATGTTTCGTCTTTCCACATTCCAACAGAATCCAAACGAGGAAGTGAGCACACTAGTTCGTGCAACCAAGGCGGAGATGCTAACTCTAGTAGCTGAGTATAACCTTACAGCCCCAATTGGAGCTACTAAAACTGATCTGCACAACCTTATCCTGGACCACTTATTGGACATTATGATGCTATTACTCCTGAATCTCATGAACATTACTTAATTGCAGACAAGAACGCCTTGGCAGCCATGAAATTGAAACTAGAAATCGCTAACGCCGAACGTGAACGCCAGAAAGAGGCTCTTCAGCTCCAGAAAGAAGCCCTTGAATTAAAGGAATGCGAGGCTTCCCTGCATAAAGAAAAACTAGAGTTCGAGTACAACCTTGTGAAGAAAAAGGCCGCATTTAAACTAGAGGCCGCAGAAAAACAAGCTGACATCTTTGTAGAACAGAAAAGAAGGGAAGTGGAATTGGAAAAGACACGCCAACCCACAAACAGCCAGTCCTCCAGTAAGCTTTAGCATCACCAGGCAAGTAAGTTAATGCCACCATTCATTGAGACAAAGATCGATGTGTTTTTTACTACTTTTGAGGCCCTAGCTAAAAAACTTAACTGGCCTGAAGAACAGTGGTCTATACTTCTCAGAGCGCATCTCACAGGTAGAGCTGCGGTTACTTTCAGTACCTTAGCGTCTGAGAATGACTAAAAGACCCTAAAGCAAGCCGTTCTAGACGCCTACCTTCTCTCCACCGAAAGCTACAGACGAAGATTCCGTGATAATCTAAAGGCAAGTGCTACCACCTATTAAGAATTTGCCAATACTAAGAAAAGATAATTCATGAAATGGCTGGAAGCAGCCCATGTTTCTACATTTTCAGAACTCGTCAACCTCATTCTAGTCGAGGAATTCCTTAGACGTGTTCCTACTTCCATCCGTCTTCACTTAGCAGACAAAGAGGAAACCGACCTCATCAGATGTGCGAAGTCGGCTGACACCTACAGTCTTATACACAGGTTAACAACTGACACATTTTCCAGTAAGAAGTCTTGGTCTAATTATGACTAAATGAGTACTAATCAAGCAACCTCTCAATTATATTGTAGGTATTGCAAGCTCTATGGACATACCATAGATAAATGTGGAAAAGCCCAATACAAAGGCTATACTGAAACTCCTAAACCCAAACTGACTCTTCCTAAGTCCGGTAAGCCTGTGATGAATATTGGTGTTCCTGTTAATGATCTTTCTCTCTTCAGCAAACACCTGTACCCTGGAACTGTCTCTGCCAACAGCACAGATTCGGAGGGACGTTTCAAAGTGAAGATCTTGAGGGACACGGCTGGTCTTCAGTTTATAATTTTGAAATCGGCTGTGCCTAACATCACCTACACCGGGGAGACGGTCCTTATCACTGACCTCACTGCCACCACTCCGTATCCACTCGCCAGAGTCCACCTGGATTGTCCTTTCGTACAAGGTGAAGTTAAAGTCGCCATCTGGGAAAAGCCTTTTCCCATGTCAGGGGTACAACTTCTCCTGGGCAACGACTTGGCTGAAGATCTACAACTTTCCAACTTGATCATCATGGACAAACCCCAGGTATGTGACTCTGTAGTGGAAAACCCCATCCTGAAGTATATTCCAGCAGAGGTCCAAGAAAGTGATGAAGTCTCTCCTCTGGTTTTGGTGACAACCCGTGTGCAAGCTGCACGCCCGCAAACAGCTGACTCAGCTTCAACAGCTGTCCCTCAAGACCATCAGAATCTACCACCGAATCT
Organism: Procambarus clarkii; assembly: GCF_040958095.1. Taxonomy (NCBI): domain Eukaryota; kingdom Metazoa; phylum Arthropoda; class Malacostraca; order Decapoda; family Cambaridae; genus Procambarus; species Procambarus clarkii. The sequence goes on from NC_091228.1 coordinate 16,013,249, forward strand.
CACTATGGTGGAGTTCCGTAAGTTGTAGAAGAAGGATACCTCATTAACACAATTATTCTTCCAGGCCGAGACTCAATCTGATAGTATTCCTGGGTTCTTTATAGAGAACCAGTTGCTCTACCGCAGGTACCGACCCAATAAACTAACGGAGGATGACGATTGGGCTAATGTCGACCAACTAGTCGTTCCCACCAGCCACCGGCCCAATATTCTACACCTGGCCCATGGAGCGCTTTCTCACTACGGGTTTAATTAGACCTATCACGCCATCAGACAAGACTATTACAGGCCAGGTATGATTAAGGATGTAAAAACTTATGTACAACAGTGTCATACATGTCAGAAGGCAGGAAACCCTAACATTTCTATTCCTAAGGCTCCTTTAATTCCTAGCCCGGTGCCTTTGGAACCCTTTCACAGACTCATCATAGACTGTGTTGGTCCTTTACCCAGGACCTGTTCTGGCAACGCTTATATACTAACCATCCTGTGTCCAACTACCAGATTCCCCATAGCAGTTTCTGTAAAGAATATTACGGCTGCTACTGTGGTGAAGCAACTGTTGAAGATCTTTACACAAAACAGATTTCCTCGGGAGATTCAAAGTGACTGTGACACCAACTTCACCAGTGATCTCTTCAAGAAGACACTGGAAGAATTCAACAATACTCAGGTATTGTCCAGCCCCTACCATCCTGCTTCACGGGGTTCTCTTGAATGTAGTCACCAAACTATAAAATCACTCCTTAAGAAATTTTGCAATGAAACTATGAAAGACTGGGATAAACAACTTGACATCATCATGTGCATTTTCAGAAGTCTCCCAAATGAGTTTCTAGGAGTGTCTCTTTATGAGATGCTCTACGGACGTAAGTGCCGTACTCCTCTTAAAGCTTTCAAAGACTCTCTACGTAATGCCACCTTCAGTGACCCACTGCATGTGCCCCAGTTTCTTCAAAACTTAAAGCACATTCTAGAGCAAGTACATAAATTTGCCAACAATAATTTATTAAAAACTCAAGATAGGATGAAGACTCATTTTGACAAACGCAGTAAAATCAGGAAATTTAAAGCAGGAGACTTCGTTTTAGCATATTTTCCTATCCCAGGTTCTCCATTGCAAAACAAGTTTTCAGGACCCTACCGCATCAAGGAGTGCAGAAACAACCACAACTACGTTCTTGAGACTCCAGATAGGCGGCGGAGGACCCAGTTGTGCCACGTCAATCTTTTGAAGAAGTATGAAGGTATACCCCCACTGTGTTAGTATCTCTCTCCACCTTTCAAGATCCATACCTCCACAGTGAGACGTTCCCTGTTTCTCCTCCCTGAAGCACTGAGTCAGTGCCTTCCAACTCGGAAATTCTTACAAATCTTCCTAAATATTTGCAGGACTGTAACAGTGCTCCTCTCATCAGAGTCTTCCAAGAACATCAGAAGTTGTTCAGCGATGATTCCCAGGAATGTAATGTGGTTCAGCACGACATCCAGCTACTTCTTGATACTCGGCCGATTCGTCAACTCTTCTACCGCATTTGCCCGTACAAAAAGAAAGTTATGCGTGCTGAGGTACAGTACCTTCTGGATCATGGGCTGGCCACCCCTTGTGAGTCCCCTTGGGCCTCACCCTGCATCTTGGTGCCGAAACCTCGTGGTAAAGTACGATTATGTACAGACTATAGGAAATTGAACCTTTTGGCCGTCAAGGATGCTTACCCTTTACCTCGTATAGATGATATCCTTGACGCAGTAGGTAATGCTACTTATCTTTCCCAGATCGACTTGTTAAAGGGCTACTATCAGATTAGTCTGACAGAGCGGGCTAAGGAAATAACTGCCTTCACCAGTCCCTTTGGCCTGTACAGATATGAACGCCTTGCTTTTGGACTGTGTAATGCCCCGGCCACCTTCCAGCGAGCTGTCAACCGCGTCATCCATGGCCTAGATCACACCTACTCCTACTTGGATGACATCGTTGTGGCAACTGACACCTGAAACGAACATCTGCTCCAGCTCCAGCTGCAACGACTGTTCTCCAAGCTCCTGACTGCTGGCCTTACCATTAACTTGGGCAAGTCCACCTTTGCTAAAGGTAAAGTGCGTTATCTTGGTCATGTGATAGGAAGTGGCAGCTTAGCTCCGTTAGCCATTCATACTCAAGCCATTCAGCATTACCCACAGCCTACGACCAGGAAGCAACTCCTGCGCTTCCTTGGCCTTGCATCTTACTATCGTAGGTTTGTAAAAAATTTCAGTACGGTAGCGACACCACTGATTAATCTGACCAGCCCCAGGCAACGGTATCATTGGACCATTCAACAGACCGTTGCCTTTGAACAACTAAAGTCTCTGCTATGTTCTAATCCCATTCTCGCCTCTCCAGATATTACGAAGCCCTTCATCATCAATGTCGACGCTAGTGGCACCGGCCTCGGCGGCGTTCTAATGGAACAGCGTGGCGAAGAGGTTCTTCCTGTCAGCTACTACAGCTACAAATTGAAGCCTCATCAGAAGAACTATAGCACCATAGAAAAGGAACTCCTCTCCATCGTCCTGAACCTTCAACATTTCGAACCTTACCTACAAGGTAATTGGTCTATTACCATCTACTCAGACCACAATCCCCTACGATTTCTGCAACAAGCCCAATTCAGCAATCAACGTCTTCTACGCTGGGCTCTGTACTTGCAGAACTTTAACCTGGAGATATTCTTCATTAAGGGCTCGGATAACATCATAGCAGACGCCCTCTCCAGAGTCTACATACTAGAGGCAGCTACTCCTATCACTCTACCGTCTAATGAAGTAACTTAACCCGTAAGAGCAGGCTTCAGGGGAGAGCTGTGACGGTAATCTCTTTCAAGAGAGATTTAGCCTGCTCTTTCCTACATCGCATTACTTCTATACATCTGCAACATCAAGATACCTCATTCAAGACTAGTATTAGTAGACAGACGTCTCTACCCTACTCCCACTTTCCTCGCCCCCCTCTCACTGGCGACGCACCACCTCGTCGATCACCAAACGACCACTTCAAACCAACACTCTCCCCATTGGTGAATCAGCGACTCCAGCGCCATCTGCATCGCTTATATATAGTCTTGCACGAGCAGGTGGCCTCAGAATATTCTTGTGCTCTCGAGCTGACGCTTCTATCTAAGCATACGTTCTGTATACTAGTAGAGGTTTCAGCCAGCCAATATTCTCAGCACCTTTAACTAATTTTTGTCTTGCTTATTGTAGAGTAACGTAATTATTATTTAATTTTATATTGTGTTTGCCTTTGTATATTTCATGATCTGCACTGTACATAGCCAAGGGATTAGCTTTATTTTTTATTTGTTTAAAGTAAATTAAAGTTTCATTATTTATAAGATTTGTTTTGCGTGTTTTTCCCTTTCCCTTTACCACAGGAAGACACCCGCCAAGCAGTCAACATTTTGTTTTTCTCTTTTTTTTCTAATATGATTGGCATTTACACCAGCCATAGAGAATACTGCCTTAACACCTACATTTCTCGTCACAAATATATATATATATATATTTGTGAATTTGTGATTTATATATATATATATATATATATATATATATATATATATATATATATATATATATATAACTGAAAACTCACACCCCAGAAGTGACTCGAACCCATACTCCCAGAAGCAACGCAACTGGTATGTACAAGACGCCTTAATCCACTTGACCATCACGACCGGACATAATGAGGTGATAGCCGAGGCTATTTGAACCACCCCACCGCCGGCACTCGGATAGTTATCTTGGGCATAGCATTTTACCAAATCACCTCATCAATGAGGTGATTTGGTAAAATGCTATGCCCAAGATAGCTATCCGAGTGCCGGCGGTGGGGTGGTTCAAATAGCCTCGGCTATCACCTCATTATGTCCGGTCGTGATGGTCAAGTGGATTAAGGCGTCTTGTACATACCAGTTGCGTTGCTTCTGGGAGTATGGGTTCGAGTCACTTCTGGGGTGTGAGTTTTCAGTTGCATATTGTCCTGGGGACCATTCAGGCTTGTTCGCATTTGTGTTCCTCACGTGTGCCCCAAAGAATGAGGTGATTTGGTAAAATGCTATGCCCAAGATAACTATCCGAGTGCCGGCGGTGGGGTGGTTCAAATAGCCTCGGCTATCACCTCATTATGTCCGGTCGTGATGGTCAAGTGGATTAAGGCGTCTTGTACATACCAGTTGCGTTGCTTCTGGGAGTATGGGTTCGAGTCACTTCTGGGGTGTGAGTTTTCAGTTGCATATTGTCCTGGGGACCATTCAGGCTTGTTCGCATTTTTGTTCCTCACGTGTGCCCCAAAGAATGAGGTGATTTGGTAAAATGCTATGCCCAAGATAACTATCCGAGTGCCGGCGGTGGGGTGGTTCAAATAGCCTCGGCTATCACCTCATTATGTCCGGTCGTGATGGTCAAGTGGATTAAGGCGTCTTGTACATACCAGTTGCGTTGCTTCTGGGAGTATGGGTTCGAGTCACTTCTGGGGTGTGAGTTTTCAGTTGCATATTGTCCTGGGGACCATTCAGGCTTGTTCGCATATATATATATATATATATATATATATATATATATATATATATATATATATATATATATATATATATATATATATATATATATATGTGTGCAGAATAACCACATGTGAAAAATAGAAAATGCTTAACGCGTTTTCAGCTAATTCGCCTTCATCAGAGCAAAGTAGAATGAAGATCAATCTTTGATCTTCATTCTACTTTGCTCTGATGAAGGCGAATTAGCCGAAAACGCATTAAGCATTTACTATTTTTCACATGTGGTTATTCTGCATACTTGGATCAGTGTTTTTGTGATCATTGTTGCACATATAGATATATAAATACATATGAGAGTATATTTTGGTAGCAGTCTTTCTTGTAAACATATGTTGTTAAATATGACCAAAACAGTAAGATTAATAATTCTAACACGAATTTTCTCCATATTTCTTGTTTCTTTTTACTGTCGATGTTAATTGAAAAATCAATTCTCCAAAATTCATTTTTATTTCTAGTCTGACGCGACGCTTGAACGCGTTTCGTAATAACGTATTACATTTTCAAAGACATTAGTTTACACACACAACTGTAACCTGAAAACACTAAACAGTTATACTTATACTAACACTAAACAGTTTATCCGTCATACTTAGTCTCGCATTTGGGTGAGGTGATATGGTGCTACAGTTTTTGATGAGGTGAACAAACTTGTGACAAATACAAGACAGAACACGAAACAATGGGTATTAGTTGGATATGAGAGCATAAGAATGGAAGTAACTGCAGAGGGCCTATTGGCCCATACTTCCTCTTGATGCTTCTATTTTGATTCGGAGTCTTGAAGTGGATAGAATATAGCTGTGTATTAATTGGCTGTTGATCGCTGGTGTTGACTTTTTGATGTGTAGTGTCTAGCAGATGTTGAGTCGCCTGCTATCGCTGAACCTATCGATGATTTCTGTGTTGTTTGTTAAGACTTCTCTGGTGATGGTCTGGTTGTGAAAGGAGATTATATGTTCCTTTATGGAGCCCTGTTGTTTATGCATTGTTAATTGCCTGGAAAGAGACGTGGTTGTCTTGCCTATATACCGAGTTCTTTGGGGCTTACAGTCCCCAAGTGGGCATTTGAAGGCATAGACGACGTTGGTCTCTTTTAAGGCATTCTGCTTTGTGTCTGGAGAGTTTTTCATCAGTAGGTTGGCTGTTTTTTTGTTTTTGTAGTAAATCGTCAATTGTATTTTCTTTTTCTTTTTTAAGCTGTAAATACTGGGGAAAGGCCTTTGAGCCTGTAGATGGAGCCGCCAGCTATGGTGGCTACACTACACTGGCAAGACAGAACTACCTTCCGTCACTTGCTCCAGCCAAATGTCAACTCCTAAATCCACACAACCAGCTCATAAAACGGAGGAAAGGGTCCTGAAATATATTGTTGATAGGAACGTTATCCCAACAGACAAAAAACAGAAAATACAATTGACGATTTACTATAAAACCAAAAAAACAGCCAACCTACTCGTGAAAAACTCTCCAGACACAAAGCAGAATGCCTTAAGAGACCAACGTCGTCTATGCCTTCAAATGCCCACTTGGGGACTGTAAGCCCCAAAGAACTCAGTATATAGGCAAGACAACAACGTCTCTTTCCAGGCGAAATGGAACAACTGTTTAGTGTTAGTATATGTATAACTCTGTTTAGTTTTTTCAGGTTACAGTTTGTGTAAACTAAAGTCTTTGAAAATGTAATAAGTTATTACGAAACGTGTTCAAGCGTTGCGACAGACTAAAAAATAAAAATGAATTTTGGAGAATTGATTTTTCAATTACCATCAACAGTGAAAAGAAACATAAGAAATATTGAGAAAATTCTTGTTAGAATTATTAATCTTACTTTTTCGGTCATATATATATATATATATATATATATATATATATATATATATATATATATATATATATATATATATATATATATGTATGTATATATATGTCGTACCTAGTAGCCAGAACACACTTCTCAGCCTACTATGCAAGGCCCGATTTGCCTAATAAGCCAAGTTTTCCTGAATTAATATATTTTCTCTAATTTTTTTCTTATGAAATGATAAAGCTACCCATTTCATTATGTATGAGGTCAATTTTTTTTTATTGGAGTTAAAATTAACGTAGATATATGACCGAACCTAACCAACCCTACCTAACCTAACCTAACCTATCTTTATAGGTTAGGTTAGGTTAGGTAGCCAAAAAAGTTAGGTTAGGTTAGATTAGGTAGGTTAGGTAGTCGAAAAACAATTAATTCATGAAAACTTGGCTTATTAGGCAAATCGGGCCTTGCATAGTAGGCCGAGAAGTGCGTTCTGGCTACTAGGTACGACATATATATATATATATATGTATATATATATATGTCGTACCTAGTAGCCAGAACTCACTTCTCAGCCTACTATGCAAGGCCCGATTTGCCTAATAGGCCAAGTTTTCATGAATTAATTGTTTTTCGACCACCTAACCTACCTAACCTAACCTAACCTACCTTTTTGGGCTACCTAACCTAACCTAACCTATTAAGATAGGTTAGGTTAGGTTAGGTAGGGTTGGTTAGGTTCGGTCATATATCTACGTTAATTTTAACTCCAATAAAATAATATTAACATCATACATAATGAAATGGGTAGCTTTATCATTTCATAAGAAAAAAATTAGAGAAAATATATTAATTCATGAAAACTTGGCTTATTAGGCAAATCGGGCCTTGCATAGTAGGCTGAGAAGTTCGTTCTGGCTACTAGGTACGACATATATATATATATATATATATATATATATATATATATATATATATATATATATATATATATATATATATATATATATATATATATTCATATAATAGGGGTACCACCACTGGTTTAATTAAAGGGACCCACATCCTCGAAGAAGAAAATAAATAGTGTTCAGAGAAGACCTTGTGGATTCTCACTGAATACTTTAATCTTTTCCTCTCCTACCACCCCTATTTTTTTTTTTTTTTTATTATTATTCGATTTTATTGCAATGTTACATTTTACAGAAAACACACACTTATATAACAATATACCAATCAGTGTTCGAAGACCTCGTCCAGTTCCTCGGGGGTCGGGTGCGTACCCAAGATACAGCACGCATTTCCCCTCTGAACTATATATATTCATATATATATATATATATATATATATATATATATATATATATATATATATATATATATATATATATATATATATATATATATATATTTATATAAATATTCTTTATTATTTGTTGAAAAATAGTATTAGTACACGATAAATAAGTTGCATAACACACAAATCCATCAAGCTGTAAATACTGGGGAAAGGCCTTTTAGCCAGTAGTGTAGCCGCCAGCTATGGTGGCTACATTACATGTGTAGGACAGAACTACCTTCCGTCACTTGCTCCAGCCAAAAGTCAACTCTCAAATCCACATCTGTCACATATGTCCTCTGGTCCTCCACACAACCAGCCCTTGTGCGTTTCCGGCCACCCTGTGTCCTTGAAGTACCGCCTTCCTTATAGCAGCCATAACTGGCGGATGATTCTTAGACGGTACCGACATTCTGGCGTCCCAAATGTCTCCACAAGCTTGCTTCCACACACACACACACACACACACACACACACACACACACACACACACACACACACACACACACACACACACACACACACACACACACACACACACATACACTTTTATTCACACTTCCCTTGTCCCATACTCTGAGAGAGATTTTCTAATTTATTCACTCCTACAGTTTGGGTCACAACAGTGGCCTTCTTAAAAATAAATGATGCCCTACAAACCTGCTCAAATTTTAGGGAATGGTAACTAGCTATTCAGACAAGGACTTTCAGTACATGTAGTATACATGGTCTTTGTTAAAGCTTTTGATAAGGTGCCATATGAAAGACTGACATGGAAAGTACAAGCACATGGAATATATGGTAGAATACTAGAATGGATCAAATAATGATTATAGCAAAGAAAGTAGAGTCGTCCTAAACGGAAATAACTATGGCTGGAAAAATGTGGTGAGCGAAGTACCGCACGGGTCCATTTTGGGGCCATCCCTATTTGTCATATATATCAATGACATGGAATAAAATATTACAAACCATATCATCAAAATTGCAGATGACGCTTAGATTTATGGTAAAGTATGGAGTGACCATAATATTGAGGCCTTACAAAGCGAGCTACATGAACTCCACAAGTGTCGGAAGATTGGCAGATGCTCTTTAATACCGAAAAATGTAAAGACCTTGCATGTGGGGCATAACATTGCACATCATAACTATCATATCAAAAGCCTTTTTTTTGTCCTTTTTTAGTGTCAGAGTGGTTGACAAATGGAATGCATTAGGAAGTGATGTGGTAGAGGCTGACTCCATACACAGTTTCAAGTGTATATATGATAGAGCCCAATAGGCTCAGGAATCTGTACACCTGTTGATTGACGGTTGAGAGGCGTGACCAAAGAGAGCTCAACCCCCGTAAGCACAACTAGGTGAGTACACACACGGGATCAAGCAGGATGGTAAGAAAACAGAACTCAGGCGGAGGAGAGGAACAGGGCAAGTCATACATGAACATACATGCTCGTGCATGGAGGAAAATCGGTGGGGAGTTGAAAGACATGAGGGAACCATAAGTTAGGTGGTGAAGGAATTAAGTGCAGCGCAAGAGGAGATAAAAGACCTAAAAACAAGATCTCTTCAGACTTTGGCCCAAGTAACCAACACCCCCAGGTATCAGGGGATGTAACAATGGCAGGGATCCCTGCACTGGGTGCCGCCTTTGCTGACGTGCTGAAGATGTGCCTAGAAGCCTAGTCCACAGTCAGGGAAGTTGCAATGAAAGCAGCAACCTCACAGGAGGCTGCTAGATGAACGAGCCAGCTAATGGAAAGGAAAAGAGCTGTAGCAGTAATAGGTATTAAAGAACAAGAAGGTTCCACAGGGGAAGAATGGAGTACTTAGAACAAAGCGGCATTATCGGGGATACTAAAGGAGATAAGAATGGAAGGGGCTGGAAAAGACACAGAAACGTTTTTCCGGATTGGATAGTACAACAAAGACAAAGATAATTTGATCTAGGTAGTACTTAGAAACTAGTCCATCAAAGAGGATATCCTAGTAAAAAGGAGCAAACTGAAATATGTAGGGAATTATGGAAAGGTATACCTTCAAAGGTACATGACCAAGAAAGCGATAATGCAGGCAGCAGATGCAAGGAAAAGGCACAGGTTGAGGGAAGGGAGCCAGGGAAGCTTAACCTCAAACCCAGCAATCCCAAAGAGCAGTGGAGAACCCCAATTCGGCAATTCGGGAACCTAAGTGGGGATTGCGACACCCCAACCCACCACACCATAGGAGCCACAAGCACAAATCCTTCGTTGCCCCTACACAATGCTCACCATACCACCCAACCTATGTAAGGAATAACATGAGAAACCTGTGTAAGTAATCTTTCAGAACCTTGTATACCACCTATGTAAGACCAATCCTGAAGTATGCGGCTTCAGTATGGAGCCCATACCTTGTAAAGCACGAGACAAAACTGGAGAACGTTCAGAGGTATGCCACTAGGCTAGTACCAAACCTAAGACGCATGAGTTATGAGGAAAGGCTGAGGGAACTGCACCTCACGTCGCTGGAAGACATAAGAGTTCGGTGAGACATAACCACATTCAAGAATCTCCGGGGAATTGAGAGAGTAGACAAGGATAGATTATTTAACAAGGGGAAACAGCTGGAAGCTGAGTACCCAAATAAGCCACAGACACATTTGAAAGAACTTTTTCAGTGTCAGAGTAGTTAGTAAATGGAATGCATTAGGCAGTGATGTGGTGGAGACTGACTCCAAACACAGTTTCAAATGTAGATATGATGGAGCCCAGAAGGTTCAGGAATCTGTACAGCAGTTGATTGACGGTTGAGACGTAGGACCAAAGAGCCAGAGCTCAACCCCCGCAAGCACAACTAGGTGAGTTCAATTAGATGAGTACACAGCAAGGAGAGGGAAAAGTAGGGGGGGGGACAAAAGTAATGACGGTTGTATATAATAATATACAAAGAATAACATACACGGGTATATAATGACATAGTAGAATGAAAGGCGAAAAGTCACATGGTAAATACTGAAAAGAATTGTACATTAACAATATAGACTGACTACAGCGCATCCAGTCCTAGCTGGTATATGCTGGGTCATGATAGCAGTCAACAAACCTAACCAATCCCTCGGAATAATCCAGCGGACTTTTGAATTTAAGGAAAGGAGGGTAATTATTCAACTTTATGTCTCTGGTGCGCCCCCACTTGGATTAGTGTACCCAAGCATGGAGACTTGACTTTTAGAATGAAATAGCTGCTCAGGAGAAAACACAATATCAGCAACAAAAGGCATTACAGAGTTAAGTCATATCTCGTATCAGGAACAGTTGAGAGGGCCACAGGCCAAACAACACTCCAAACCAGGCATGACAGTGCGAATCTCATTGAAAATTTTAAAATACTGAACAAGTTAGAGGATGTTGATCTTGGCAACTTCTTGAAATGTTCAGAGGTAATACAAACAAGGAGCGACCAACGGTTTCAAGCTTAACAAGCTTTAATGTAGAACTGAGAACTGGAGATGCTTTTTCACCCACAGGGTTATAAACCCATGGAACCGCCTACCCTCTGAAGCCGCAAATTCCAAATCTCTGTTAGGTTTTAAAATCCACCTTGAGAGGATCATCAAGGCAAATAAGAGGGGGGAACCTCCGAAAAGCCGCCGGCTACCTGTCCTCTTCGAGACCAATAGTGTTAGTGGCTCTCAAGTAAAAGGTGAATCAGGTAAAAAAGTTTTTGTATGTTTATGTATATTATGCGGTGGAGGAATAATTAGTTACTGTAAAGAATACTTTTCACAACAGAGGGTAGCCTAGTACTGCCAAGAAACTATGACCTAATGATTATTATGTGGTAGAATTATAAGTAAACTATGATTTTAAAGTTACTTATTTCTTGCGAGAGTAAACTTAAGTATCAAAGTAACGTCACAGCTACCAAAATTGTTTCAGAAGCGTAACGTTAATCTGATTAGGGACGTGACTGGCAGTTAGGTTTGACAGCAAATGAGGCTAGTGCTTGCAAGTTGTTATCTTTGAATTTTAAAATTATTTCTTTACAAGAGTTTTACATTCTTGTAAAGCCACTATTACGCGTAGCGTTTCGGGCAAGGTCCTTAACCCTAATTTCCCCGGAATGCGACCCGCCGAATCGTTTAACAACCAGGTACCCATTCACTGCTGGGTGAACAGAGGCTACAGTTAAGGATTGGCGCCCGGTCAATCCTCCCCGGCCAGGATTCGAACCCAAGGCAAGGCGCTTGCGAAACGCCAGGCGAGTGTCTTACCACTGCGCCACGGAGACTGCTAAAGTAAATGTTGGTATCATCTTTAAACACTGTTTTCATGCATCTCTATTTGATCTATACTATCCTCTTTCCCATGTGAGGGACTTAAAAAATTTCATACGATCACTGAGTAAAGGATTGACAAATTTCAATTGAAAGCAGTCGACAAGGCAACCCATGCCCGCCTGGCCCACTCTGAGCAGTCAACAAGGCAACCCATGCCCGCCTGGCCCACTCTGAGCAGTCAACAAGGCAAACCATGCCCACCTGGCCCACTCTGAGCAGTCAACAAGGCAACCCATGCCCGCCTGGCCCACTCTGAGCAGTCGACAAGGCAACCCATGCCCACCTGGCCCACTCTGAGCAGTCGACAAGGCAACCCATGCCCACCTGGCCCACTCTGAGCAGTCGACAAGGCAATCCATGCCCGCTTGGCCCACTCTGAGCAGTCGACAAGGCAACCCATGCCCACCTGGACCACTCTGAGCAGTCGACAAGGCAATCCATGCCCACCTGGCCCACTCTGAGCAGTCGACAAGGCAACCCATGCCCGCCTGGCCCACTCTGAGCAGTCGACAAGGCAACCCATGCCCGCCTGGCCCACTCTGAGCAGTCAACAAGGCAACCCATTCGCCAGGTCCACTCTGAGCAGTCGTTATCGACGTCGCCACAGGAAGCCTAAACCAGAATAGGGGTATCCTAGCCTCATCAATTGTGAAAGCTTTCTTTGGTGTGGTTGATATCTTATGAGTCAATTTTCTTGGCACTGGTTGTAGAGGTGTCCACCTTGATAATTAAGGAACGGCAATATAACTCGGCGAGTGTGACGGCCTCGAGTATTGTAACACGTCTCGCTCTTCCTTACCACCTTTCGGGGACAGTGTATATGTGGCTGGCAATCCTCAGAAGAGTTGGTGAGGTCCTTGTGTTTCTAGTGCACATAGGGTAAAGTGGGGACTCGGATTACGAGGGCAGAGGAGTGTATGTGGAAGAGAAGAGTCCTTCTTTCCCCCAGTAACACAACACAAAATAAGATTGCAAGATACCTCAGAGAAGCAGGAGCTAGTCAGGTCCACAAAAAAGAAATACATTCTTCATATACTGGAGGACACTCTTCTCACGTTTGATGGTAAAACATACCACCAAACCATAGGAACATTGATCGGGGGAAGTGTTTTCGTGGCGGAGGCGGAAATATTTATGCACACAGCATTTAGGCAACTCCACTATAACTAATATATTCATACCTTTTTAATATCATAATGGGCAGTTCACCCACAGTGCAAGCATTCCACAATCGGGCAAGTGATGTCCATCCGGACCTAAATTTCACCGTCGAGACCCAGGTAGTGGAGCTTCCCTTCCTAGACATCCGTTTCTACATTGCCAGCAAGAGGCGTCTTCAAACAAAAGTATATTACAAGAACTCAAATATTTACTCGAGTCACCTTTATACATCATGCCATCAAGCCATCTCCCTCATGAGAGCTCTCCCTTTTTCATAGGAATTCGTGTCAAGCATATCAAGAGTGAACTGAACAATCTATATGATGGTTGGAAAGAGCTCTGGGATTTTTCCAGACTGAGAGGGTACTCAGAATCCACCCTACATATAGCCGCCACGAAACTGACCCTACTCCAACGACGAAACCTACTTTGGGCGCAAAAACGACCAGTCACTAAAACAAAGAATGGCCCTTCTCCGTTCCTAACCTGAGAGAAGTGGTATTATACCAAGCTTCACTGGAGGAATTTCAAATTACCAATGGTGAGGAGAGGAAACTTTTGCAGGAAATGGGGTGACAAAGTCTGTTGGTTCTGAAAGAATCTCACCAAATACATTAAAAAAAAGAGAGCACAAGCACCATGCTTGCCACTCAATATAGTGTGTAAATATTGCCACTCAATATAGTGTGAAAATATTGCCACTCAATATGTGTAAATATTTCCACTATTTAGTGTGTAAACATTGCATCTCAATACAGTGTGTAAACATTGCCTCTCAATATAGTGTGTAAATATTGCAACTCTATATCGTTTGTAAATATTGCTACTCCATATAGTGTGTAAATATTTCCATTCTGTGTAGTGCAATTGGTCACTGGAAACAGGAGAACAAACAGAAAGTTATAAGACAGCTAATTAAGTCCCGATATACAAGACTGAAGACAGACAAGAGGCACGGAACCAGGTTAATAACTTATATACCATGCAAGATTATAGAGAAGAGTGTGAGAAAAACTACTAGAACATCTAGAGAGAAGTGTCTTTTTAACACACCATCAGCATGAGTTCAGAGTGAGCAGACTGAATATTTTCACATTGTCAGAAAGCATTTGACTCAGTGCAACTTATACAGGGAAATGGCAGAGTGGACAAAGACAATCTCTTTAGCATGGGTGGAACACGAACAAGGGGGACACATGTCGAAACGTGCTACCCAAATGAGCCATAAAGACAGTAGAAAGATTTTTTTCAGTGAGTAGTCAGAGTAGTTAACAAATTAAATGCATTAACAGTGATGCGGTGGAGGCAGACTTCATACACAGTTTCAAATGTAGATTTGATGGAGCCCAGTAGGCTCAAGAATCTGTACACCAGTTGATTGACGGTTGAGAGGACCAAAGAGTCAAAGCTCAACCCCCGAAAGCACAACTAGGTGAGTACATAGAGTAGTACATAAGTTAGAGAAGCAGGCATGAGTGACAGAGAAGGTGCTCCAGTACTAAGGGAGCACCTAAGAAACAAAAAACAACGAATTACTGTGAGGGGTGAGACCTCTCTTGTTTCCTATATATATGTAAATGATCTTCCAGTGGGTAAACTCATTTCTCTCTGTGCATGCTGATGATGAAAACATTTGGGGAATATAAAACCGGAAGACAACAAGAGGCTACAAGATGAGCTGGACAAACTGAATGGTCCTATAAATGGCTGTGAGAGATTAACATAAGTAAATGTTATAATATGATACTAGGTTTAGGAAGCAGGAGGTTTGATGCACGGTACTAAATGGGAGAGAAATCCTTCAGGGAAACTGACAAAGAGAAGTATATAAATGCTGATATCTCTTTAAACTTGTCTCCTGAAGTTCAAGACAAAAGGGTATCGTTGGCATATGACTGACCAGAAACAAGTATAACAAATCATTCAGAACCTTACACAGAATAATCACACTAACGTGATGTATCAATGAAAAAATCCGTAGGAGCTGTGATGAGGATTCGAACCTATGCGGTGGGAACCCACGCACATGCTTCCAGTGAGACTAATGGACACGACGGGGATCTTGAATATGATACAAGCGATCGGGAAACCCGTCCCGCATGGGTAGTTCTTTTCTCCTTCGACGTGGTCTCCTTATACCCGAGCATTCCCCAGAGGGAAGCTGCCAGGAAGGTGGCAGATATCTTTGATCGACACAAACACAGAATAAGGACTGATCTTCGACAAGCAGGAGTGTGGGGGACCCCCAACGGAATAACTACTCGAGGAAGACATCCTACAAGTAATGCGAGACACGATCCTGACGTTTTATTGTGAGACATAGACAACTCAAAGAGACAGCAACTGGAGCTTGAAGGAGTGTGGCAATAGCAGAGATATTTATGTACACTGTTTTTGAAATAGCTAGAAGTGAGAGAAATCAACAGGACATCCACATGTATCAGAGATACATTTTGGAGTTATGGCGGGAGGACAGCAACTAACTGATTTCTTCGACTGGGCAAACAGTCCACGGAAACTTAAAATTTACGCTGGAAATAAATTTACTTCTGGAAATGGCCAGAAGAATTCCCTTCCTAGAGATGAGAGTATAAATGGACAAACAGGTGTGGACTCTGCAGACAACAGTCTATTGTAAACCTATGAACTTGCAGTCATACCTTCATTACTCTTCGAGTCACCCTGTCTTCCTTAAAAAAAAAAGTAGCTCCCGTACTCACTGGGTATTGGGATAAAATTAATCATTAGGAAGGAACAGGATCTATCGGAGCCCCTTGAACAACTGTCGATGATATTCAACAGTAGATGATACAGAGATGATGTTCTTCTAGCAGCAGAGACGAAGGTTTCAGAGATTTAAAGACAGATTCTACTAAACACGGGACGGAGAAGCGACCCTAATGAGAGATTGATCTTACCTCTCCTCTATTTCCCAGGAATCGAAGGCCACCTGTAACAGAATATCAGAGACCTGTGTGAAATTTTTTTCTTTGACAATTATCAAAAGAATTAATTCCTGTTAATGTTACGTTAATCGTAACTACCTCGCAAGAGAAGCAGACCTTAAACAGCAAGAGCTGCCAGTGGCAAATATTTAATCTTAAAGCCTAAGATCATAGGAAAGCGGGAGCAAACTGCCAGGTGCCACCACACGGGTATCACCTGTCACTTAGGTCGCTGGCTCCTCCTAGTTAACAAACTAATAAAGGATAGCCGACGGTTTCTCACTTCGTTATTTATAAAAGTTATTTGCTGCACAACCACATCAAGAGGAAGACAACAGTGAAGGAACAAGTAATGAAACTGAGGATAGGGGCGGACAGATTCACTACGACCGACAATGAAGTGTGCGAGGAACTCCATAAGAAATTCCAGGAAGTCTTCTCATTAGAGCAAGGAGAAGTTTCAGAGATAAGCGAAGGAATAGTTAACCCAGCACCACTAGAGGAATTTGAGATTACCAGTGGGGATGTAAGGAAGCTTTTGCTAGAGTTGGATGTGACAAAAGCTATAGGCCCGAATAGAATATCACCATGGATACTAAAGAAGGAGCCGAAGCACTGTGCCTGCCACTCTCCATGTTGTATAAGAAATCACTGGTAACAGGTGAGCTACTAGAAATTTGGAAAACGGCAAACGTAGTCCCAATTTACAAGAAGGGAGATAGACAGGAGGCACTGAACTACAGTCCAGTATCCCTAACTTGCATACCATGCAAGTTATTGGAGAAAATTGTTCGAAAAAAAGCTAGTGGGACATCTGGAGCAAAGGAACTTTGTGACACAATACCAACATGGTTTCAGGGATGGCAAGTCATGTCTCCGAATTAATTGAATTCTACGATCAGGTAACAAGAATCAGGCAGGAAAGAGATGGGTGGGACTAGTGCAAAAGTCCACATCAGACTAGTGCGAAAGCTGGAGATGTAAGCAGGAGTTAAAGGGAAGGAACTAAATAGGATAAGGGAGGTCTTAAGTACCAGAAGACAGCGAGTCACTATGAGGGGGAGGTCTCAGACTGGCGAGACGTCACCAGTGGAGTCACGCAGGGTTCAATCTTTGAACCCATATTGTTTTTTATATATGTAATTGATCTACCAGAGGGTATTGAATCATTCCTCTCATTGTTTGCTGATGATGCAAAAATTATGAGGAGGATTAAGACGGAGGAAGATAGTATGAGGCTACAAGATGACCTAGACAGATTGAATGAATGGTCCAACAAATGGCTACTAAAGTTTAACCCGAGTAAATGTAAGGTAATGAAACTAGGCAATGGAAACAGAAGGTCAGACACAGGATACAGAATGGGAGATGAAGCCCTTCATGAAACGGACAGAGAGAAAGATCTAGGAATGGATATCACACCAAACCTGTTTCCTGAAGCCCACATCAAGAGAATAACATCTGCGGCATATGCGAGGCTGGCTAACATACGGACTGCCTTCAGGAACCTGTGTAAGGAATCATTCAGAACCTTGTATACAACATATTTAGGACCAATCCTGGAGTATGTGGCCCCAGCATGAAGCCCGTACCATGTCCCCTGCCCGAAACGCTTTGCGTAATAGTGGCTTTAGGCATGGTATGTACTAGCTCTATCTATTATTCCATCAATATTTGTATTACCCCTTGTATGTATGTACTTTACCTGAATAAACATTTGAATTTTTGAATTTGAATTTGAATTTGTCAAGCACAAGGCGAAGCAGGAAAAAGTTCAGAGGTATGCCACTAGGCTAGACCCAAAATTAAGAGGCATGAGTTACGAGGAAAGGCTGGGTGGAATGCAACTCACGACACTAGAAGACAGAAGAGTGAGGGGAGACATGATCATTACCTACAAAATTCTCAGAGGAATTGACATGTGGAAACTGAGTACCCACATGAGCCACAGGGACGTCAGAAAGAACTTTTTCAGTGTCAGAGTCGTTAACAGGTGGAATGCATTAGGCAGTGATGTGGTGGAGGCTGACTCCATACACAGTTTCAAAGGTAGATATGATAGAGCCCAGTAGGCTCAGGAACCTGTACACCTGTTGATTGACGGTTGAGAGGCGGGACCAAAGAGCTAGAGCTCATCCCCCGAAAGCACAAATAGGTGAGTATAACCAGGGTGTCTTCCAGCGACAGGAGGTTGAATTCCCGAAGTTTTTAATTCAATCAAGTGTGTATAACACCCAGTATGTTCACCACCCAGTGTGTTCACCACCCAGTGTGTACACCACCCAGTGTGTACACCACCCAGTGTGTACACCACCCAGTGTGTACACCACCCAGTGTGAACACCACCCAGTGTGTACACCACCCAGTGTGAACACCACCCAGTGTGTACACCACCCAGTGTGTACACCACCCAGTGTGTACACCAGCCAGTGTGAACACCACCCAGTGTGAACACCACCCAGTGTGTACACCACCCTTCGTGAACACCACCCAGTGTGTACACCAACCTTCGTGAAAAGCACCCATTGTGTACACCACCCAGTGTATACACCACCCAGTGTGAACAGCACCCAGTGTGTACACCACCCAATGTGTACACCACCCAGTGTATACACCACCCAGTGCGTACACCACCCAGTGTGTACACCACCCAGTGTGTTCACCACCCAGTGTGTACACCACCCAGTGCGTACACCACCCAGTGTGTACACCACCCATGCAGTGTGTTCACCACCCAGTGTGTACACCACCTAGTGTGTTCACCACCCAGTGTGTACACCACCCAGTGTGTACACCACCCAGTGTGTACACCACCCAGTGTGTACACCACCCAGTGTGAACACCACCCAGTGTGTACACCACCCAGTGTGTACACCACCCAGTGTGAACACCACCCAGTGTGAACACCACCCAGTGTGTACACCACCCTTCGTGAACACCACCCAGTGTGTACACCAACCTTCGTGAAAAGCACCCATTGTGTACACCACCCAGTGTATACACCACCCAGTGTGAACAGCACCCAGTGTGTACACCACCCAATGTGTACACCACCCAGTGTATACACCACCCAGTGCGTACACCACCCAGTGTGTACACCACCCAGTGTGTTCACCACCCAGTGTGTACACCACCCAGTGCGTACACCACCCAGTGTGTACACCACCCAGTGTGTTCACCACCCAGTGTGTACACCACCTAGTGTGTTCACCACCCAGTGTGTACACCACCCAGTGTGTACACCACCCAGTGTTTACACCACCCAGTGTGTAAACCACCCAGTGTGTACACCACCCAGTGTTTACACCACCTAGTGTGTACACCACCCAGTGTATACACCACCCAGTGTGTACACCACCCAGTGCGTACACCACCCAGTGTGTACACCACCCAGTGTGTACACCACCCAGTGTATACACCACCCAGTGTGTACACCACCCAGTGAGTACATCACCCAGTGCGTAAACCACCCAGTGCGTACACCCGTCAGTGTGTACACCACCCAGTGTGTACACCACCCAGTGTTTAAACCACCCAGTGTGAACACCACCCAGTGTGTACACCACCCTTCGTGAACACCACCCAGTGTGTACACCAACCTTCGTGAAAAGCACCCATTGTGTACACCAACCTTCGTGAAAAGCACCCATTGTGTACACCACCCAGTGTATACACCACCCAGTGTGAACAGCACCCAGTGTGTACACCACCCAATGTGTACACCACCCAGTGTATACACCACCCAGTGCGTACACCACCCAGTGTGTACACCACCCAGTGTGTTCACCAACCAGTGTGTACACCACCCAGTGCGTACACCACCCAGTGTGTACACCACCCAGTGTGTTCACCACCCAGTATGTACACCACCTAGTGTGTTCACCACCCAGTGTGTACACCACCCAGTGTGTACACCACCCAGTGTGTACACCACCCAGTGTGTACACCACCCAGTGTGTACACCACCCAGTGTGAACACCACCCAGTGTGTACACCACCCAGTGTGTACACCACCCAGTGTGAACACCACCCAGTGTGAACACCACCCAGTGTGTACACCACCCTTCGTGAACACCACCCAGTGTGTACACCAACCTTCGTGAAAAGCACCCATTGTGTTCACCACCCAGTGTATACACCACCCAGTGTGAACAGCACCCAGTGTGTACACCACCCAATGTGTACACCACCCAGTGTATACACCACCCAGTGCGTACACCACCCAGTGTGTACACCACCCAGTGTGTTCACCACCCAGTGTGTACACCACCCAGTGCGTACACCACCCAGTGTGTACACCACCCAGTGTGTTCACCACCCAGTGTGTACACCACCTAGTGTGTTCACCACCCAGTGTGTACACCACCCAGTGTGTACACCACCCAGTGTTTACACCACCCAGTGTGTAAACCACCCAGTGTGTACACCACCCAGTGTTTACACCACCTAGTGTGTACACCACCCAGTGTATACACCACCCAGTGTGTACACCACCCAGTGCGTACACCACCCAGTGTGTACACCACCCAGTGTGTACACCACCCAGTGTATACACCACCCAGTGTGTACACCACCCAGTGAGTACATCACCCAGTGCGTAAACCACCCAGTGCGTACACCCGTCAGTGTGTACACCACCCAGTGTGTGCACCACCCAGTGCGTAAACCACCCAGTGTGTACACCACCCAGTGTGTACACCACCCAGTGTATACACCACCCAGTGTGTACACCACCCAGTGAGTACATCACCCAGTGCGTAAACCACCCAGTGCGTACACCCGTCAGTGTGTACACCACCCAGTGTGTACACCACCCAGTGTGTAAACCACCCAGTGTGTACACCACCCAGTGTGTACACCACCCAGATTACTCACCTATTTGTGCTTGCGGTGGTTGAGCTTTGGCTCTTTGGTCCCGCTTCTCAACCGTCAATCAACAGGTGTACAGGTTCCTGAGCCTACTGGGTTCTATCATATCTACATTTGAAACTGTGTATGGAGTCAGCCTCCACCACATCACTGCCTAATGCATTCCATCCGGTAACTACACTGACACTGAAAAAGTTCTTTCTAATGTCCCTGTGCTCATGTGGGTACTCAGTTTCCACCTGTGTCCCCTTGTTCGCGTACCACCAGTGTTGAATAGTTTATCTTTGTTTCCCCGGTCGATTCCCCTCAGTATTTAGTAGGTTGTGATCATGTTTCCCCTTACTCTTCTGTCTTCCAGTGTCGTAAGGTGCATTTCCCGCAGCCTTTCCGCGTAACTCATGCATCGTAGTTCTGGGACTTGTCTAGCGGCATACCTTTGAACTTTTTCCAGCTTCGTCTTGTGCTTGACAAGGTACGGGCTCCATGCTGGGGCCGCATACTCCAGGATTGGTCTTACATATGTGGGGTACAAGATTCTGAATGATTCCTTACACAGGTTCCTGATGGCTGTTCTGATGTTAGCCAGCCTCGCATATGCCGCAGACGTTATTTTTTTTATGTGGGCTTCAGGAGAAGGGTTTGGTGTGATATCAACTCCTAGATCTTTCTCTCTGTCTGTTTCATTAAGTACTTCATCTCCTAGTCTGTATCCAGTGTCTGGACTCCTGTTTCCACTGTCTAGTTTCAATACTTTGCATTTGCTTGGGTTGAACTTACACAGTCATTTGTTGGACCATTCACTCAGTCTGTCTAGGTCATCTTGTAGCTTCTTACTATCATCCTCTGTTTCAATCCTTCTCATAATTTTTGTATCATCAGCAAACATTGAGAGATACGAGTCTATACCCTCTGGGAGATCATTTACACATCAGAAACAGTATAGGTCCAAGGACTGACCCCTGCGGGACTCCACTTGCAACGTCTCGCCAATCTAAGACCTCACCCCTCACACTGGCTCGTTGTCTCCTGTTGCTTAGATACTCCTTTATCCAATGGATTACCTTCCCTTTCACTCCAGTCTGTATCTCCAGCTTTTTCACTAACCTCTTGTGTGGTACTGTATCAAAGGCTTTCTGGCAATCCAAAAATATGCAGTCTGCCCACCCTTCTCTTTCTTGCCTGATTTTTGTTGCCTGATCGCAGAATTCAAGTAACCCTGTGAGGAAGGACCTGCCATCCCTGAACCCATGTTGATGCTGTGTTACAAAGTTCTTTCGCTCCAGATATTCCACTAGCTTTCTTCGCACAATCTTGTCCATCAGCTTGCATGGTATGCAGGTTAGGGACACTGGCCTGTAGTTTAGTTTGTACACCACCCAGTGTGTACACCACCCAGTGTGTACACCACCCAGTGTGTACACCACCCAGTGTGTACACCACCCAGTGTGTACACCACCCAGTGTGTACACCACCCAGTGTAAATATCAGCCAGTTTGTACACTACCGTGTGTGTGTATACCACCCAGTGTGTTCACCACCCAGTGTGTTCACCACCCAGTGTGTTTACCACCTAGTGTGTACACCACTGTTATGATCTCAGCCTGCAGGAGAAACGAGTCTCCCTCCTTGAGAGTTATTCAGCAAGCCTGACCTGATTAGAAGGTCTAGCAAATATTGAGGTGATAACCCATATGTAAAATGGCTGGTTGGATATATATAAGAATTTAAGATTATGGGCAGTGAAGAAGGAAACAGATAAATGACTGGCTAGGAGATGTGGACATTTTGCTGGAGGCGTGAGGCTCGCTTCTGGAGGGACCTTGACCTCACTTGAGTGCCAGACATCGCAGGGGAAAGCCGCGCTCCGTGAGCTCCCGCCAGAAGGGAACCCCTAGTGATATATCTCGAAGAGAAGAGAAGTGTGTAGACGTGCCAGCTGTAGAACTGAGCTGGGAACGTTGTGGTCTCAAGTCCTGGTCGACGAGCAGAGTTCAATAAGCTGCTCAGAGGCATTTTCGTGGGCTGTGTGGAGCGCCCTGACCAGACGCCGTCAGAGGGAAAGCGCCCTCGACCAGTTAATCTGTGGTAAGCACGATATACGCCAGTTCATAGTGATTGCTTGTAGTTGGTCGTGTGCCCAGCGACAGTAGCGACGTTTATTTATAAGTTAGACATGTTTTAATAAGGCAGAAAGCCTGAAATAGGAGAATGAAGAGGGAGGAACACGGAGCGACGTCCATCCCCTCTGAGCTCTGACAGACGACTGAGGGAGCCCGGCTCCTGACGGAGGAAGACCCTCCCAGCGAGTGAGGACTGCCGCCGGGCGAGGTGGAGTATGGACCCGCCCAAAACGGGGGAGTCCACTCTCACTGTATGTAGAGAACAGATAGAGGTTTGAGGCAAGCATATTGTGTGGTTATTTTTGTTTATGTGTTAAAGGGGGAACATTTTATTGGAGTGTCGATGGGTTGCAGGTTTGTCTTTGGGGAAGAAGTTGCTGAGAACTTCGAAGCCAGCCTAGATGAAGTAATTGATGAGACTCCAAGGTAGTGAAGCAGAGGACCTCGAGCTGTGAGGAGAAGCAGTGGAGTGTCACGTGCTTCTGTAGAGGTGGTGTAGCAGCCAAGAGAGCTGAGGAGGAACCTAGCAGAAGGGTGAAGCACCGTAGTTACTCAAGGAAACTTCATGATAGCAGCCTGGAGAAGCTGCAGAGGATCCTGGTAGTGAAGCCCAGAAGAACCTAAAGATATTAGGGTAGTGAACTTCCAGAGGTGGAAGGGAAGTACTGGTGGATTACTTGTAGGGAGTTGATAGTGTTTGGTTGTCAGTAGCGTGCAAGACGCAGTGAGAGGTGAGTGATTGTTGGTATTCTGATGTCAAGGAGTGTTTTACACTGAAGTTTAGAGTTACAGTCGTAGGCTGGATTACCTACAGACGTATGCGTTCTAGGACTGATAGAGTGGTCGATTGATCATTGTTGTGTATCAATGAACATTTATACTGATATGTTATTGCATTCAAATGCTGATTTTCTTGGTACACATTTATAGATACATATATATATTCTCTTGCTGATGGTGCAACAGTGTATGTAGACTTGATCAACTTGAGGAGGTTGATAGTATCAGGTGGTGAACCAGGAGATAGGATACCACTTGATAAGCTGATGGTAGAGTTCTGGTTGCGTTGGAGAGCAACCTGATTGTAAGAGTATAGAGTATAGGATTCATTATTATTATATGTGTGTATGTATCGTGTATGTGCTTTGTCCAGTAAATGTATCCCAATTTGTGGTGTTTGCCCTTGTCCTAGTGAGGCTTCCCAGGAGGTAGTAAAGAAGGAGAGAGAAAGAGAGAAAGAACCAAGAACCACTGCTGTGGACAGGGTAGGAGGTAATACTAGTAAGTCATAGGGGATTGAGGAGATCATATCTCATAAGGAGAGAGTGGGGAGTCACAGCGGCTCGAGTGGGTGTGTGCACGTAACAACGAGGCTAAGTGTTGGAGCCGCATCCCCTAAACGTGTGACGTTGAGCCCCTCTCCAAGAGCCAGAAGCGCCAAGGGTGATCTCCTAGTATAAGCACTCTACCGAGTTGTGGGTTGGGTTGTCCATAGAGAAGGATCAACGACGACAACACCAACCAACCCACAGTCTATAATACCACCCAGTGTGTACACATTCCAGTGTGTACACTACCAGTGTGTACACCACCCAGTGTGTACACCACCCAGTGTGTACACCTCCCAGTGTGTACACCACCTAGTGGGTACACCACCCAGTGTGTACACCACCCAGTGTGTACACCACCCAGTGTGTACACCTCCTAGTTTGTACACCACCCTGTGTGTACACCACCCAGTGTGTTCACCACCCAGTGTGTACACCACCCAGTGTGTACAATTCCCAGTGTGTTCACCACCCAGGGTGTACACCACCCTGGGTGTACACCACCCAGTGTGTACACCACCCAGTGTGTACACCACCCAATGTGTACACCACCCAGTGTACTCACCTAATTGTGCTTGCGGGGGTTGAGCTTTGGCTCTTTGGTCGTGTGAACACCACCCAGTGTGAACACCACCCAGTGTG
Organism: Procambarus clarkii; assembly: GCF_040958095.1. Classification (NCBI taxonomy): domain Eukaryota; kingdom Metazoa; phylum Arthropoda; class Malacostraca; order Decapoda; family Cambaridae; genus Procambarus; species Procambarus clarkii. Next base: position 16,038,385 of record NC_091228.1, read on the forward strand.
TACACCACCCAGTGTGTACACCACCCAGTGTGTACACCACCCAGTGTGAACTCCTCCCAGTGTGTACACCACCCAGTGTGAACTCCTCCCAGTGTGTACACCACCCAGTGTGTACACCACCCAGTGTGTACAAAACCCAGTGTGAACTCCTCCCAGTGTGTACACCACCCAGTGTGTACACCACCCAGTGTGTACACCACCCAGGGTGTACACTACCAGTGTGTACACCACCCAGTGGGAACTCCTCCCAGTGTGTACACCACCCAGTGTGTACACCACCCAGTGTCTTCACCACCCAGTGTGTACACCACCCAGTGTCTTCACCACCCAGTTTGTACACCACCCAGTTTGTACACCACCCAGTGTGTACACCACCCAGTGTGTACACCACCCAGTGTGTACATCACCCAGTGTGTACACCACCCAGTGTGAATATAAGCCAGTTTGTGCACTACCGTGTGTGTGTATACCACCCAGTGTGTTCACCACCCAGTGTGTACACTACCAGTGTGTACACCACCCAATGTGTACACCACCAAGTGTGTACACCATCCAGTGTGTACACCACCCAGTGTGTACACCACCCAGTTTGTACACCACCCAGTGTGTACACCCAGTGTGTACACCATCCAGTGTGTACACTACCAGTGTGTACACCACCCAGTGTGTACACCACCCAGTGTGTACACCATCCAGTGTGTACACCACCCAGTGTGTACACCACCCAGTTTGTACACCACCCAGTGTGTACACCACCCAGTGTGTACACCACCCAGTGTGTACACCACCCAGGATGTACACCACCCAGTGTATACACTACCCAGTGTGTACACCACCCAGTGTATACACTACCCAGTGTGTACACGTCCCAGTTTGTACACCACCCAGGGTGTAAACCACCCAGTGTGTACACCACCCAGTGTGTACACCACCCAGTGTGTACACCACCCAGTGTGTACACCACCCAGGGTGTACACCACCCAGGGTGTACACCTCCCAGTGTGTACACCACCCAGTGCGTACACCACCCAGTGTATACACCACCCAGTGTGTACACCACCCAATGTGTACACCACCCAGTGTGAACACCACCCAGTGTGAACACCACCCAGTGTGTACACCACCCAGTGTGTACACCACCCAGTGTGTACACCACCCAGTGTGAACTCCTCCCAGTGTGTACACCACCCAGTGTGAACTCCTCCCAGTGTGTACACCACCCAGTGTGTACACCACCCAGTGTGTACAAAACCCAGTGTGAACTCCTCCCAGTGTGTACACCACCCAGTGTGTACACCACCCAGTGTGTACACCACCCAGGGTGTACACTACCAGTGTGTACACCACCCAGTGTGAACTCCTCCCAGTGTGTACACCACCCAGTGTGTACACCACCCAGTGTGTACACCACCCAGTGTCTTCACCACCCAGTTTGTACTCCACCCAGTGTGTACACCACCCAGTGTGTACACCACCCAGTGTGTACACCACCCAGTGTGTACACCACCCAGTGTGAATATCAGCCAGTTTGTGCACTACCGTGTGTGTATACCACCCAGTGTGTTCACCACCCAGTGTGTACACTACCAGTGTGTACACCACCCAGTGTGTACACCACCCAGTGTGTACACCATCCAGTGTGTACACCACCCAGTGTGTACACCACCCAGTTTGTACACCACCCAGTGTGTACACCACCCAGTGTGTACACCATCCAGTGTGTACACTACCAGTGTGTACACCACCCAGTGTGTACACCACCCAGTGTGTACACCATCCAGTGTGTACACCACCCAGTGTGTACACCACCCAGTTTGTACACCACCCAGTGTGTACACCACCCAGTGTGTACACCACCCAGTGTGTACACCACCCAGTGTGTACACCACCCAGGATGTACACCACCCAGGATGTACACCACCCAGTGAATACACTACCCAGTGTGTACACCACCCAGTGTATACACTACCCAGTGTGTACACCACCCAGTGTGTACACCACCCAGGCTGTACACCACCCAGTGTGAACTCCTCCCAGTGTGTACACCACCCAGTGTGTACACCACCCAGTGTATACACCACCCAGTTTGTACACCACCCAGTGTATACACTACCCAGTGTGTACACCACCCAGTGTGTACACCACCAAGTGTGTACACCTCCCAGTGTGTACACCACCCAGTGTGTACACCAGTGTGTACACCTCCCAGTGTGTACACCACCCAGTGTGTACACCACCCAGTGTGTTCACCACCCAGTTTGTACACCACCCAGTGTGTACATCACCCAGTGTGTACACCACCCAGTGTGTACACCACCAAGTGTGTACACCACCCAGGGTGTACACCACCCAGGATGTACACCACCCAGTGTATACACCACCCAGTGTGTACACCACCCAGTGTGTACACCACCCAGTGTGTACACCACCCAGTGTGTACACCACCCAGTGTGTACACCAGTGTGTACACCTCCCAGTGTGTACACCACCCAGTGTGTACACCACCCAGTGTGTTCACCACCCAGTTTGTACACCACCCAGTGTGTACATCACCCAGTGTGTACACCACCCAGGATGTACACCACCCAGTGAATACACTACCCAGTGTGTACACCACCCAGTGTATACACTACCCAGTGTGTACACCACCCAGTGTGTACACTACCAGTGTGTACACCACCCAGTGTATTCACCACTCAGTGTGAACACCACCCAGTGTGTACACTACTAGTGTTTGCACCACCCCAGTGTGTACACCACCCAATGTGTACACCACCCAGTGTGTACACCACCCAATGTGTACACCACCCAGTGTGTACACCTCCCAGTGTGTACACTACCAGTGTGTACACCACCCAGTGTGTACACCATCCAGTGTGTACACCAACCAGTGTGTACACCTCCCAGTGTGTACACCACCCAGTGTGTACACCACCCAGTGTGTACACCACCCAGTGTGTACACCAGTGTGTACACCTCCCAGTGTGTACACCACCCAGTGTGTACACCACCCAGTGTGTTCACCACCCAGTTTGTACACCACCCAGTGTGTACATCACCCAGTGTGTACACCACCCAGTGTGTACACCACCAAGTGTGTACACCACCCAGGGTGTACACCACCCAGGATGTACACCACCCAGTGTATACACCACCCAGTGTGTACACCACCCAGTGTGTACACCACCCAGTGTGTACACCACCCAGTGTGTACACTACCAGTGTGTACACTACCAGTGTGTACACCACCCAGTGTATTCACCACCCAGTGTGAACACCACCCAGTGTGTACACTACCAATGTGTGCACCACCCCAGTGTGTACACCACCCAATGTGTACACCACCCAGTGTGTACACCACCCAAATCGTACACCACCCAGTGTGTTCACCTCCCAGTGTGTACACTACCAGTGTGTACACCACCCAGTGTGTACACCACCCAGTGTGTACACCAACCAGTGTGTACACCTCCCAGTGTGTACACCACCCAGTGTGTACACCACCCAGTGTGTACACCACCCAGTGTGTACTCCTCCCAGTGTGTACACCACCCAGTGTGTACACCACCCAGTGTGTTCACCACCCAGTGTGTACACCACCCAGTGTGTACACCACCCAGTGTGTACACCACCCAGTGTGTACACCTCCCAGTGTGTACACCACCCAGTGTGTACACTACCCAGTGTGTTCACCACCCAGTATGTACACCACCCAGTGTGTACACCACCCAGTGTGTTCACCACCCAGTGTGTACACCACCCAGTGTGTACACCACCCAGTGTGTTCACCATCCAGTGTGTACACCCCCAGTGTGTACACCACCCAGTGTGTACACCACCCAGTGTGTACACCACCCAGGGTGTACACCACCCAGTGTGTTCAACACCCAGTGTGTACACCACCCAGTGTGTTCACCACCCAGTGTGTTCACCACCCAGTGTGTTCACCACCCAGTGTGTACACCACCCAGTGTGTACACCACCCAGTGTGTACACCACCCAGTGTGTTCACCACCCAGTGTGTACACCACCCAGTGTGTTCACCACCCAGTGTGTTCACCATCCAGTGTGTACACCACCCAGTGTGTACACCACCCAGTGTGTACACCACCCAGGGTGTACACCACCCAGTGTGTTCACCACCCAGTGTGTACACCACCCAGTGTGTACACCACCCAGTGTGCACACCACCCAGTGTGTACACCACCCAGTGTGTTCACCACCCAGTGTGTTCACCACCCAGTGTGTACACCACCCAGTGTGTACACCACCCAGTGTGTAAACCACCAAGTGTGTACACCACCCAGGGTGTACACCACCCAGGATGTACACCACCCAGTGTATTCACCACCCAGTGTGAACACCACCCAGTGTGTACACTACCAGTGTGTATACCACCCAGTGTATTCACCACCCAGTGTGAACACCACCCAGTGTGTACACTACCAGTGTGTGCATCACCCAGTGTGTACACCACCCAGTGTGTACACCACCCAGTGTGTACACCACCCAGTGTGTACACCACCCAATGTGTACACCACCCAGTGTGTACACCTCCCAGTATGTACACCACCCAGTGTGTACACCACCCAGTGTGTGCACCACCCAGTGTGTACACCAGCCAGTGTGTACACCACCCAGTGTGTGCACCACCCAGTGTGTACACACCCAGTATGTACACCACCCAGTGTGTACACCACCCAGTGTGTGCACCACCCAGTGTGTACACCACCCAGTGTGTGCACCACCCAGTGTGTACACCACCCAGTGTGTACACCACCCAGTGTGTACACCACCCAGTGTGTACACCACCCAGTGTGTGCACCACCCAGTGTGTACACCACCCAGTGTGTGCACCACCCAGTGTGTACACCACCCAGTATGTACACCACCCAGTGTGTACACCACCCAGTGTGTACACCACCCAGTGTGTGCACCACCCAGTGTGTGCACCACCCAGTGTGTACACCACCCAATGTATACACCACCCAGTGTGTACACCTCCCAGTATGTACACCACCCAGTGTGTACACCACCCAGTGTGTACACCACCCAATGTGTACACCACCCAGTGTGTACACCACCCAGTGTGTACACCCAGTGAGTACACCACCCAGTGTGTACACCACCCAGTGTGTGCACCACCTAGTGTGTACACCACCCAGTGTGTACACCACCCAGTGTGTACACCACCCAGTGTGTACACCACCCAGTGTGTACACCACCCAGTGTGTTCACCACCCAGTGTGTACACCACCCAGTGTGTTCACCACCCAGTGTGTACACCACCAAGTGTGTTCACCACCCAGTGTGTACACCACCCAGTGTGTACACCACCCAGTGTGTTCACCACCCAGTGTGTACACCACCCAGTGTGTACACCACCAAGTGTGTTCACCACCCAGTGTGTACACCACCCAGTGTGTACACCACCCAGTGTGTTCACCACCCAGTGTGTACACCACCCAGTGTGTACACCACCCAGTGTGTACACCACCCAGTGTATACACCACCAGTGTGTACACCACCAGTGTGTACACCACCCAGTGTGTACACCACCAGTGTGTACACCACTAGTGTGTACACCACCAGTGTGTACACCACCAGTGTGTACACTACCAGTTTGTACACCACCAGTGTGTACACCACCAGTGTGTACACCACCAGTGTGTACACCACCAGTGTGTACACCACCAGTGTGTACACCACCAGTGTGTACACCACCAGTGTGTACACCACCAGTTTGTACACCACCAGTGTGTACACCACCAGTGTGTACACCACCAGTGTGTACACCACCAGTGTGTACACCACCAGTGTGTACACCACCAAGTGTGTACACCACCAAGTGTGTACACCACCAGTGTGTACACCACCCAGTGTGTACACCACCCAGTGTGTACACCACCCAGTGTGTACACCACCAGTGTGTACACCACCAGTGTGTACACTACCAAGTGTGTACACCACCCAGTGTGTACACCACCCAGTGTGTACACCACCAGTGTGTTCACCACCCAGTGTGTTCACCACCCAGTGTTTACTCCACCCAGTGTGTTCACCACCCAGTGTGTACACCACCCAGTGTGTACACCACCCAGTGTGTACACCACCTAGTGTATACACCACCAGTGTGTACACCACCAGTGTGTACACCACCCAGTGTGTACACCACCAGTGTGTACACCACCAGTGTGTACACCACCAGTGTGTACACCACCAGTGTGTACACCACCAGTTTGTACACCACCAGTGTGTACACCACCAGTGTGTACACCACCAGTGTGTACACCACCAGTGTGTACACCACCAGTTTGTACACCACCAGTGTGTACACCACCAGTGTGTACACCACCAGTGTGTACACCACCAGTGTGTACACCACCTGTGTGTACACCACCAGTGTGTACACCACCAAGTGTGTACACCACCAGTGTGTACACCACCCAGTGTGTACACCACCCAGTGTGTACACCACCAGTGTGTACACCACCAGTGTGTACACCACCAAGTGTGTTCACCACCCAGTGTGTACACCACCCAGTGTGTACACTACCAGTGTGTTCACCACCCAGTGTGTACACCACCCAGTGTGTACACTACCAGTGTGTTCACCACCCATTGTGTACACCACCCAGTGTGTACACCACCCAGTGTGTACACCACCCAGTGTGTACACTACCAGTGTGTTCACCACCCATTGTGTACACCACCCAGTGTGTACACCACCCAGTGTGTACACCACCCAGTGTGTTCACCACCCAGTGTGTACACCACCCAGTGTGTACACCACCCAGTGTGTACACCACCCAGTGTGTACACCACCCAGTGTGTTCACCACCCAGTGTGTACACCAACCAGTGTGTACACCACCCAGTGTGTACACCACCCAGTGTGTACACCACCCAGTGTGTACACCACCAAGTGTGTACACCACCCAGTTGGTAACAGCTGTCTAACAGCCACTGTTTAACTGGACAGTGTTAGACAGCTGGTAACAGCTGTCTATCTCCCAGGTACCTATTTACTACTTGGTAAAAGGGGGCAGCAGGGTGAAAGAAACTCTGCCGATTTGTCTCCTCCGGCGCCGGAAATCGAACCCTGGCCACAGGATTAGTAGTCCCACGCGCTGTCCACTCAGCGACTAGGCCCCTATACTAGTGAGTGTGTGTGTGGTGTGTGTGTGTGTATTCACCTCGTTGTATTCACTTAATTGTTGAGGGGATTTAGCTCTGCTCTTGCAGCCCGCCTGTCAACTGTCAATCAATCAACTGTAATTAACTACTAACTAGTATTTTTTAGCACACACACACACACACACACACACACACACACACACATACACACACACACACACACACACACACACACACACACACACACACACACACACACACACACACACACACACACACAGGAAGCAGCTCCGTAGCAGCTGTCTAACTCCCAGGTACCTGTTTACTGATAGGTAACAGGCTCATTAGGTGAAAAAAATCTTTCCCCATTTGCTTCCTCCTGGTCCGGGAATCGAATCCGGGCTACAGAATTACGAGTCCTGCGCTCTGTTCGCTCAGCTACCTGACCTGGCAGTAAACACATATTGTGTATGTGTGTGAGTGTGTGTACTAACCTAGTTTTGCTTGTCGGGGTTAATTAAGCTCTGGCTCTCTGGTCCCGCCTCTCAACTGTGAATCAACTAATGTACAGGTTCCTGAGCCTGTACATCAGCCTCCACCACATCACTTCCTAATGCATTCCATTTGTCTACTACTCTAAAACTGAAAAAATTCTTTCTAACGTCTCTATGGCTCATTTGGGTATTGAATTTCCAACTGTGTCCCTCTAGTGCGTGTGCCCCTTGTGTTAAATAGTCTGTCCTTATCTAGCCTATCAATTCCTCTGATAATCCAACCCGTTCTCGCACTTTCTTACAGTCAATATTGACTTATTAAATAGGTGTATATGTGACATACTAATTTATTGAGAATATTTTAGTTTACCTTGAAAAGCTTCATAGAAAACACCGACCTTACCTAAACTTCTTAGTATGTTAACATAAGGATCTTATTGCTTCGTAATTACAATTATTACTTAACCTATACCTATAATAGTTTAAGTAATAATTGTAATTACGAAGCAATAAGACGCTTATCTTAACATACTAAGAAGGTTAGGTAAGGTCGGTGTTTTCCATGAAGCTTTCCAAGGTAAACTAAAATATTCACAATAAATTAGTATGTCACATATGCACGTATTTAATAAGTCAATATTGACTATACGAAAGTGTGAGAACGGGTTGGATAATCTTGTATGTAGTGATCATATCCCCTCTATCTCTTCTGTCTCACAGTGACCTGAGGCAGAAAAAAACAAGTATTGCCGCGGCTGGGCCGGGTGATGGCGTCGTCTTGTGAACACTGAATATTTGTTAAAATTCACAAAAAATTAGAAGAAATGGATTTTTTTATTTGATACCATGAACAGAGCAAAAAATCGGGAAAATGAATCTAACGTTGGGGAACTTGCTGGATGGATGGGAGCCGTAGAATACTTCATTTCAGCAGCACAAATATGATGAAATATTGAATCACAGAAAAATGTAAGAAATGGGGAATAAAGCACAGACACCGAAATCAGGGACCACAATATCTCAGACAACGCAGCTGAAAGGCATGGATCAATTCCTAGCCAACCGGAGAAAAACTATGGCATAACCCATGACAGTATATATGAAACTGTAATGTTGAACACTTTTTCTTAATTTTTTTTTTTTTTTTTTTGAGATATATACAAGAGTTGTTACATTCTTGTACAGCCACTAGTACGCGTAGCGTTTCGGGCAGGTCCCTGGAATACGATCCCCTGCCGCGAAGAATCGTTTTTTCATCCAAGTACACATTTTACTGTTGCGTTAAACAGAGGCTACAGTTAAGGATTTGCGCCCAGTAAATCCTCCCCGGCCAGGATACGAACCCATGACATAGCGCTCGCGGAACGCCAGGCGAGTGTCTTACCACTACACCACGGAGACTAATCTGATAAGCAGGATGATAGAGACAGCGTGGCGAGGTCCTCTTGATCACCGTGTAGGCCGATTACTCACTGCGCCATTGTGCCAGCAGTCGCCTATGGGGTATGGGACTACCGACCACGTAGTAACCGACATGCACATAAATGGATATAATAAGAATGAAAACAGTTGCTCACTTCGAGCTGAAGTCTTCTAGGGGGGGGGAGGGGGACTGAATCAATACGATGGCTTCTCAGAGGCGAGGATGGGCGAGGTCCAAAAAGTCTGGCCAATATGGGGGGCTGGATAACCACGGTCAAGGGAGCGTCAATAACAGGTCCAGCTACGGTCAGGGTTCGGTTCCTCTCTGTCCCCAGGCGTGCTCGGGGAAGGTGCGCACAGTCACTGCGCAGGGCCGCCGTCCACCAATCAGTCGCACCTAGCATAAGAGATATTCCCGCTGGCAAGCACTTTGAATGTGGCTCCCTCCTTCCCAGCTATAACATAGTAGGTACGTAACATAATGCTTATAGTTCCCATGCTGCTAATATCCATAGTTCCCCCCTGTGGTAGATTACCAGTTATTATCTATCACCAGGCACCAACCCTTCCTAAAGTGCCATAGTACGTCCAATACTAAGCCGTCCCATCGCCATGGACAGCAGAACGGCCCGTTTGCTCAAATTTAAAAGAAAAATAGTATTTTTCCCGTTCCACTTCCAGTGTACAATTTGCGTACTATTTTCCATCTTTTTCGAATTTCATGGATCAGTCACATCCCATTAAAGGCTCGAAGTTGTTTAGGTTTAGAAATCTTGGTAGTTCTCAGTAAATTATAATAATTATTCAATAAATTTTCTGTAAATATTTCAATGGGCACTAAATTATGGTATATACAATAGATTGTGCTCTATATATATTGAAGAAAATGGATCATATATTTTGAAACGTAGAAACGTATATGGTAGGGTACACTACACTACCGCTCAAAGGATAAGTATTGCGTCCACTACTGCACACAGGATGGTTATTAGGTCCAGTACTGCCTGCAGGATTGGTATAGGGTCCACTACCGCCCATAGAATGAGTATAGGGTTCACTACCGTCGACAGGATGGGAATGGAGTCTACTACTATCCATAGGATAGGTATGGGTCTATCGCCCACTAGATGAGTATGGGGTCCACTACCACCAAACAAGATGGGTATGGGATCCACTACCGCCAACAGGATGGGTATGGGGTCCACTACCACCACACAAGATGGGTATGGGGTGCACTACCGCCAACAGGATGGGTAGATGGTCCACTACCGCCCACAGGATGAGTATGGGATCCACTACAACCCACAGGATTGGTATGGGTTCCACAACCATCCAAAAGATGGGTATTGGGTCCACTACTATCCACAGGATAGGTATAGGGTCCACTACCATATACAGGATAGGTATGGGGTCTACTACCATCCACAGGATGAGTATGGGGTCCACTACCACCCACAGGATGGGTTTGGGCTCCACTACCAATTGTAGGATTTGTATGGGGCCCACTACCGCCCACAGGATGCTTATGGGGTCCAGTACTGTCCACAGGATGGGTATGGAATCCACTACCGCCCACTGGATGGGTATTGGGTCAAATACAGCTTACGGGTTAGAGTATGGGGTCAACTACAGCTCAAGGATGGATATAAGTTCCACTACTTCCTATGGGATGGATGGAATCAACATAAAATAAACTTTTTTTTTACTGTGAAAAAATGTTTCCATTTAATTATAAACATAAATATGTCTCTGGTAGATAATAATAATGATAAGATACTATAAATACCTGGAATATGCTTTACTGTAATTCTGTGAATAGCCTTCTCTATCCACGTACAATTTAACATGAAGTGCATGGTGACAAAGGAGAGAGGCGCACTCATCAGTTCTATCATAGAACTACTGATGAGTTAGCCAAAACATTTGCTCATAAAGAAGTAAATGATTACTATCTTGGACTGCCCTTGAGTAGCATAAGGGCAGTAATATTCCGGGAACATCAACAAAATCTCGTTGACTCAAAATCTCGCCAACGTATACCTCACACCAGTTACTCCCTCTATCATCATTCTATTATGCAGGAAGAACCGCAGGTCTATGGGTCATCCAATATGGTTACCAGACTTCTAGATGTTACCACTACTAGACTCAGGCTCGGCTACAAGTACCTCTGGGAGTTTGTAACATCTGCTGAAGTAAACGTGATTAAATGTAAACTCTGTCAGCAGAACTATTCGCATACTTAGCGTCATAATATAATGGAATGTGAAAAAATCGCATAATTCGCAGATAACACCATCAACTGTGTTCAAGAAAAGTGTAAGTAATTCATGTATAATGATGTACTGCCAGGAATCTCAGACAAGTACCCAATGTTTGCTTACTGTAGGTGCAGCCTGCACATGACTGTAGGTGCAGCCTGCACATGACTGTAGGTGCAGCCTGCACATGACTGTAGGTGCAGCCTGCACATGACTGTAGGTGCAGCCTGCACATGACTGTAGGTGCAGCCTGCACATGACTGTAGGTGCAGCCTGCACATGACTGTAGGTGCAGCCTGCACATGACTGTAGGTGCAGCCTGCACATGACTGTAGGTGCAGCCTGCACATGACTCTAGGTGCGGCCTGCACATGACAGTAGGTTCAGCCTGCACATGACTGTAGGTGCAGCCTGCACATGACTGTAGTTGCAGCCTGCACATGATAGTAGGTGTAGCATGCACATGGCTGTAAAACTGCCGCCAAGTTGAGTGGGTGTGGAGTAAGACTAGTAACTGTGTGACTCGCAATAGATGCAAAGTGCCTTGTATAGTGATTGCTGTGAGCCTTTTGTTGTATCACTTGTGATATAAAAAGATTATTGATATGTGTATGTATTTGTGTACATGTTTGTATATATTATTATATTGTGGATTGGGTGGTGTCGTTGATCCTCCTTTATGGACAACACAACCCACAACTCGGTAGAGTGCTTATACTTCACTAGGAGATCACACTAGGCGCTTCTGGCTCTTGGAGAGGGGCTCAACGTCACACGTTTAGGGGATGCGGCTCCAATACTTAGCCTCGTTGTCACGTGCACACACCCACTCGAACCGCTGTGACTCTCTACTCTCTCCTTATGTGATATGATCTCCTCAATCCCCTTTGATTTATTATTATTACATTCTACCCTGTCCACAGCTGTGGTTCTTGGTTCTTTCTCTCTCTCTCTCCTTCTTTCCTACTTCCTGGGAAGCCTCACTAGGACAAGGGCAAACACCAGCAAATTTGAATACATTTACTGGACAAAGCACATACACAATACATATCCACATATAATAATAATAATAATGAATCCTACACTCTATATTATTTCAGTCAGGTTGCACTCCAACACCATCAGAACTCTATCATCTGCTTATCAAGTGGTATCCTATCTCCTGATTCACCACCTAATATTACCAACCTACTCAAGTAGGTCAAGTCTTTTAACACAATGTTGCACTATCAGCAAGAGAATATATATATATATATATATATATATATATATATATATATATATATATATATATATATATATATATATATATAAACATGTGCAAGGAAAACCAGCGTATGAATGCAATAACATAAATATTAGAATAAATGTTCCTTGATACACAACAATGATCAATAGATCTCCCTATCAGTCTTAGAACACATATGTATGTCTCTGCAGGTAATCCGGCCTACGACTGTAACTCTATACTTCAGTATAAGTACTCCTTGGCACAAAAATGGCAAACAATCACTCGCCTTTCACTGCGTCTCGCACGCTAATGACAACCAAACACTCTGCCAAGTCACCACAAGTAATCAACCAGAACTTCCCTTCCACATCTGGAAGTTCACAACCCTGACATCTTCAGGTTCTTCTGGGTTTATCTACCAGGATCCTCTGCAGCTCTTCCAGGCTGCAGCACCATGAAGTCTTCCTTGAGCAACAATGATGCTTCACCACTGACATTACAGAAGCATGTGACACTCCTCTTCACTGCTTCTCCTCACAGCTCGAGGTTCTACTCTTCACTGTGGGGTTACTCTTCCTCAGAGTACACTACTCCTTCAACAGCCTTGGAGTCTCTTCAACTACTCCTTCTCGGCTGGCTTCGAAGTCCACTCAGCAACTCCTTTCCCCAGACAAACCTGAAACCCATTGACACGCCAATAAAAATGTTTCCTTATAAACACATAGACGAAATAATCCACACAATATGTTTGCACTTAACATATCTCTGATCTATTTATACTGTGAGAGTGGACTCCCCCGTTTGGGCGGGTCCATGCTCCACCCGGCCAAGCGGCCTTCGAGGCAGCTACCCCGCCAGGAGCTACCCCAGCTCCTGGCGGGGTGGCGGGGTAGCTGCCCCTCCAGGAGCTCAAAGGGGAGCTCGTTTTTCGGCTGCCTGGAATCATAACAATATATATATATATATATATATATATATATATATATATATATATATATATATATATATATATATATATATATATATATATATATATATATATATATATATATATATATATATGTCGTACCTAGTAGCCAGAACGCACTTCTCAGCCTACTATGCAAGGCCCGATTTGCCTAATAAGCCAAGTTTTCATGAATTAATTGTTTTTCGACTACCTAACCTACCTAACCTAACCTAACCTAACTTTTTCGGCTACCTAACCTAACCTAACCTATAAAGATAGGTTAGGTTAGGTTAGGTAGGGTTGGTTAGGTTCAGTCATATATCTACGTTAATTTTAACTCCAATAACAAAAAATTGACCTCATACATAATGAAATGGGTAGCTTTATCATTTCATAAGAAAAAAATTAGAGAAAATATATTAATTTATGAAAACTTGGCTTATTAGGCAAATCGGGCCTTGCATAGTAGGCTCAGAAGTGTGTTCTGGCTACTAGGTACGACATATATATATATATATATATATATATATATATATATATATATATATATATATATATATATATATATATATGTCGTACCTAGTAGCCAGAACGCACTTCTCAGCCTACTATACAAGGCCCGTTTTGCCTAATAAGCCAAGTTTTCCTGAATTAATATATTTTCTCTAATTTTTTTCTTATGAAATGATAAATCTACCCATTTCATTATATATGAGGGCATTTTTTTTTATTGGAGTTAAAATTAACGTAGATATATGACCGAACCTAACCAACCCTACCTAACCTAACCTAACCTATCTTTATAGGTTAGGTTGGGTTAGGTAGCCGAAAAAGTTAGGTTAGGTTAGGTTAGGTAGGTTAGGTAGTCGAAAAACAATTAATTCATGAAAACTTGGCTTATTAGGCAAATCGGGCCTTGTATAGTAGGCTGAGAAGTGAGTTCTGGCTACTAGGTACGACATATATATATATATATATATATATATATATATATATATATATATATATATATATATATATATATATATATATATATATATATATGTCGTACCTAGTAGCCAGAACGCACTTCTCAGCCTACTATGCAAGGCCCGATTTGCTTAAAAAGCCAAGTTTTCCTGAATTAATATATTTTCTCTAATTTTTTTCTTATGAAATGATAAAGCTACCCATTTCATTATGTATGAGGACAATTATTTTTTATTGGAGTTAAAATTAACGTAGATATATGACCGAATCTAAGCAACCCTACCTAACCTAACCTAACCTATCTTTATAGGTTAGGTTAGGTTAGGTAGCCGAAAAAGTTAGGTTAGGTTAGGTTAGGTAGGTTAGGTAGTCGAAAAACAATTAATTCATAAAAACTTGGCTTATTAGGCAAATTGGGCCTTGCATAGTAGGCTGAGAAGTGCGTTCTGGCTACTAGGTACGACATATATATATATATATATATATATATATATATATATATATATATATATATATATATATATATATATATATATATATATATATATATATATATATATAAACATGTGCAAGGAAAACCAGCGTATGAATGCAATAACATAAATATTAGTATAAATGTTCCTTGATACACAACAATGATCAATAGATCTCCCTATCAGTCTTAGAACACATATGTATGTCTCTGCAGGTAATCCGGCCTACGACTGTAACTCTATACTTCAGTATAAGTACTCCTTGGCACAAAAATGGCAAACAATCACTCGCCTTTCACTGCGTCTCGCACGCTAATGACAACCAAACACTCTGCCAAGTCACCACAAGTAATCAACCAGAACTTCCCTTCCACATCTGGAAGTTCACAACCCTGACATCTTCAGGTTCTTCTGGGTTTATCTACCAGGATCCTCTGCAGCTCTTCCAGGCTGCAGCACCATGAAGTCTTCCTTGAGCAACAATGATGCTTCACCACTGACATTACAGAAGCATGTGACACTCCTCTTCACTGCTTCTCCTCACAGCTCGAGGTTCTACTCTTCACTGTGGGGTTACTCTTCCTCAGAGTACACTACTCCTTCAACAGCCTTGGAGTCTCTTCAACTACTCCTTCTCGGCTGGCTTCGAAGTCCACTCAGCAACTCCTTTCCCCAGACAAACCTGGAACCCATTGACACGCCAATAAAAATGTTTCCTTATAAACACATAGACGAAATAATCCACACAATATGTTTGCACTTAACATATCTCTGATCTATTTATACTGTGAGAGTGGACTCCCCCGTTTGGGCGGGTCCATGCTCCACCCGGCCAGGCGGCCTTCGAGGCAGCTACCCCGCCAGGAGCTACCCCAGCTCCTGGCGGGGTGGCGGGGTAGCTGCCCCTCCAGGAGCTCAAAGGGGAGCTCGTTTTTCGGCTGCCTGGAATCATAACAATATATATATATATATATATATATATATATATATATATATATATATATATATATATATATATATATATATATATATATATATATATGTCGTAAATAGTAGCCAGAACGCACTTCTCAGCCTACTATACAAGGCCCGTTTTGCCTAATAAGCCAAGTTTTCCTGAATTAATATATTTTCTCAAATTTTTTTCTTATGATATGATAAATCTACCCATTTCATTATATATGAGGGCATTTTTTTTTATTGGAGTTAAAATTAACGTAGATATATGACCGAACCTAACCAACCCTACCTAACCTAACCTAACCTATCTTTATAGGTTAGGTTGGGTTAGGTAGCCGAAAAAGTTAGGTTAGGTTAGGTTAGGTAGGTTAGGTAGTCGAAAAACAATTAATTCATGAAAACTTGGCTTATTAGGCAAATCGGGCCTTGTATAGTAGGCTGAGAAGTGAGTTCTGGCTACTAGGTACGACATATATATATATATATATATATATATATATATATATATATATATATATATATATATATATATATATATTTCATATATATATATGAAATATATATATATATATATATATATTTCAGTCATATATATATATATATATATATATATATATATATATATATATATATATATATATGACTGAAAACTCACACCCCAGAAGTGACTCGAACCGGGGAAGTGGTTCAAATAGCTTCAGCTATCATTTCCTTATGTCCGGTCGTGATGGTCAAGCGGATTAAGGCGTCCTGTACATACCAGTTGCGTTGCTCCTGGCAGTATGGGTTCGAGTCACTTCTGGGGTTTGAGTTTTCAGTCGCATATAGTTCTGGGGACCATGCAGGCTTGTTCGCATTTGTGGTCCTCACGTGTGCCTCAAAGAATGAGGTGATTTGATTAAATGCTATGCCCAATATTACCATCCGAGTGCCGGCGGGGAAGTGGTTCAAATAGTTTCGGCTATCACTTCCTTATGTCCGGTCGTGATGGTCAAGCGAATTAAGGCGCCCTGTAGATACTAGTTGCGTTGCTCCTGACAGTATGGGTTCGAGTCACTTCTGGGGTGAGTTTTCAGTCGCATATAGTCCTGGGGACCATTCAGGCTTGTTCGCATATATATATACATACATATATATATATATATATATATATATATATATATATATATATATATATATATATATATATATATATATATATATATATATATATGTGTGTGTGTGTGTGTATCACGAAAATAAACACGTGATTAAAAATGTGACAATGTCAGTCCACGGAGGAAAAATGAAACTGGAATTTTCTTAAGTACTTTCGTATATTAATACATCTTCAGAAGGAGTCACTCCTTCTAAAGATGTATTACTCCCATCTTCACTCCTTCTGAAGATGTATAAATATACGAAAGTACTTAAGGAAATTCCTGTTTCATTTTTCCTCCGTGGTCTGACATTGTCATATATATATATATATATATATATATATATATATATATATATATATATATATATATATATATATATATATATATATATATATATATATATATATATATATATATATGTCGTACCTAGTAGCCAGAACGCACTTCTCTGGCTACTTTGCAAGGCCCGATTTGCCTAATAAGCCAAGTTTTCATGAATTAATTGTTTTTCGACTACCTAACCTACCTAACCTAACCTAACCTAACTTTTTCAGCTACCTAACCTAACCTAACCTATAAAGATAGGTTAGGTTAGGTTAGGTAGGGTTGGTTAGGTTCGGTCATATATCTACGTTAATTTTAACTCCAATAAAAAAAAATTGCCCTCATACATTATGAAATGGGTAGCTTTATTTATTTTTTTTTTTATTTTTTTTTTTTTTGAGATATATACAAGAGTTGTTACATTCTTGTACAGCCACTAGTACGCGTAGCGTTTCGGGCAAGTCCTTAATCCTATGGTCCCTGGAATACGATCCCCTGCCGCGAAGAATCGTTTTTTCATCCAAGTACACATTTTACTGTTGCGTTAAACAGAGGCTACAGTTAAGGAATTGCGCCCAGTAAATCCTCCCCGGCCAGGATACGAACCCATGACATAGCGCTCGCGGAACGCCAGGCGAGTGTCTTACCACTACACCACGGAGACTGCTTAGGAGACTGTTTATCATTTCATAAGAAAAAAATTAGAGAAAATATAATAATTCAGGAAAACTTGGCTTATTAGGCAAATCTGGCCTTGCATAGTAGGCAGAGAAGTGTGTTCTGGCTACCAGGTACGACATATATATATATATATATATATATATATATATATATATATATATATATATATATATATTTATATATATATATATATATATATATATATATATATATATATATATATATATATATATATATATATATATATATATATATATTATTAAATATGACCGAAAAAGTAAGATTAATAATTCTAACACGAATTTTCTCAATCTTTCGTACATTTCTTTTCACTGTTGGAGGTAAATCAAAAATCAATTCTCCAAAATTCATTTTTATTTCTAGTCTGACGCGACACGAGCGCGTTTCGTAAAACTGATTACATTTTCAAAGACTTTAGTTCACAAATACACAACTGAATAGAACTTACGCATCTCCGATTTTATATCTACATTTGAGTGAGGTGGAAGGGGTGATGTGGCATTAACACAAGACAGAACAAGAAGTGGCATTAATAGGGTATTAATTTCATCAACACAAGACAGAACAAGAGGTGGTATTAATAGGGTATTAATTTCATCAACACAAGACAGAACATGAAACAATGGATATTGAATAGAAGTGTTTGTAGAAAGCCTATTAGTCCATATTTCTTGATGCTTCTATATTGGAGCGGAGTCTTGAGGTGGGTAGAATATAGTTGTGCAATAATTGGCTGTTGATTGCTGGTGTTGACTTCTTGATGTGTAGTGCCTCGCAAACGTCAAGCCGCCTGCTATCGCTGTATCTATCGATGATTTCTGTGTTGTTTACTAGGATTTCTCTGGCAATGGTTTGGTTGTGGGAAGGAAGTTCTCTCTTCCTTAAAATATTAGTTATGAGAACAATAGGTTTTCTTGATGAGATATTTAAATGTTCTATTTCATCAGCATTATAACAACCTAGGTAGAGTGCTCGATCCCCTAGATTATTTTTTAAATTAATATTTATATCATAACAATTCATTATGTTTTTAAGCTTGCACGTCACACAGAACAGTTCTCTGCCCGTCGATGGATAGTACCCCGGTCGTTTCCCCAAACAGTAAAACCAGCCTGTTATATGTAACACCGCCACCAAACTCAAGCTCCATACGCAAGTTGCCAGATTTCTCCACAGGGAGGGAATCCTTTGTTTGAATGGTGGTTAAGTCAAAGGCGAATATCGATCTTCCCTTATTAAAAGTGTCATAGGCTAGAAGTGAATCACGCTCTAAGCCTAATGTCTTCAAAGTTTCGTAATAAAGGCGGGCATAATGATTGTCGAAATCACCGCCAATTCGGTAAATTGCGTTATTGTTCAAATACATGGCAATATTTTTCAGCTTTGCATTTTCAAAATATAATCCATTACCTTGGTGAAGGCCGGCGAAATAATTCATTGGTACAATTACCATGAATATCTTGTGAGGAATTACTTGCGCCCAAGGCTGATCAATTAAGAGACTAGTTTGATTCCCTGCTAGGACATATGTTTTAGAAATGGTTTTATTGAAAGTATAGCTTATGGGGTCGGGGGATGCTAACAGTGAGCTGTTTAAGGCTAGGTAAGCACTTGGGTAGGGGAACACTCGTGTTACCCACAACTTAGCATAATCCATATGCAGCCGATACTTAGAGCCATCGTCCACACTTGTATTTAGCACCCAAGCATGTGGGGAGAGCTCCAATCTTAGGCGCACATCTATATTATCTAATATGTATTGGTCTAGGGTTGTTACGTCCAATAGTAGGGGAAAACACATTGACAATCCTTTACCTTTTAAATCGGTCATAAATTTTTTATCCTTGGCGGTTGCCCCAGTAAAAAATGTATTAGTAAATTCGTTAGGGATTACACCATCATCACTCCAGTCCCTACGAAAAGCTCCAATTCTCCCCAAGGAAGACATTTTTGATGGAGGCATGGAGGTAATTAATTTAATAAACGACCAATAATTAAAATTAGAATTTGTTTCAACTACCTGCTCCCCTAAAAACACCTGGACACCTTTAAACATGGTATTTGACAACCCATTCACAAATTCCACATGGTCATCCTCTTCCAATTTTGTGGTATCGTCATCTATGATTAAAGATACCTTAAAGTCTATAACAATATTAGCAAGATCTAAGAAGGCGCCCTGGGTTCCAGGGATGCGGAATTCTAAGTAATTATCCCGCAAACGTTGATTAATAGGGAGGTTAACAGGTAGAATGTCTATTTGCTGTGTGGAGGCAATTGAACTCTCCACATTACGTATTCTGTTACTTCTAGGAAATTGGTCAATAATACTGGAACTATAATATTCTACTGGTATTTTCAGTCCAGCTCCACTAGCCTCCGCCATGATCTCCTCCGAAAGGTGAAGTATGACTGCTTACTGTAGTGAAAATACATCATTTTTATACCCAAGGGCTCGTTTACATTTATTATTTTTATTTTTTCTTCTCCTAGAGTATTTTAATTTTCCCGCCTGCTACCAATTTCTTCCCCACAGTCTTAAGAGCATCAATACCGTGAGTTCTCAGAGCGCTCTTTACATCCCGTCTACCACTGGTTAAATCACCAAGAACATTTTTCCCAAAATCGATAGCAGTCGGCGTTACAGTTTTCATGAAAAATGGTATGGCTCGTCGAGCCAAGCCAGCTAAGGTCCCAAAAAAACCACCACCAGATCTGAGATAAGGCGCTTGGAATGTGCGTATGTCATTCATCGCTCCCCCTCTCATCCCGTGTCTCTTAGACAGGGGGGAGAAGATCTCCCCATAGTCCTTCTGGGAGGGTGTGTGGAAAGGTACTCGCATCTCGACTCCTCTTCTTATAATAACCGATGATGTGGGTAAACACTTCTATATATATACATATATATATATATATAAATATATATATATATATATATATATATATATATATATATATATATATATATATATATATATATATATATATATATATATATATATTTTATTAAATATGACCGAAAAAGTAAGATTAATAATTCTAACACGAATTTTCTCAATCTTTCGTACATTATGCTTCACTGTTGGAGGTAAATCAAAAATCACTTCTCCAAAATTCATTTTTTATTTCTAGTCTGACGCGACACGGGCGCGTTTCGTAAAACTTATTACATTTTCAAAGACTTCACAAATACACAACTGATTAGAACTTGCGTTTCCCTGATTTTATATCTACATTTGAGTGAGGTGGGAAGGGTGATGTGGCATTACATTTGAGTAAGGTGGGAAGGATGATGTGGCATTAGAGGATATTAATAGGGTATTAAAAGTATCAACACAAGACAGAACACGAAACAATGGATATTGAATAGAAGTGTTTGTAGAAAGCCTATTGGTCCATATTTCTTGATGCTTCTATATTGGAGCGGAGTCTTGAGGTGGGTAGAATATAGTTGTGCAATAATTGGCTGTTGATTGCTGGTGTTGACTTCTTGATGTGTAGTGCCTCGCAAACGTCGAGCCGCCTGCTATCGCTGTATCTATCGATGATTTCTGTGTTGTTTACTAGGATTTCTCTGGCGATGGTTTGGTTATGGGAAGAGATTATATGTTCCTTAATGGAGCCCTGTTGTTTATGCATCGTTAAACGCCTAGAAAGAGATGTTGTTGTCTTGCCTATATACTGGGTTTTTTGGAGCTTACAGTCCCCAAGTGGGCATTTGAAGGCATAGACGACGTTAGTCTCTTTTAAAGCGTTCTGTTTTGTGTCTGGAGAGTTTCTCATGAGTAGGCTGGCCGTTTTTCTGGTTTTATAGTAAATCGTCAGTTGTATCCTCTGATTTTTGTCTGTAGGGATAACGTTTCTATTAACAATATCTTTCAGGACCCTTTCCTCTGTTTTATGAGCTGTGGAAAAGAAGTTCCTGTAAAATAGTCTAATAGGGGGTATAGGTGTTGTGTTAGTTGTCTCTTCGGAGGTTGCATGGCTTTTCACTTTCCTTCTTATGATGTCTTCGATGAAACCATTGGAGAAGCCGTTATTGACTAGAACCTGCCTTACCCTACAGAGTTCTTCGTCGACTTGCTTCCATTCTGAGCTGTGGCTGAGAGCACGGTCGACGTATGCGTTAACAACACTCCTCTTGTACCTGTCAGGGCAGTCGCTGTTGGCATTTAGGCACATTCCTATGTTTGTTTCCTTTGTGTAGACTGCAGTGTGGAAACCTCCGCCCTTTTCCATGACTGTTACATCTAGAAAAGGCAGCTTCCCATCCTTTTCCGTCTCGTAAGTGAAACGCAGCACGGAACTCTGCTCAAATGCCTCCTTCAGCTCCTGCAGATGTCTGACATCAGGTACCTGTGTAAAAATGTCGTCAACATACCTGCAGTATATGGCCGGTTTCAAGTTCATGTCGACTAAGACTTTTTGCTCGATGGTACCCATGTAGAAGTTTGCAAACAGGACACCTAGGGGAGAACCCATAGCGACCCCATCTACTTGCTTATACATGTGCCCATCCGGGCTCAAGAAGGGTGCCTCTTTAGTACAAGCTTGGAGTAGTTTCCTCAGAATACTTTCTGGCATGTCAAGAGGAGTACAGGCTGGATCACGATACACTCTGTCGGCTATCATTCCGATTGTCTCGTCCACAGGTACGTTGGTAAACAGCGATTCTACACTAATTCGGACACTACAGCCGAATTAAAAGCAAAGGTCAACAAACTGATCGAAACTGTGAACGCCAAGAAATCCGGACTCCACCTGCCAAAGATCATTGGGGAATATAAACCTGGATATGCGTATGGAAATGTCAAGACGCACAAGCCTGGAAACCCACTTCGGCCAATCATTAGCCAGATACCCACACCCACGTACAGATTGGCGAAGCGACTCAACGGCCTGCTGACTCCTTATGTTCCTTGCGCCTTCAGCCTGAAGTCTCCAAAGGAATTTGTGGACTTACTGCGGGGCGCACGGGCCACAGGGATAAGAGCCTCGTTGGACGTAGAATCGCTGTTTACCAACGTACCTGTGGACGAGACAATCGGAATGATAGCCGACAGAGTGTATCGTGATCCAGCCTGTACTCCTCTTGACATGCCAGAAAGTATTCTGAGGAAACTACTCCAAGCTTGTACTAAAGAGGCACCCTTCTTGAGCCCGGATGGGCACATGTATAAGCAAGTAGATGGGGTCGCTATGGGTTCTCCCCTAGGTGTCCTGTTTGCAAACTTCTACATGGGTACCATCGAGCAAAAAGTCTTAGTCGACATGAACTTGAAACCGGCCATATACTGCAGGTATGTTGACGACATTTTTACACAGGTACCTGATGTCAGACATCTGCAGGAGCTGAAGGAGGCATTTGAGCAGAGTTCCGTGCTGCGTTTCACTTACGAGACGGAAAAGGATGGGAAGCTGCCTTTTCTAGATGTAACAGTCATGGAAAAGGGCGGAGGTTTCCACACTGCAGTCTACACAAAGGAAACAAACATAGGAATGTGCCTAAATGCCAACAGCGACTGCCCTGACAGGTACAAGAGGAGTGTTGTTAACGCATACGTCGACCGTGCTCTCAGCCACAGCTCAGAATGGAAGCAAGTCGACGAAGAACTCTGTAGGGTAAGGCAGGTTCTAGTCAATAACGGCTTCTCCAATGGTTTCATCGAAGACATCATAAGAAGGAAAGTGAAAAGCCATGCAACCTCCGAAGAGACAACTAACACAACACCTATACCCCCTATTAGACTATTTTACAGGAACTTCTTTTCCACAGCTCATAAAACAGAGGAAAGGGTCCTGAAAGATATTGTTAATAGAAACGTTATCCCTACAGACAAAAATCAGAGGATACAACTGACGATTTACTATAAAACCAGAAAAACGGCCAGCCTACTCATGAGAAACTCTCCAGACACGAAACAGAACGCTTTAAAAGAGACTAACGTCGTCTATGCCTTCAAATGCCCACTTGGGGACTGTAAGCTCCAAAAAACCCAGTATATAGGCAAGACAACAACATCTCTTTCTAGGCGTTTAACGATGCATAAACAACAGGGCTCCATTAAGGAACATATAATCTCTTCCCATAACCAAACCATCGCCAGAGAAATCCTAGTAAACAACACAGAAATCATCGATAGATACAGCGATAGCAGGCGGCTCGACGTTTGCGAGGCACTACACATCAAGAAGTCAACACCAGCAATCAACAGCCAATTATTGCACAACTATATTCTACCCACCTCAAGACTCCGCTCCAATATAGAAGCATCAAGAAATATGGACCAATAGGCTTTCTACAAACACTTCTATTCAATATCCATTGTTTCGTGTTCTGTCTTGTGTTGATACTTTTAATACCCTATTAATATCCTCTAATGCCACATCATCCTTCCCACCTTACTCAAATGTAATGCCACATCACCCTTCCCACCTCACTCAAATGTAGATATAAAATCAGGGAAACGCAAGTTCTAATCAGTTGTGTATTTGTGAAGTCTTTGAAAATGTAATAAGTTTTACGAAACGCGCCCGTGTCGCGTCAGACTAGAAATAAAAAATGAATTTTGGAGAAGTGATTTTTGATTTACCTCCAACAGTGAAGCATAATGTACGAAAGATTGAGAAAATTCGTGTTAGAATTATTAATCTTACTTTTTCGGTCATATTTAATAAAATATGTCTACAGGAAAGACTGCTACCAAAATATACTAATATATATATATATATATATATATATATATATATATATATATATATATATATATATATATATATATATATATATATATATATATATATAGATTATATTGTTATACCTTAGGGCGGAGGTGTAAGACTGCCGTAACCGACCTCCCATCTTCAAAACTAACCATTCGTCCAAACTGATCTGTTATTTTAATACTTACTTTCTCCAACGTGTTAGTATTTAATGTCTTGTACACTAGGGGATGAGCCCCTCTAGAATATGAGTCATGATAATTGATTACATCTAAGATATTTACAATTTTCCCCCCGTAACGATCCGGCTCGATGACGTCACTATAAATGAGTAAATAGTCACAACCTCCGTCACTGTCTGGGGGGAATGAGGCCACGACCTTGGAGGCTGCTGTAATGTCATCTGATTTTGCCTGATAAATGGTGTATTTGCGACTGCTGTCAAAACCAAGTACATTAGCTATTCTGTGTTTAAATTGAAGGCTAAGAGAATATAACGAACCAGTGCCTTCATTGTTAAGAGTGGAGGCTAGTAATACTCGCTCTAAGGATTGATCATAGGTGAGGATTGGTTCTCTTTCTGAGAAGTATATTTTGAAATCACCTCGGAAGCTAAGCTTCATGTCTGTGATTATTTGTCGGCTAAGCTCACTCGTGATGAATGTGATGTTTCTGGATAATATGTTGGTTTTGGGGAGGAAGGTGTAAATGAGGTGTTCTGGGCTTTTAGAAAGAGTTCCTCGCTTAAAAGTAGCATAGACGTCTATGCCAGACTCCCCCTCATCCTTGATGATAGCGTTAATTCGTCTGGGTAGGAGTATGTTGACTAAGGCCACTTCATGTTTAATGGAGGGGTTTAAATGTAGAGTGGGGATGGTATTTGTAAATGCTGAACTTGTGTTGTTGTATATATCTTCTTGGTCGAGGCTAGTGAGGTATATGTAGTGTTCCTCGTCCATTGTTAACTTATGTACTGATTGGGGTGGGAATAAAACATCATTACTTATATTTTATTTTATTAATCTACTAAGGAAATATTACTTTTAAAAGAACTACAACAGGGGGAACTACAACTACAAGAACTACAATTTGTTCCCCATAACAAATTACATATAAAGAGCAGCAGCTGTTGGTACTGCTGTCGCCCGCTGCTGCCGCTGCCGCCGCTGCTGCAGCTGTTGGTACCACTGACACCGCTGTCACCGTTGATGGTACTGCTGCTGCTGCTGCCACCGCTGGAGCCGTTGTAGTTGGTGGTACTGCTACCGCTACCGTTACCGCTGACACCGCTGCCAGCGATGATGGTACTGTTGCTGCCGCTGCCACCGCTGGAACTGCTGTAGTTGGTGGTACTGCTGCCGCCACCACCCCCGCTACTGGAGCTGTGGTTACCGCTGACACCGCTTGCCAGCGTTGATGGTACTGCTGCTGCTGCTGCTGTAGTTGGTGGTACTGCTGTAGCCACAGCCACTGGAGCTGTTGGTACCGCTGACACCACCGACACCGTCGTCGGTGGAGCTGCTGCTGCTACCACCACCGAAGCTGTTGTAGATGGAGGTACTGCTGCTGCTGCTGCTGCTGCTGTTACTGACTGCGGTGGTGCTGCCACCTCTTCTTTGTGTGTTGTTGGTTACAGCTTTCGTTGTTTTTTCGGTGATGAGGATAACAGGAATATTTCCTGTGACTCTCCATCGAGGATGGTGTCAATACGATGATTTGAGCGGGGGTCGAAGTCAATAGTGGTTTCGATCCGTCGTTTGGCTGTACCAGATGTTGTGGGTGGGGGTGGAGCGGCGCTGGAGGTGGATGAGAGTAGTAGGGAGTACAGTCCACAGGTCATTTTTTTTTTTTGGCCAGAGGACCCCTGTGGACTGTACAGTCCACAGGTAATTTTTTTTTTTCAGGCCGGAGAACCCCTGTGGACTGTACAGTCCACAGGTAATTTTTTTGTTTTTCTGGGAAATATCGTGTCTGTGTAAGCCAGGGTTTTCAGGTAAATTTTATGTCTCAGATTTTAGAAGTTGTTAAAGTTCTTATGAGAAAAATAATTTCCGAGACATAGAAGTTTGTTAAGGTCTTATGGGAGAAATTCAAATATCGTATGTAGCGCTTTAGGGTTTTCAGGAGAACTCTACGGACATATTTTACATGTTTTCAACTTACAAAAATCGTCTATGTAAGCCATAGTTTTTCAGGTAAATTTAGAAAATCACCTGTGTGAGCCAGGGTTTTCAGGTCTCGTACCTCACATCACCTCCCTCCCCCCCTTACCTCGCAATCTCTCGTGTCACCTTTATTTACCTTAGGCCCTGCCAGCCAGACGCTTCTTGTAGGTCGCCTCTTATCATATCTTATCTTATCTTCTCCATAATATCTGGACCGTCCCTGCTCTCTCTCTCTCTCTCTCTCCTCCTATTTCCTTACAACTATTTTCAGAGTTTCAAATAATCATAGAAGTTTATATATGTTTATGACCGAATTTGTAAAAAGACCATTTTCAGAGAATATTGTCTTAGATGTTTTGTTAAGGAAAACAGACAACTTAGCCATAACATTTAGTTTTATATCCATTTACAGCTATTTCACCTGTAAAGAGCAAAATTAGTCAGAGACAGTTTTAGCTCATATTTCATCAGAGACCATTTTATACCTAAAAATGAACAGAGTCCACTTTGTGAGCAAATTAGTCAGAGACAGTTTTTAGCTCATATTTCATCAGAGTCCAATTATCAACAGAAATTCGTCAGAGTCTACTTTGTGAGCAAAATTAGTCAGAGACAGTTTTAAGCTGAAATTTCATCAGAGTCCAATTATCAACAGAAATTCGCCAGAGTCTACTTTGAGAGCAAAATTAGTCAGAGACAGTTTTAAGCTGAAATTTCATCAGAGACCATTTTATACCTAAAAATGAACAGAGTCCACTTTGTGAGCAAATTAGTCAGAGACAGTTTTAAGCTCATATTTCACCAGAGTCCAATTATCAACAGAAATTCGCCAGAGTCTACTTTGCTAGCAAAATTAGTCAGAGACAGTTTTAAGCTCAAATTTCATCAGAGTTCAGTTTATACCGAAAATTCGCCAGAGTCTACTTTGTGCCAAAATATTCAGAGTCCAGTTCATGATCGAAATTAATCAGAGCAATTAAAGACCCAAATTTGACAGAGACCACATTTTCGCTACTAGCAGTCCAATCCCCCTGAAATTTTTACCCTCTATATTTCAGACGTAGTAAATAAGATCAAGTCAGTTACTGAGCTCCAGCTCTCGTCCCCACCTTAGTTCTCTCTCGTATATTTGTAAATAACCCATCAATTCCCCTGAAATTTTTACCCTCTGTATTTCAGACGTGGTAAATAAGATCAAGTCAGTTACCGAGCTCCAGCTCTTGTCCCCCTGTATTTACATATTTTCTCTATATTCAGCTGTGTTCTTCACATTTTTTCCATGTTTTCTGTGTTCATTCCATGTTCTACAAATATTCACAGCATGCTCAGTTCAATTTTTTTCACCTGTTTTTCTCATTTTTTCTGTTTTCTACCATTTTCCCCGTATGTTCACTATGTTCTTTGTCATGTTTTCATTTGCATCATATGTTCTCTGTATAACTTTTATACTCAATATTCATGTTCTCAATGTTCTTAGCTTATTCTTCACATTCATTCCATGTTCTATAAATGTTCACAGCATGCTCAGTTCAAATTTTTTCTACCGCTTTCCCCGTATATTCACTATGTTCTTTGTCATGTTTTCATGTGCATCATATGTTCTCTGTATAACTTTTATACTCAATATTCATGTTCTCAATGTTCTTAGCTTATTCTTCACATGTTCATTCTTTGTATTCCCTATGTTCCTTATCATGTCGTCATATTCTCTATAAGTTCATATTCCCTGCATGTTCACTGTATTCATCAACTTTATCTTACATGTTTTCTGTGTTCACCGTATGTTCACTGTGTTCATTCCCCTACTTAACCTCAATTTTTTATGTTCTTTGTTTCTTTAAACCAATTTGTTTCTTCCATTCACTAACTAGTTCTTTGTCAAATATTAGCATCAGCAATACAGTTTCCTCAACAATTTTAGTCACCAAGTTTTTATTTGCAAAACTATGTCAAAGTAATTCTCGTAGTCAACTTAATAGTTCTACCAGCCATGTTCTTAAACAAATCTACACTTTATTCAGTTCCAAATTTACAAAGACAAATCTTTCTTGTAACTTCTTAACTAAAAATCTTTCGCCAATCAACTAAAACATAGTCACTTTCGTCATTTCTCAACTAAACTTATTATCCAATCAACCAAAACAGTCAGGAATAATCTCATTCAACACCGTTCTTAACTAAAACAACCTTTCGCTTAGCTAAAAATTGTCAAAGGAAACTTTCCAAAACTGTTCATAACTAAACTTATTCCCTAGTCATCAGAAAATAACCGTGTTCTTCATGTTTCATTGTCATTTCATAACTAAAATTATCCATCAATCAACAGAAAAAGTCATATTCATCATTTCGTAACATCCATTATGTTTTCGTCAAGTAAGAAAATATAGTCAAAGATATCTATCATCGTCGTTCTTAACTGACATTTATACTTTGTGGAGCACTAAAAATAGTCAAATGTAACTTTTTCAGCACTTTCGTAAAATTATAGGTCGTTAAGTAAGAAAAATAGTCAAAGGTGCTCTCCGTAACACCAAAGTTACTCTTCGAGATAACAAAAGACACTCTCAAACACTCAAAATTTACTCAAAGACATCAAAGTTGCACTCAAAGACATCCTTTAAGACTTCAAGGGCACTCTTCGAGATATCAAAAGACACTCTCAAACACTCAAAAATTTACTCGCATCCTCAAAGTTATTCTCAGAGTCATCAAAAAGTTAATCTCAGTCATCAAAATGCTATTCTCTAAGTAGCCTTTCGTTCATCAGAGAATCTTTCTAAGACATCTTCGTTCATTAGAGTTAATCTCAGAGGCATAAAAGTTATTCTTGGAGCTATCAAAATTAATCTCTAAAACAACAAAAGTTAATCTCTGTCATCAAAGTTGATCTGCAAGATATCTTCGAGACATCAAAGTTACTTTTCATTACATCAAAGACGCATTCAAATACTACCCATGTTCTCAGAAGTCATTCTCAAAGTCATCAAAGTTATTCAAAGAGCTAACAAAAGTTATTCTCAGAGTCACTTTCGTTCTTCAGAGAAACTTTCCAAAACATCTTTGTTCATCAAAGTTATTCTCAGAGTTAACAAAGGTAATCTCTAACTCACTCTCGTTCATCAAAGTTGTTTCAAAGACATCAAAGTTAATCTCAGAGTTATCCAAAGATATTCTCATGTCCACAAAAGTTATTCACAGAGTCATCAAAGTTAATCTAAGACATCATTTTTCATCAAAGATATTCTCTCTAAACCATCAATGTTCTTCTCTAAGACATAAAAGTTATTCTCAGAGTCACCTTCGTTCTTCAGAGAAACTTTCCAAAACATCTTCGTTCATAAAAGTTATTCTCAGAGACATCTAAAGTTAATCTTAGAGTTATCAAATGTAATCTCTAACTCACTTTTGGTCATTAAAGTTAATTTCTATGTTATAAAAGTTTGTCTCAGAGACATGTAAAGTTAATCTTAGAGTTAACAAAGGTAATCTCTAACTCACTTTTGTTCATCAAAGTTGATCTCAGAGTTAACAAAGGTAATCTCTAACTCACTCTCGTTCATCAAAGTTGTTTCAAAGACATCAAAGTTAATCTCAGAGTTATCCAAAGATATTCTCATGTCCACAAAAGTTATTCCAAGAGACGTCAAAGTTAATCTCAGACATCATCTTTCATCAAAGTTATTCTCTAAGACATCAAAGTTATTCTAAGAGCTATCAAAAGTTATTCTCAGTCATGATATGTTATTCTCTAAGTAACCTTCCATTCATCAAAGACATTCTCTAAGTCCTGAAAGTTATTCTCTAAGACAGCAAAGTTATTCTCAGAGTCATCAAAGTTATTCTCTATGTCATCAAAAGTTATTCTCTGAGCTAACAAAATACTACTCATGTTCTCAGAAGTCATTCTCAAACTCATCAAAATTATTCTCAGAGTCATCAAAAGTTGTTCTCTAAGACATCAATGTTGTTATCTACGACATCAAAGATGTTCTGTAAATCATAAACTTTAATCTTTAAGTCACCTTCGTTCATTAGAGAAACTTTCCAATCCATATTCGTTGACCAGAGTTATTCTCAGAGTCATCAAAGCGATCTCTAATTCATCTTCGTTCTCCAAAAAGTTGTTCTCTAAGACACCTTCATTCATCAAAGAAACTCTCCTTCTTCCATCATGTTATTCTTTAAGACATCTTCAGTCATAAAATTTTCTCTCCAAAATGTAACTAGCTCAGCTTTTCATACCAAACCTGCACTTGTTAAAATATATTTCCTTAGTCGCTTTACTCTAAAACTGTTCTCTGAACTACACTGTTCAAACCTACGTAACCTATCCTCTCCACCCAATGTTACTTACATAACTTAACCTGCATAACCTAACTTTACCTATCTTACCTTACCTTACCTTACCTATCTTACCTAACTTACCTAACTTAACCTGCATAACCTAACTTTACCTATCTTACCTTACCTTACCTATCTTACCTAACCTAACCTAACTTTACCTATCTTACCTAACCTAACCTAACTTTACCTATCTTACCTTACCTATCTTACGTAACTTAACCTAACTTACATAACTTAACCTGCTTAACCTAACTTACATAACTTAGCCTAACTTACCTAACTTAACCTAACTTACCTTACCTTACCTAACTTAACCTGCTTAACCTAACTTACCTTACCTTACCTAACTTATATAACTTATCTTACCTATCCTATCCTAACCTAACTTGCTTTACCTAACTTAATCTTACATTCCCAAACTGATGTATCCTAACGTATCTAGTCAAACCAGACATGATCTAACTTACATAAGTATTCCTGCTTGTCTTTTGTGTTTTGTCAATCATTGTCTCATATTTATTTACTCATTTCTTTAGTTAATTTCTCAAATGGTCACTTATGCATTTCAAGTGCTATTTGTTAGAGATTGGATATTTAAGCATTTCAAAGAATTTTTGTTATATATGGGCATTTACTCATTTCAAGGGTTAATTTCTCAAATGGACGTTTTTTGCATTTCAAGTGTTATTTGTTTAAGATTGGGCGTTTAACCATTTCAAAGGATTTTTGTTATATATGGGAACTTACTCGTTTCAAGGGCTATTTTCTCAAATGGTCATTTTTGCAGATCAAGGGTTATTTGTTAAAGTTCATCAAGTTGCTCATAAGTTGTATTTATTATGTTTGTTATCATATGTTCTTATTCCCCAACCCCTTAACCTAACCTCTTGTAATCTTAGTGTATTTAGTAGGTTCTATCATTTATTCTTATTCCCCAACCCCTTAACCTAACTTCTTGTAATCTTAGTGTATTTAGTAGGTTCTATCATGTGTTCTTATTCCCCAACCCTTTAACCTAACCTTTCAGATGTAGTTTATTGTGTTTTTTGACGTATTTGTTGAATATATTATCCTTTTCCTAACCTTTCAGATGTAGTTTTGTTTCTCCTTTTTGTATATTTTTACCCAAACCCACCATCCCACTTAACCTTCTTTCCTTCTTTTACTTTGTTTTCACATATAAGTTCATTCTTTATCATAGTAATAATAAAAATTACAATAGTAAAAGAATCAGATCTACTAAGACTTGAAATTGAGAAACAAGAGCTCAAGGGAGTGAGAGCATGAAAGAAGAGCAAGGAGTAAGAGAGAGGGGGCGGAAGAAAATGGGACCAAAGAAGAGAGAATGAGAGAGAGAGAGTGTGGGCATGGGGGAACTAAGATTTGAATTTGAGAAAAAGAAAAATAAGAGAATGAGAGAGAGTGAGCGAAGGGGGAGAGAATGAGGACGATAGAGAGAAAAAGGGGGGATAGAAGGAGGGAGATAAAGAGAAAGGGGGATAGAAGGAGTAGGAGAAACAAAGTAAAAGAAGGAAAGAAGGTTAAGTGGGATGGTGGGTTTGGGTAAAAACACACAAAAAGGAGAAACAAAACTACATCTGAAAGGTTAGGAAAAGGATAATATATTCAACAAATACGTCAAAAAACACAATAAACTACATCTGAAAGGTTAGGTTAAAGGGTTGGGGAATAAGAACATATGATAGAACCTACTAAATACACTAAGATTACAAAAATACACTAAGATTACAAGAGGTTAGGTTAAGGGGTTGGGGAATAAGAACATATGATAACAAACATAATAAATACAACTTATGAGCAACTTGATGAACTTTAACAAATAACCCTTGATCTGCAAAAATGACCATTTGAGAAAATAGCCCTTGAAACGAGTAAGTTCCCATATATAACAAAAATCCTTTGAAATGGTTAAACGCCCAATCTTAAACAAATAACACTTGAAATGCAAAAAACGTCCATTTGAGAAATTAACCCTTGAAATGAGTAAATGCCCATATATAACAAAAATTCTTTGAAATGTTTAAATATCCAATCTCTAACAAATAGCACTTGAAATGCATAAGTGACCATTTGAGAAATTAACTAAAGAAATGAGTAAATGAATATGAGACAATGATTGACGAAACACAAAAGACAAGCAGGAATACTTATGTAAGTTAGATCATGTCTGGTTTGACTAGATACGTTAGGATACATCAGTTTGGGAATGTAAGATTAAGTTAGGTAAAGCAAGTTAGGTTAGGATAGGATAGGTAAGATAAGTTATATAAGTTAGGTAAGGTAAGGTAAGTTAGGTTAAGCAGGTTAAGTTAGGTAAGGTAAGGTAAGTTAGGTTAAGTTAGGTAAGTTAGGTTAAGTTATGTAAGTTAGGTTAAGTTATGTAAGTTAGGTTAAGTTATGTAAGTTAGGTTAAGTTACGTAAGATAGGTAAGGTAAGATAGGTAAAGTTAGGTTAGGTTAGGTAAGATAGGTAAAGTTAGGTTAGGTTAGGTAAGATAGGTAAGGTAAGGTAAGATAGGTAAAGTTAGGTTATGCAGGTTAAGTTAGGTAAGTTAGGTAAGATAGGTAAGGTAAGGTAAGGTAAGATAGGTAAAGTTAGGTTATGCGGGTTAAGTTATGTAAGTAACATTGGGTGGAGAGGATAGGTTACGTAGGTTTGAACAGTGTAGTTCAGAGAACAGTTTTAGGGTAAAGCGACTAAGGAAATATATTTTAACAAGTGCAGGTTTGGTATGAAAAGCTGAGCT
This sequence comes from Procambarus clarkii, assembly GCF_040958095.1. Classification (NCBI taxonomy): domain Eukaryota; kingdom Metazoa; phylum Arthropoda; class Malacostraca; order Decapoda; family Cambaridae; genus Procambarus; species Procambarus clarkii. The sequence goes on from NC_091228.1 coordinate 16,072,448, forward strand.
AGTTACATTTTGGAGAGAAAATTTTATGACTGAAGATGTCTTAAAGAATAACATGATGGAAGAAGGAGAGTTTCTTTGATGAATGAAGGTGTCTTAGAGAACAACTTTTTGGAGAACGAAGATGAATTAGAGATCGCTTTGATGACTCTGAGAATAACTCTGGTCAACGAATATGGATTGGAAAGTTTCTCTAATGAACGAAGGTGACTTAAAGATTAACTTTTATGATTTACAGAACATCTTTGATGTCGTAGATAACAACATTGATGTCTTAGAGAACAACTTTTGATGACTCTGAGAATAACTTTGATGAGTTTGAGAATGACTTCTGAGAACATGAGTAGTATTTTGTTAGCTCAGAGAATAACTTTTGATGACATAGAGAATAACTTTGATGACTCTGAGAATAACTTTGCTGTCTTAGAGAATAACTTTCAGGACTTAGAGAATGTCTTTGATGAATGGAAGGTTACTTAGAGAATAACATATCATGACTGAGAATAACTTTTGATAGCTCTTAGAATAACTTTGATGTCTTAGAGAATAACTTTGATGAAAGATGATGTCTGAGATTAACTTTGACGTCTCTTGGAATAACTTTTGTGGACATGAGAATATCTTTGGATAACTCTGAGATTAACTTTGATGTCTTTGAAACAACTTTGATGAACGAGAGTGAGTTAGAGATTACCTTTGTTAACTCTAAGATTAACTTTACATGTCTCTGAGACAAACTTTTATAACATAGAAATTAACTTTAATGACCAAAAGTGAGTTAGAGATTACATTTGATAACTCTAAGATTAACTTTAGATGTCTCTGAGAATAACTTTTATGAACGAAGATGTTTTGGAAAGTTTCTCTGAAGAACGAAGGTGACTCTGAGAATAACTTTTATGTCTTAGAGAAGAACATTGATGGTTTAGAGAGAATATCTTTGATGAAAAATGATGTCTTAGATTAACTTTGATGACTCTGTGAATAACTTTTGTGGACATGAGAATATCTTTGGATAACTCTGAGATTAACTTTGATGTCTTTGAAACAACTTTGATGAACGAGAGTGAGTTAGAGATTACCTTTGTTAACTCTGAGAATAACTTTGATGAACAAAGATGTTTTGGAAAGTTTCTCTGAAGAACGAAAGTGACTCTGAGAATAACTTTTGTTAGCTCTTTGAATAACTTTGATGACTTTGAGAATGACTTCTGAGAACATGGGTAGTATTTGAATGCGTCTTTGATGTAATGAAAAGTAACTTTGATGTCTCGAAGATATCTTGCAGATCAACTTTGATGACAGAGATTAACTTTTGTTGTTTTAGAGATTAATTTTGATAGCTCCAAGAATAACTTTTATGCCTCTGAGATTAACTCTAATGAACGAAGATGTCTTAGAAAGATTCTCTGATGAACGAAAGGCTACTTAGAGAATAGCATTTTGATGACTGAGATTAACTTTTTGATGACTCTGAGAATAACTTTGAGGATGCGAGTAAATTTTTGAGTGTTTGAGAGTGTCTTTTGATATCTCGAAGAGTGCCCTTGAAGTCTTAAAGGATGTCTTTGAGTGCAACTTTGATGTCTTTGAGTAAATTTTGAGTGTTTGAGAGTGTCTTTTGTTATCTCGAAGAGTAACTTTGGTGTTACGGAGAGCACCTTTGACTATTTTTCTTACTTAACGACCTATAATTTTACGAAAGTGCTGAAAAAGTTACATTTGACTATTTTTAGTGCTCCACAAAGTATAAATGTCAGTTAAGAACGACGATGATAGATATCTTTGACTATATTTTCTTACTTGACGAAAACATAATGGATGTTACGAAATGATGAATATGACTTTTTCTGTTGATTGATGGATAATTTTAGTTATGAAATGACAATGAAACATGAAGAACACGGTTGTTTTCTGATGACTAGGGAATAAGTTTAGTTATGAACAGTTTTGGAAAGTTTCCTTTGACAATTTTTAGCTAAGCGAAAGGTTGTTTTAGTTAAGAACGGTGTTGAATGAGATTATTCCTGACTGTTTTGGTTGATTGGATAATAAGTTTAGTTGAGAAATGACGAAAGTGACTATGTTTTAGTTGATTGGCGAAAGATTTTTAGTTAAGAAGTTACAAAAAAGATTTGTCTTTGTAAATTTGGAACTGAATAAAGTGTAGATTTGTTTAAGAACATGGCTGGTAGAACTATTAAGTTGACTACGAGAATTACTTTGACATAGTTTTGCAAATAAAAACTTGGTGACTAAAATTGTTGAGGAAACTGTAATGCAGTATAATATTATTTGACAAAGAACTAGTTAGTGAATGGAAGAAACAAATTGGTTTAAAGAAACAAAGAACATAAAAAATTGAGGTTAAGTAGGGGAATGAACACAGTGAACATACGGTGAACACAGAAAACATGTAAGAAAAAGTTGATGAATAGAGTGAACATGCAGGGAATATGAACTTACAGAGAATATGAAGACATGATAAGGAACATAGGGAATACAAAGAATGAACACTGAACATGTGAAGAACAAGCTAAGAACATTGAGAACATGAATATTGAGTATAAAAGTTATACAGAGAACATATGATGCACATGAAAACATGACAAAGAACATAGTGAATATACGGGGAAAGCGGTAGAAAAAATTTGAACTGAGCATGCTGTGAACATTTATAGAACATGGAATGAATGCAGAAAACATGGAAAAAATGTGAAGAATAAGCTAAGAACATTGAGAACATGAATATTGAGTATAAAAGTTATACAGAGAACATATGATGCACATGAAAACATGACAAAGAACATAGTGAACATACGGGGAAAACGGCAGAAAAAATTTGAACTGAGTATGCTGTGAACATTTATAGAACATGGAATGAACACAGAAAACATGGAAAAAATGTGAAGAACACAGCTGAATATAGAGAACATGAATATTGAGTATAAAAGTTATACAGAGAACATATGATGCACATGAAAACATGACAAAGAACATAGTGAACATACGGGGAAAACGGCAGAAAAAATTTGAACTGAGCATGCTGTGAACATTTGTAGAACATGGAATGAACACAGAAAACATGGAAAAAATGTGAAGAACACAGCTGAATATAGAGAACATGAATATTGAGTATAAAAGTTATACAGAGAACATATGATGCACATGAAAACATGACATGACAAAGAACATAGTGAACATACGGGGAAAACGGCAGAAAAAATTTGAACTGAGCATGCTGTGAACATTTGTAGAACATGGAATGAACACAGAAAACATGGAAAAAATGTGAAGAACACAGCTGAATATAGAGAAAATATGTAAATACAGGGGGACAAGAGCTGGAGCTCGGTAACTGACTTGATCTTATTTACTGTGTTTGAAGTATGTCTGCTTTAAATTTCGGGGGAAAATTGGTCTGTTACTAACGATCTTGTACAAATGAACTAAGCTGGGGACAAGAGCTAGAGTTTGATAATTGTTTGGATTTACTAAACTACGTCTGAAAATACAGAGGGTAGAAATTTCAGGGAATTTGATAGGATATTTACAAAGATATGAAAGAGAACTAAGGTGGGGACGAGAGCTGGAGCTCGATACCTGTTTTGATCTTATTTACGGTGTCTGAAATACAGAGGGTAAAAATTTCGGGGAAATTGATGGGTTATTTTACAAAGATACGAAAGAGAACTAAGGTGGGGACGAGAGCTGGAGCTCGATAACTGTTTTGATCTTATTTATGGTGTCTGAAATACAGAAGGAAAAAATTTCAGGGGAATTGATAGGATATTAACGAAGACTTGAGGGTGGAGTAGGGTAGGGGACAAGAGCTCGAGCTCAGTAACTGACATGATCTTATTTATACTTCTAAGTCTCGGAAATTATTTTTCTCATAAGAACTCCTTACTTCCAAATCTGTGACTCCCCAAATTTGCCTGAAAACCCAGACACGCCACACACGATATTTCTAAATTTACCTGAAAACCCTGGCCCGCACAGGTGATTTTTTCAGAAGTTGAAAACCGGCAAAATATGTCCGTAGAGTTCACCTGGAAATGCTGTGACACAAACACGATTTTTTAAAAAACTTTTCATTAAGATTTTCCTACTTATTTTCATCATAAGAAACCTTACCAAACTTCTAAAATCTCAGAAATTATTTTCCTCATAAGAATTCCTTAATTCCAAATCTATGACTCCCCAAATTCACCTGAAAACCCTAAAGCGCTACAGGGGAATTTACAAATTCACCTGAAACCCCGAAGCGCTACAGGGGAATTTTCTCCCAGAAAAAAAAATTCCCCTGTGGCGCTTACACCCTACTACTCTCCCCTACTCTGTTGGAGAGGATGGAGAGCCGATGGTCAGTATGATTGCAAACAATGCTCAAATTTTATTTGGATGTGACGTGTTGGACGTGTCATTAATGCATACATCCCAGTGTTGGTCGTTCGCCAATAAATTCAGAGCTTTGACATGCACTACGGAAAGTGGCATGTGTTACGCCGATGACAAATCTCAATTACTGGAAAGACGTTGGACCGGCGACATTTACCAACAGCTTGTGAAGAAAGAAGCATTCGTCTTGATGGGAATGCACGGTGTACAGTCTGCCTATCGTAGTTAGTTTGAATATTCCAGCTTGTCCGTCGACTCGCTCTCCTCGTTTACATTGTTCAAAATATTTTCTACTGGCATTCCATGTGTAATACGTAGGCACTTCCGAATACAGCAATGTTTTCACAAACACGTTATTTTGACATAACGTGAAGAAAGCAGTTAACGTTGTAGCCTGTGAGTTTATAGCTGTTTGTTGCACATTTGCAGCTGTGAAATATACGTGTTGTCCATTTTCTTGTTTTAAAAACAAAAAATACTAACGAAATATTTCAACTCAGAAGCCGATCAATCGACACAGCTCAATTTTACCACCAATTACACTGAAAAAATAAGAAGAACAATTAAAGAAACGGATTGAAAAACAATGAAAAAAGAAGCCAATAAGCTATACAGACGAAATGAACGGTATGGTAAACAACACAGCTCAATTCCAACGCAATGTCACACAAAATGATTAAATCAAAATGAAAATAAATCAAAATTTATAAAAACATCAATATATTTATGTAATCAGAAACTTTGAAATTGAATCTTAACATATCTTGTATATCGTATGTTGCTTTTACGTGCAACAGATGGAGTTGTTTAAAAAAAAAGGCAGGTTTTTAACTGTCAAAAGTGTGGCATCTAAATAGTAGGTATATCAAATATGCACGTGTTCGAAAGGAACGTTGTGTCAAAATTTAAAAGTAATCGGTGAAGAACTTTCGGATATTACACTGTGTGTTGCTCATACGTCCTACAGATTGTGCTGTTTTTCAAAAAAGCATGATTTTTCCTGTCACAATTGAGGCATGTATATAGGTGGTATATAAAAAACACTCACCTATTCGAATGCAATGTTGTGTCAAGATTTCAAACCAATCGGTAAAGAGGTTTCAAAGATTTCCCTCACTTGAAAAACACACGAAAAACACTGCTTTTCCAAAAAAGTATTTTTTCCAGTCACGGACGTGACATCTATGTAGTATGTATGCAAAAACCCGCTCGAAATCGAATGGAACGTTGTGTGAGAATTTAAAGGCAATCAGTGAAGAACAATTGGAGATTAGCGATTTCGAACAAACGAACATATACATTTACTAGCAGTACCCGGCCACGCGTTACTGTGGCTCATGCATTGCTGAAATACAGCAACCTTCCCTGTCCCTAAGTCCTTCCCACCAATCCCCCCCTCACCCGTCTCCTCGGCCTCCCAACCATTTCCCACTCCACCGTCAATTCTTCTTTCCCCACTATGCTCCACTCCCATGTAAATTTGTCCTCCCCACCATTCTCCATTCCCCCATCCCCTCGTCCCCTCTATTCCAAACTCCATCTTCCCCACGATTAACCCCTCCCTGGTTCTCTCGTCCTCCCCACCATCTCTCACTTCCGTCCCCTCGTCATCCCCACCATTCCCAACTCCCTCGTCTGATGCCTTCCCAAATGGTCTGATGTTCCCATCAGAAAATTGGGAACATCAAGTGATTTGATGTTCCCATTACTGAAATATAAGAAAAACAGTTAAAAAATGAAATGAAAATACAAAAAAATAAAAAATTAATTATAATCATGAAATGAATGGTATTGTAAAAAACACAGCTCAATTCCAATGCAATTCACACAAAATAATTAAATAAAAATGAAAATAAATCAAAATCTATGAAAATTCAATTTATCAATGCAATTAGAAACACTGAAATGGAATTGTAACATTTAGTATAGCTTGTGTGTTGCTCTTACATGCAACAGATGGTGCTGTTTTTCCAGAAAAAGCATAATTTTACCTGTCACAGGTGTAGCATCTATACTTATACTTACGAAATGAACGGTATGGTAAACAACAGAGCTCAATTCCAACACAATGTCACACAAAATAATTCAGTAAAAATAAAATAAATCGAAATCAATGAAAATAAAATTTATCAATGCAATCGGAAACATTGAAATGGAATTTCTGACATATTTAGTTTAGCAGGCATGTTGCTATTGTGTGCAACAGATGGCACTGTTTTTCAAAAACGCATGTTTTTACCTTTCACAGGGGTGGCATGTATATAGTAGGTATATAAAAAGACGCGCTTACTCGAATGCAACGTCGTGTCAAAATTTCAAAGCAATCGGTAAAGAAGTTTCGAAGATTTCCCTCACATGAAAAACGCATGGAAAAACACAGTTTTTCAGAAAAAGCATGTTTTTTACCATCACAGACGTGACATCTATATAGCATGTTTATATAAAAACCTGGCTGGATGCAAATGGAACATTGTGTGAAAGTTTCAAAGCAATCGGCGAAGAACTTTCGGAGATTAGTAATTTTGAACAAACAAACATTTCCATTTTTATTTATATAGATATATATATTGTGATAGAAAAAAGAAGTGTAGGTGTTCTGCAGTCCTCCCAATGGCTGGTGTCAATGCCTATCACATTTAAAAAAAAAAGATGACTGTGTAGCTGTTGTGTCCTGTGGCAAAGTAAGGCAAAACAAGCAAAACAAATAGTATGAACAATGAAACTTTAATTAAATTGAAAATAAATTATGAATAAGACAATTCCTTTGCTATGTACAGTGGAAACTCAAAAGATTATAAATTAAAAAAAAAATAACATAAAATAATAGAATGGTGACGTTACTCTAAAATGGATAAAGACAAAATGAAATTAACAGGTGCTGAGAATAAAGCGCTGGCTGAGAACATCCACTAATAGACAGAGCGTATATTAGATGGTTGTTTCAGCTTGAGAGCACAGGATATTCTAACTCCAATGGCTGGTATAGGCCCAGACATCGGCTAGGTAGATGGCGCTGAGGTGCAGAAGTGCAGTACTACAGATGTCGATTCACCAATCAGAAGCGGGCAGGCTGGAAATGCTAGTTTGGTGATCGGCGACGATGGAGGGGGGAGGTGGAGAGTGAGTGAATGATACGTTTGCACCTGGCAAAATTTCAAAGCAATCGGTAAAGAGGGTTTAAAGATTTCCCTCACATGAAAAACACATGTAAAACACAGTTTTTCAGAAAAAATCATGTTTTTTACCGTCACAGATGTGACATAACATCTGTGACGTTATGTCACATCTTGCATCTTTATAGGTTAGGTTAGGTTATGTAGCCGAAAAAGTTAGGTTAGGTTAGGTAGGTTAGGTAGTCGAAAAAACATTAATTCATGAAAACTTGGCGTATTAGGCAAATTGGGCATTGCATAGTAGGCTGAGAAGTGCGTTCTAGCTACTAGGTACGACATATATATATATATATGCGAACAAGCCTGAATGGTCCCCAGGACTATATGCGAATGAAAACTCACACCCCAGAAGTGACTCGAACCCATACTCCCAGAAGCAACGCAACTGGTAACTACAGGGCGCCTTAATCCGCTTGACCATCACGGCCGTCAAAAGGAAGTGATAGCCGAGGCTATTTGAGCCACTTCCCCGACGGCAACTCGGATGGTAATCTTGGGCATAGCATTTTACCAAATCACCTCATTCTTTGGGGCACACGTGAGGAACACAAATGCGAACAAGCCTGAATGGTCCCCAGGACTATATGCGAATGAAAACTCACACCCCAGAAGTGACTCGAACCCATACTCCCAGAAGCAACGCAACTGGTAACTACAGGGCGCCTTAATCCGCTTGACCATCACGGCCGTCAAAAGGAAGTGATAGCCGAGGCTATTTGAGCCACTTCCCCGACGGCAACTCGGATGGTAATCTTGGGCATAGCATTTTACCAAATCACCTCATTCTTTGGGGCACACGTGAGGAACACAAATGCGAACAAGCCTGAATGGTCCCCAGGACTATATGCGAATGAAAACTCACACCCCAGAAGTGACTCGAACCCATACTCCCAGAAGCAACGCAACTGGTAACTACAGGGCGCCTTAATCCGCTTGACCATCACGGCCGTCAAAAGGAAGTGATAGCCGAGGCTATTTGAGCCACTTCCCCGACGGCAACTCGGATGGTAATCTTGGGCATAGCATTTTACCAAATCACCTCATTCTTTGGGGCACACGTGAGGAACACAAATGCGAATAAGCCTGAATGGTCCCCAGGACTATATGCGAATGAAAACTCACACCCCAGAAGTGACTCGAACCCATACTCCCAGAAGCAACGCAACTGGTAACTACAGGGCGCCTTAATCCGCTTGACCATCACGGCCGTCAAAAGGAAGTGATAGCCGAGGCTATTTGAGCCACTTCCCCCGACGGCAACTCGGATGGTAATCTTGGGCATAGCATTTTACCAAATCACCTCATTCTTTGGGGCACACGTGAGGAACACAAATGCGAACAAGCCTGAATGGTCCCCAGGACTTCTTCTGGGAGTATGGGTTCGAGTCACTTCTGGGGTGTGAGTTTTCAGTTGCATATTGTCCTGGGGACCATTCAGGCTTGTTCGCATTTGTGTTCCTCACGTGTGCCCCAAAGAATGAGGTGATTTGGTAAAATGCTATGCCCAAGATTACTATCCGAGTGCCGGCGGTGGGGTGGTTCAAATAGCCTCGGCTATCACCTCATTATGTCCGGTCGTGATGGTCAAGTGGATTAAGGCGTCTTGTACATACCAGTTGCGTTGCTTCTGGGAGTATGGGTTCGAGTCACTTCTGGGGTGTGAGTTTTCAGTTGCATATTGTCCTGGGGACCATTCAGGCTTGTTCGCATTTGTGTTCCTCACGTGTGCCCCAAAGAATGAGGTGATTTGGTAAAATGCTATGCCCAAGATTACTATCCGAGTGCCGGCGGTGGGGTGGTTCAAATAGCCTCGGCTATCACCTCATTATGTCCGGTCGTGATGGTCAAGTGGATTAAGGCGTCTTGTACATACCAGTTGCGTTGCTTCTGGGAGTATGGGTTCGAGTCACTTCTGGGGTGTGAGTTTTCAGTTGCATATTGTCCTGGGGACCATTCAGGCTTGTTCGCATTTGTGTTCCTCACGTGTGCCCCAAAGAATGAGGTGATTTGGTAAAATGCTATGCCCAAGATTACTATCCGAGTGCCGGCGGTGGGGTGGTTCAAATAGCCTCGGCTATCACCTCATTATGTCCGGTCGTGATGGTCAAGTGGATTAAGGCGTCTTGTACATACCAGTTGCGTTGCTTCTGGGAGTATGGGTTCGAGTCACTTCTGGGGTGTGAGTTTTCAGTTGCATATTGTCCTGGGGACCATTCAGGCTTGTTCGCATTTGTGTTCCTCACGTGTGCCCCAAAGAATGAGGTGATTTGGTAAAATGCAATGCCCAAGATTACTATCCGAGTGCCGGCGGTGGGGTGGTTCAAATAGCCTCGGCTATCACCTCATTATGTCCGGTCGTGATGGTCAAGTGGATTAAGGCGTCTTGTACATACCAGTTGCGTTGCTTCTGGGAGTATGGGTTCGAGTCACTTCTGGGGTGTGAGTTTTCAGTTGCATATTGTCCTGGGGACCATTCAGGCTTGTTCGCATTTGTGTTCCTCACGTGTGCCCCAAAGAATGAGGTGATTTGGTAAAATGCTATGCCCAAGATTACTATCCGAGTGCCGGCGGTGGGGTGGTTCAAATAGCCTCGGCTATCACCTCATTATGTCCGGTCGTGATGGTCAAGTGGATTAAGGCGTCTTGTACATACCAGTTGCGTTGCTTCTGGGAGTATGGGTTCGAGTCACTTCTGGGGTGTGAGTTTTCAGTTGCATATTGTCCTGGGGACCATTCAGGCTTGTTCGCATATATATATATATATATATATATATATATATATATATATATATATATATATATATATATATATATATATATATATATATATATATATATATATATATATATATATATATATATATATATATATATATATATATATATATATATATATATATATATATATATATATATATATATATATATATATATTTTACGTGTGTATGTAATATTAACAATTGTGTAACTAGTTTCATAAGAGTGTCACTTGCTTAGCTAAACGAACTATGGGGTTCAGTTCCTGAACTCATTATGCTCCTCTTTAACCCTAACCCTTTCCAACACCGTCCCATGGAATGAGTGCATGATAAATAAATTAAATAAAATGATGAGAGGCGTACTATTCACACTATACTGGCAAGACCTCTTCACTCCCCCAACCAACAACACTCCATAACATTCACTGGCTAAATACATGGACCCAAAGCAACCTTCAACACATCGCTCACAACCCCTACATTGGCTTAGCAAAAATCGACTCACACAACGAACTCACAACCCTCCTGATGACTCACCAGGTCACAACCATACTCCTAAATGGATGCCTTCACTATATGGCATCCATTTAGGTCATGGGTGTTGGCTCCTAAATGGATGGCTTCACTATGGCAACCATTTAGGTCATGGGTGATGGCCCCTAAATGGAGCCATCACCCATGTCAGCTACATACATACACGAATATAAATAAATAAATAGTTTATTTAGCTAAAAGTGCATACATACATATTGAGCTACAAGTGCAATGTTGGATTTCTAGGCAGAGCAATTGTATTTAGTAGGCCTAAAGCCAGTAATACGCATAGCGTTTCTGGCAAGAAGCAGGGAAAAAATTTAAAAACTTTGACTTAAGCCTAATTGAGATCAACAGCATGAATTGAACCGACATATGTTGACCTTTAGGAGGTAAGGAAGGTTACATGGAGTTGATTAAGTAGCACTTAGTGGTTTTTCTCTTAAACTGGATGATAGTTGGGGGAGTCTTTGACCTGATTGGGAATACATACATACATACATACATACATACATACATACATACATACATGTACAACTAGGTGAGTATATACATGCACGTCTAATCAGCATATTGCTATTTCGGGATAAAATCCAATACAGTTTATGTTGGTGAGACGTTTAAAAATGAGGAGTTTATGAGGAGATTACTGTGATGAGGAGAATAGTGAAAATCACCCAGTGGTTTGTAGCATATGACTTTGTATCCAGAGATGTCAGTAACGTCTGAAAGCTCTAGTTCCTTGCTTTGTTCGTAGTCCCTGCGATTAAGTTCGTTTGTTTTATAGGTCTGATGCAGACGAGGAGTCACAGTAACGTGGCTGGAATATGTTGACCAAACCACACTCTAGAAAGTGAAGGGATGACGACGTTTCGGTCCGTTCTGGACCATTCTGAAGTCAACTGATCATTCACAATCGACTTGAGAATGGGCCAGGACTGACCGAAACGTCGTCGTCCCTTCACTTTCTAGTGAGTGGTTGGGTCAACATAGGTCTGATGTCGTGCGATTGGATCTGAAATACCTTGGGAAAGGCATGAAAGGATACTTAGTGCCTTATTATTTCCAAAAACACTCCTATCTTCGGACGTATCGTCATCAAAGATAACGATGAACGTTTACATACTAGGAGAACTCTGCTTACCTTGGTTGAGCGGTGGATGTTGATACTGAGGCCGCGTGGGGCAGGGGCGGTCTCTGTTTACATCTCGATGCTGGCGACGTTTCGCCTCTAATATGTTCGCCTTACTGTGATGTTTATTGTCCAGGAAAACTCCTTCTAGATCGTCCTCTAAGGGCGGGAGACCATCTTGATCTAAATGTGTGCCATGTAACAGTGGTTTCTTAAAACCCTCAAAGGTATCGTGAATGTTTGTAGGAGAGACGCTGTGTGCCCCTCCAGCCGTCGCTATGTCGTCGCCACGCCCCTACTCCCTCGCCCTCAAGGTAACATTATTGTTACATTGTAACAACATCATGAGTTGTTGGTTAAATTTTGGTAATACTCGGAGTTAATGGTTAAATTATGGTAATACTCGGAGTTACTGGTTAAATGGTGTAAGCAGTAATGGGTAATAGTTATACAGTATTAGCAGCTAGGTCCATTGGTAAAATAGTGTTAGTGGCTATAGTTAATAGTTAACTCTGTTAACAGCTATTTTGATTGGTGAAGTGTGTTTATAGATAAGGTTTTAAGCTAAATTTATTAACATAATAATGTTTAATCAATAATAATTTGTTAAAACAATTTCCCCAATAACTCTACTAGTTGAAAATTAATCAATAACCTTTATGTGGGTTGTCTTTAAGTTGTGTTAACAGCTGCATTTATTAATCATTGTTAACACAGGTTAATGGTAAAGTTGTGTTGAGACGGGTTAATGGTACAGTTGTGTTGAGACGGGTTAATGGTACAGTTGTGTTGAGACGGGTTAATGGTAAAGTTGTTGAGACGGGTTAATGGTAAAGTTGTGTTGAGACGGGTTAATGGTAAAGTTGTGTTGAGACGGGTTAATGGTAAAGTTGTGTTGAGACGGGTTAATGGTAGAGTTGTGTTGAGACGGGTTAATGGTAGAGTTGTGTTGAGACGGGTTAATGGTACAGTTGTGTTGAGACGGGTTAATGGTAGAGTTGTGTTGAGAACTCGGATTATATTTCACTTGTCATGGGAGGAGTGGGAACTATCAAGAGAAAGCGCCAACCACTTGGACGGTCGGGGATTGAACGAAGACCTTCATGAAGCTAGACCGTCTTTGTACCGTCTAGTCCAAGTAGTTGGACGTATGTCATGGGCGATAATATGTGAATCAGTCCAATTCGTAATGGTTTTCCTCCTTGCGTTCACTCCCACTCTCGACCCGGACGTATACGCGGCTGGCTATCTTACCCCCACCCCCAAAAAATTATTGTTCAAACATAGAATTTTCTCATAAGATTAAAAACAAAGTCTTGTTCTCACTTCTGTGTCATTCTGTCATGGTTAGCTAAAAAAAAATCGTCTTGCAAATTGTTCTTATGCTATTACACGTGGAAAAGGAGTGATATCTTAACATTATTCCGAGGTTGTGTACGACTTATCAGTGGGGGCGTTGAGCGCGTGTGTACTTGGTGGAGTGCGCCACACAGCAGGCCCTGAAGCACTGGGTGAGGGAGCGAGCAGTTTGTGTAGTGCACTGTGGCGGGTGAGGGTCATGTTGCTGCGACTGTTCCTTCTCTGGGTCCTGGTGGCCTGCTCCCCTGCCACACCAAACACCAAGAACAGCTATAGACAGGAATTTGCCTGGACAGATGGCGCCAGTTGTAATGATGTTGCCTCACAGGTAAAGGTGTTGGAACAGAAGCAACTTGAAGTCACTGATGGTAAGAACAATGCTCAAGATTTATTTACATTTCATTGTTACTGTTTTAATGATACATTTGTCCATTGTATAAAACACAATAAGGTATACAATGTAAACTCTGGTGTAGAGTATAGAATGAACGTAAAACTATGCGATCTCAAAGGTTATCATTATTTACAGGTGTGATGACTCTACTAAGTAGAGTAGACAACCTGACTGATGTGGTCTCTACTCGCCTCACCATTGATGACAGGTGTATAGAAGGTAAACTCTTTCCTCACCATTGATGACAGGTGTATAGAAGGTAAACTCTCGCCTCACCTTTGATGATAGGTTATAGAAGGTAAAAAAGCCTCACTATTGATGATAGGTCTATAAAAGGTAAACTCTCGCATCACCATTGATGACAGGTGAATAGGAGGTATACTTCTGCCTTACTCTTGATGAAAGGTGTATAGCAGGTAAACATTCGGGTGTAAACAACACATGAGCGTATTATATGTGTCTGTCGGTATCATGGACACCCCCAGCATGACAGGTGTGTTCCACCCCGGTGTTATGTATTGTACCGGCACCAGCGATGGTGGCCTCACCTATTGTCTTGGGAAGCTTAGGAAGATATCTTACATTTATACACTGACGGATGACATGAAGTGTTGCACCAGAGAATCGGAGTTGACGGAGCCAAGTGTTGCGCCAGAGGACAGGTGATAACGAAGCCAAGTGTTGCACCAGAGGACAGGTGTTTACGGAGCCAAGTGTTGCACCAGAGGACAGGTGATAACGAAGCCAAGTGTTGCACCAGAGGACAGGTGTTTACGGAGCCGAGAGTTGCACCAGAAGACAGACGTTGATGGAGCAGAGAGTTGCACCAGAGGACAGGTGATAACGAAGCCAAGTGTTGCACCAGAGGACAGGTGTTTACGGAGCCGAGAGTTGCACCAGAAGACAGATGTTGATGGAGCAGAGAGTTGCACCAGAGGACAGGTGTTTATGGAGCCCCTTTGTTGCACCAGAGGACAGGTGTTGATAGAGCCAAGTGTTGCACCAGAGGACACGTGCTGATGGAGCCAAGTGTTGCCCCACAGAACAGGTGATAATAGAGCTTGGTACTGCTACAGAGGACAGGTGTTGATGGAGCCAAGTGTTGCACCAGAGGACAGATGTTGATGGAGCCAAGTGTTGCACCAGAGGACAGATGTTGATGGAGCCAAGTGTTGCACCAGAGGACAGATGTTGATGGAGCCAAGTGTTGCACCAGAGGACAGATGTTGATGGAGCCAAGTGTTGCACCAGAGGACAGGTGTTGATGGAGCCAAGTGTTGCACCAGAGGACAGATGTTGATGGAGCCAAGTGTTGCACCAGAGGACAGATGTTGATGGAGCCAAGTGTTGCACCAACGGACAGGTGTTGATGAAGCCAAGTGTTGCACCAACAGACAGGTGTTAATGAAGCCAAGTGTTGCACCAACGGACAGGTGTTGATGAAGCCAAGTGTTGCACCAACAGACAGGTGTTGATGAAGCCAAGTGTTGCACCAACGGACAGGTGTTGATGAAGCCAAGTGTTGCACCAACAGACAGGTGTTGATGAAGCCAAGTGTTGCACCAAAGATCAAGATTTGATGGAGCTAAGTGTTGCACTACAAGACAGGTGATGTCAATGGTTGCACCAGAGGACAGATGTTGATGGAGCCGAGTGTTGCAACAGAGGACAGGTGTTTATGGAGTCAAGTGTTGCAACTGAGGACAGGTGTTTCTGGAATCAAGTGTTGCAGTAGAGAACAGGTGTTGATAGAGCCAAGTGTTGCACCAGAAGACAGGTGTTGACAGAGCCCTGTGTTGCACCAGAAGACAAGTGTTGATGGAGCCATGTGTTGCAGAAGAGGACAGGTGTTGATGGAGCCAAGTGTTGCACTTGAAGACTGAAGGTGATGTATACAATTGTTGCACAAGAGGGCAGGTGTTGATGGATCCAAGTGTTGCCCTAGAGGACAGGTATTAATAGAACCAAGTGTTGAACTAAAGGACTGGTGTTGATTGGGCCAAGTGTTACACAAGAAGACGGGTGATGACGGAGCCAAGTAAAGCACCAGAAAACAGATGTTGATAGAGGTAAGTGTTGCACCAGACGACAGGTGTTGATAGAGCCAAGTGTTGCACCAGGGGACAGGTGTTGATGGAGAGAAGTGTTGCACCAGAGGGCAGGTGTTGGTGGATCCAAGTGATGCACTTAAGGACTGGTGTTGATTGAGCCAAGTGTTGCACAAGAAGGCAGGTGTTAAAAGTCAAGTGTAGCACTAGAAGACAGGTGTTTATAGAACCAAGCGTTGAACCAGAGGAATGGATTAGATTGGGCCAAGTGTTGCACCAGAGGACAGGTCGAGTTGACAGAGCCAAGTGTTGCACCAGAGGACCGATGTTGATGGAGCCAAGTGTTGCTACAGTGGACAAGTGTTGATGGAGCCTGTTACCTATCTGGTACAGCAAAGCTCGTATACCGGTCAGCACGGGAACATTGTCTAGGGTTACAGTCCCATGCAGGAAATGGATATACCAGAATGCAATCGTGTAGATACAAACATTAAGATGGATAAAGAAAAACACATATATAAATAAAAGACAAATGTATATACATTCTTCAATAACAGTATAACACAATTATATTCCTTATTTGAGTATGGCTTCTATTACTTATGTCTCCTCAGATAAAATATATCATCTACACTAGAACCAAGAACCACTACAAGACTTAACTTAAAAGTAGAATATATGTTAACCGTTCGACCGTTCACCAGCTACTGTCGCTCCTCGGCCTGACCCAAGCGCTGCCTGGCAACATCTCAAGGCTGCCACAAAGCAGATACACTCCAGTTATATACAGTACAAATGATAAAAACCATTTCCAAACATGCACAATCATACTAAAATAATGTTTCATACATGCAAATAATATAACTAAAAGTATAAACATTCTTAATAATATGAACTAAGAGATTTAGTACTAAAAGGAGTCGATATCTGACAACCCAACAGCTGATCAATAATCTTCCTATCTTCTCACAGGTATTAGACTGGAACCTTTCCTGTCCCTCTAACAACCTAGCTAAGACCACAATTATGTTGCCATGTACTAAATATAATACAAGAGCTAACACACACACTCATTTTATATATATATATATATATATATATATATATATATATATATATATATATATATATATATATATATATATGTCGTACCTAGTAGCCAGAACGCACTTCTCAGCCTACTATGCAAGGCCCGATTTGCCTAATAAGCCAAGTTTTCCTGAATTAATATATTTTCTCTAATTTTTTTCTTATGAAATGATAAAGCTACCCATTTCATTATGTATGAGGTCAATTTTTTTTTATTGGAGTTAAAATTAACGTAGATATATGACCGAACCTAACCAACCCTACCTAACCTAACCTAACCTATCTTTATAGGTTAGGTTTGGTTAGGTAGCCGAAAAAGTTAGGTTAGGTTAGGTTAGGTAGATTAGGTAGTCGAAAAACAATTAATTCATGAAAACTTGGCTTATTAGGCAAATCGGGCCTTGCATAGTAGGCTGAGAAGTGCGTTCTGGCTACTAGGTACGATATATATATATATATATATATATATATATATATATATATATATATATATATATATATGTCGTACCTAGTAGCCAGAACTCACTTTTTGGCCTACTATTCAAGGCCCGATTTGCCTAATAAGCCAAGTTTTCCTGAATTAATATATTTTTTCTAATTTTTTTCTTATGAAATGATAAAGCTACCCATTTCATTATGTATGAGGTCAATTTTTTTTTATTGTAGTTAAAATTAACGTAGATATATGACCGAACCTAACCAACCCTACCTAACCTAACCTAATCTATCTTCATAGGTTAGGTTGGGTTAGGTTGCCAAAAAAGGTAGGTTAGGTTAGGTTAGGTAGGTTAGGTAGTCTAAAAAACATTAATTCATGAAAACTTGGCTTATTAGGCAAATCGGGCCTTGTATAGTAGGCTGAGAAGTGCGTTCTGGCTATTAGGTACGACATATATATATATATATATATATATATATATATATATATATATATATATATATATATATATATATATATATATATATATTTATATATATATATATATATATATATATATATATATATATATATATATATATATATATATATATATATATATATATATATATATATATATATATATGTCGTACCTAGTAGCCAGAACTCACTTTTTGGCCTACTATTCAAGGCCCGATTTGCCTAATAAGTCAAGTTTTCCTGAATTAATATATTTTTTCTAATTTTTTTCCTTTGAAATGATAAAGCTACCCATTTCATTATGTATGAGGTCAATTTTTTTTTATTGGAGTTAAAATTAACGTAGATATATGACCGAACCTAACCAACCCTACCTAACCTAACCTAACCTATCTTTATAGGTTAGGTTTGGTTAGGTAGCCGAAAAAGTTAGGTTAGGTTAGGTTAGGTAGATTAGGTAGTCGAAAAACAATTAATTCATGAAAACTTGGCTTATTAGGCAAATCGGGCCTTGCATAGTAGGCTGAGAAGTGCGTTCTGGCTACTAGGTACGACATATATATATATATATATTATATATATATATATATTATATATATATATTATATATATATTTATATATTTTATATATATATATTATATATATATATTATATATATATATTATATATTGACATATATATATATATTATATATCTAGTTCACACTGCTCCTCCTGCTTCTAATGCTGCTGGTGTCTACTCTATTCATCTTGTCCTCTCCAATACTTTGGCGAAACTGGCCGTACACTGAATGACAGACTTAAAGAACACAAGAGAAGTGTTAAGTCTGCAGACACTAACAATGCTCTCTTCTGCCATGTGAGGGATTCTAATCATCCCATTGATTGGTCTTCCTCCAAAATAAAATAATCTTTCCTGCCTCTACTCTACACAGACGCCGTCTTGTAGAATCGGCTCTTATTAACAATGTACCCAACATGAACTTGAGTCCTGGCTTTGTTGCTGTGGACTCTTCCCTTTCACAGTATATACTCAAATGCTCTAATCTTTCTAACAAACGTGACTTAACATAAGCTTTCCCCCTTCCATTTCTTTCTTTCTCTTTCCCTTTCTTTCCCTTTCTTTCTCTCTACTCCCTTTTTCTGTTCATTGTCTTCTCCTACGCTCCCTTGCTATCCTCTTCTTTTTCCTATTACTATCTCCTTCGGTGGTTATAATAGGAGCTGCCTCGTATGGGCCAATAGGCCTGCTGCAGTTCTCATTACTACTATCCCCTACACCTGACTTTCCTCCTCAGCTCTCTCTTGCCTATTTAATGCCTGTCCCTACCTCCCCATCACAATTGACTTCAGAATGGTCCAGGACGGACCGAAACGTCGTCGTCCCTTCAATTTCTAGTGTGTGGTCTGGTCAACATACTTCAGCCACGTTATTGTGACTCATCGCCTGCATATATATTATATATATATATATATATATATATATATATATATATATATATATATATATATATATATATATATATATATTATATTAAACTGAAAACTCACACCCCAGAAGTGACTCGAACCCATACTCCCAGAAGCAACGCAGCTGGTATGTACAAGACGCCTTAATCCACTTGACCATCACGACCGGACATAATGAGGTGATAGCCGAGGCTATTTGAACCACCTCACCGCCGGCACTCGGATAGTAATCTTGGGCATAGCATTTTACCAAATCACCTCATTCTTTGGAGCACACGTGAGGAACACAAATTGAGGTGATAGCCGAGGCTATTTGAACCACCCCACCGCCGGCACTCGGATAGTAATCTTGGGCATAGCATTTTACCAAATCACCTCATTCTTTGGAGCACACGTGAGGAACACAAATTAGCCCAAATTCAAATAGCCTCGGCTATCACCTCATTATGTCCGGTCGTGATGGTCAAGTGGATTAAGGCGTCTTGTACCTACCTTGAGGCTACCTTGAGGTGCTTCCGGGGCTTAGTGTCGCCGCGGCCCGGTCGTCGACCAGGCCTCCTGGTTGCTGGACTGATCAACCAGGCTGTTAGACGCGGCTGCTCGCAGCCTGACGTATGAGTCACAGCCTGGTTGATCAGGTATCCTTTGGAGGTGCTTATCCAGTTCTCTCTTGAACACTGTGAGGGGTTTGCCAGTTATGCCCCTTATGTGTAGTGGAAGCGTGTTGAACAGTCTCGGGCCTCTGATGTTGATAGAGTTCTCTCTCAGAGTACCTGTTGCACCTCTGCTTTTCAACGGGGGTATTCTGCACATCCTGCCATGTCTTCTGGTCTCATGTGGTGTTATTTCTGTGTGCAGGTTTGGGACCAGCCCCTCAATTATTTTCCACGTGTAAATTATTATGTATCTCTCCCGCCTGCGCTCAAGGGAGTACAGATTTAGGCTCTTTAGTCGGTCCCAGTAATTTAGATGTTTTACTAAGTGGATTCTAGCAGTAAAGGATCTCTGCACGCTCTCTAGGTCAGCAATTTCTCCAGCTTTGAAAGGGGCTGTCATTGTGCAGCAGTACTCCACTCTAGATAGCACAAGCGTTTTGAAAAGTATCATCATCGGTATAGCATCACTAGTGTGAAAAGTTCTTGTTATCCAACCTGTCATTTTTCTTGCAGTTGTGACGGCTACTTTATTGTGTTCTTTAAAGGTAAGGTCTTCCGACATGAGTACACCCAGGTCCTTTACATTGTACATACCAGTTGCGTTGCTTCTGGGAGTATGGGTTCGAGTCACTTCTGGGGTGTGAGTTTTCAGTTGCATATTGTCCTGGGGACCATTCAGGCTATATATATATATATATATATATATATATATATATATATATATATATATATATATATATATATATATATATATATATATATATATATATATATATTATATATATATAATATATATATATTATATATATATATATATATATTATATATATATATATTATATATATATATATATATATATATATATATATATATAGATATATATATATATGTGGTGTTTGTGTGTTACTGAGGAAGTCTTGGTTGTAGGGTTGATGTAAAGTCATGCCTTGGTTTCTGACTTTAATACTTAATATGATTACATGACTAGTAGCTACCAAGCTTGGCGGGCGTCCTGTACGCTCTCCTGTTTACCTTCTCTCTCTGGCGTCTCAGCCGCCGCACATAGAAAACGGATGGTACCATTTTCTGTGAACATGACATCCCTCCTTTTCTTTAAAAAGAATGAATACAGGATGTCTACCATGCTTGTAGCACAAAGCAAAGTTATTGACACAAAGTAAGTTATTAACATATCAAGAGATACTGCATACATTTAACATTAATTAAGCACACAAAGAATTTAAACAACTTAATCTTTTCCACAAAGGATTTCAATGTTAAAAATACATATGCAATGTTAAACAAACATGAAAGAAACTGTAATACAAAGTTACAAAATATTGAATGAGATATCTGCATTATTCAAACAATATTAAATTTAGTTTAGCATAATAAGTAAATACTTTTCATTACATAGGAACACAATTAATCATCAAATCGTGTAGGGCGTTTAACATGACGTGTAGGACGAGAGTCCTTAAATGCAATAACATCCCTTGATGAATTGTTTGTCGGGTTATAACTATTTTTTTCTTTTTCTTTTGCACGACTTTGCACTTCATCATTTTCTACACTAGTTGGAATCACTTTGAAATAAGCCATATTACGTGTTATACTATGATCTCTATTACTAGCTGTTACCATAGTTCCTTTTACACTAATCACTTTATATGGTTTTGTATCATACAGCATATCTAACTTTCCCTCTTTTTTCTTTTTAACGAGAACAGTGTCACCAACCTTTATGAACTGTTCCTTTGCACGTTGATCATGAGCAATTTTCATTTTGCCCTTGGCTAGTGCATCCTTCTGAGCGAGACGTTTATCCGTTACCTCGGCTGGCATGACGGGTAGTGCGATTCTCATAGGACGTCCAAATAAAAGTTCGCCAGGCGACTTGCCCAGTGTTCCATGTGGTGTTGCACGGTAGTTCCTGAGAAAAGCATACATAGCTTGTTTCCAGGATCGTCCTTCGGCATGAGCACAGCGTACCGCTTTCATGAGAGGTTGCATGAATCTCTCGACTTCTCCATTTGCTTGGGGATGTAGTGGCATCACACGGCGGTGTTTGAATCCAATATGCTCAGAAAAGTTGACGAAGTCTTGTCCATTGAATGGCGGTCCATTGTCTGTCTTGACAACTTCAGGAATGCCAAAGTTTGAAAAGATCTTGTCGAGTTTCGGGATGACGGCCTTTGCAGATGTGGAATTGATGATTTCTACTTCTGGATTACGTGAGTGATCATCAATGACTACCATCAAGTACTCTCCAGTTGGTAGTGGTCCGCAGAAGTCCATCGATACTTCCGTCCATGGTGCAGCAGGTAGTGGTGAAGGTTGTAGAGGTGTTGGTCTTGAAGTATCCACTGCAGCTTGGCAAGGGACACAGGCATCATGCATATCCTTTGCTTGACGATCAATGCCAGGAAACCACACCTTTTCTCGTAGCAGCTGTTTCGTCCTAACAAGACCTTGGTGTCCTTGATGTGCAAGCTTCAGAGCACGTTGCTGGAGAACAGCTGGAATCACGATACGAGTTCCTCGCAGCACAGTGTCGCGTTGTTGCGTAACACTTAATTCTGTCTGGATGCGTTCAAGTGCTTTGAATGCATCTTGGTCAACTCCTGAGGGTGGGATGCGTGGAAACTTTTTCTTAGTCAATGCATCCACTGTTGCTTGCAGAGTTGGGTCCTCTAGGGTTGCAGTACGGATTTCATCAAGAGTAAGAGCCTTAGGGACTGCATCACAGGTTACAGAGTGTACATATTCCTCGGCAACTTGCTGATGCTTGGTGATGGTGAAACTGTTGGCAGGATGTCGACTGATGTAATCAGCGGGATTGCCTGCACCCGGCTTGTATTTCACCGTAAAGTTGTATGGTTGCAGACGAAGAGCCCATCTCTCAATGCGAGCTGGTGGTTTGGACTTTGGATTATTGAAGATGGTCTCCAACGGTTTGTGGTCAGTGACTATCGTGGTGAAGGGTGCACCAAGCAGATACACATTGAAGTGTTCACAGCCCCATACAAGAGCAAGAGCTTCCTTCTCTGTCTGACTGTATCGTTGCTCAACATCTGTGAGAGAACGGCTGGCGTAGGCAATTACTACTCTGGAATCTGGTTGACCAGGTTTGTGTTGGGCTAACACAGCACCTAAACCAACAGGACTAGCATCCACCGTTAACTCAGTGTCCATTGATGGATCAAAGTATGCAGCAGTCGCATTCTCTACTAGTGCATCTTTCACAGCATCAAATGCATTTTGCTCGATATCGCTCCAGTGCCATGATGCATTTTTCTTCAGGAGCTCACGTAGAGGCTTTGTAATGGTAGCAAAATCTGGAATGAAGCGAGAACAGTAGTTTGCCATTCCCAGAAAACTATGTACTTCAGTGGACGTTGAAGGAGGTGCAGCATTCTTGATATCTGCAACTTTCTTAGGATCTGGAGACAGACCTTTGTCACTAAGTACATGTCCAAAGAATTCAATTTTATGTTGATTGAACTCACACTTTGCTCGGCTTAGCGTCAAATTCTTTTCTCGTAAGCGTTGCAATGTTGCACGAAGAGCTTTGTCGTGTTCAGCTTGGGTACGGCCATAAACAATGATGTCATCAGACATGTTGTCAGCATTAGGTATATCTTGCAATACCTGGCTGATGATGTGCTGGAATACCTCGGCAGCACTGTTGATACCAAAACTCAGGCGCTTGTACCTATACAGACCTCGATGTGTCGTAAACGTTGTGATGAAGCGACTCTCATCATCAAGTTCAAGCTGATGATAGCCCTTGTTTAAATCTAACTTGCTGAATACAGTTGCACCATTCAAGCGGTAGATCATATCATCTACAGTCGGTGTAGGATGGCGTTCACGCATTATTGCCTTGTTGGGAACACGCATGTCCACACAAATGCGTATCTCATCTGGATTCTTCGGCTTTGGTGGAGTGACAATTGGGCTTACCCATGGTGTTGGGCCTGTTACTGGTTCAATGATATCTAGTTCCATCAGCCTATCCAGTTCGGCATCGACTTTCTTGCGAGTATGGAATGGTTGTCGGCGATGTGGTTGGGCAACTGGAATTACATCTGGGTTGATATGCAGATGTACTTTGCTATCAGTATAACAACCTATGGATTTAAATCGATCAGAAAATTCAGCAACAATACCATCAACATTGTTTGCAGATTCCACTGCTACAGCATTAGAAAGCTGAAGTAGCCCCAATTTGGTTGAAGTCTTGTAACTGAGTAAAGACTCCTTTGCATTCCTAACAACATGGAATGTAGTAATGAGCATTGCATTCTTTGACTTAATCTCTGCAGTGAAAGTTCCAATCACTGGCAAGGCTACCTTTGAAGCATAGGCAGTGGCTTTGCCATTATAGTTCTCAAGCTTTGGGAACTGTTTTTTAAATTTTTCATAGTGGCACTCAGCAATGGTGTCAATGTTTGATCCAGTGTCAATGAGAACTTTGAGACAAATACCAGCAATATATACTATAGTCTCTGGGTTGTTTGGAAGATCATTCCATTCTGTGATTGCTTGTACTCCATAAGTATAATCACATTCACTGTCATCTGAGACTGGTTGTAATGAAATGTTGTCTTGTATATTATTAACATTCTGGATATGAGGTGCAATATTGTGTTTACCACCTCGACCCCTATGACCTGATCCTCGTACAGTGCTTTTATTCATTGACTGTGGTTTTTTTAGTGCAGAACGACACATAGCACCAAAATGACCTAGTTTTCCACACTCATAGCACTTCTTACCTTGAGCAGGACAAACATTATCTTGGTGTGGGTAGTCTCCTCCACAATTGTAACATTTATTGTTGACACCCTCTGATGTGGGTCGTTGTAACTGCTTGAGCCTTGTTCCTTGACCCCAGTTGTGACGTGGTTCTCGGCTAAATTTACTGTTAGGTTTGGCATATCTTCTTTGATTACGATGTCCTCCCTGAACCTTACATACCTCATCACTGTTAGTAACAGTGGCAGAACCGTTGTTGGCACTGCACTCCATGACACGAGCATCACGTGCAGCATCTTCCATTCGACGAGCAATATCCAGTATCTTGGTAAGAGAACTTTCATCATCAACAAGTTCTAGAGCTCTTCGACGGAGACGTGTAGATGTGCATGTTTCAATTATTTGCTGTTTGATTTCTTTGTCAACATCAGCAAACTCACAATGGGCTGCTAAACCCTGCAGACGTGTGTGGTATTGATCCACAGTTTCATTAGAGAGTTGTCTGGCTCTCCTGAAATGCATAATTTCCATTGCAGTATTTTGCCTTGGTTTGAAATGCTCTGTTAGTTTGGCTTTGGCAGTGTCATAATCTTTGGCACCACCAGTGTCTTTCAGTGTGTCAAAGATGTCACAAACTCTATCACCTGCATAATGAAGTAGAAAGGCACGCTTTCTTTCAGCACTTTTGATGTCAGAAACTATCAACAAATTTTCAAACCTTTTAAGCCATTTGACCCACCTCTGTGACAGGTTTGTCTGGTCACAGTCAGGATCAAATGCAGGAAACTGAGGTATATTTGCCATTTTTACTGAATAAATGTAACTTATCACTTAAATGTTCCTCAGAATATTAAACACTTACTGCACTGTATATGTTAGTCAAGAATTCACTGTAATTACTTTAATTTTGCAAAGCACACAAGCATTTTAATGCAAAAGTTCACAACAGTGCACAATATAGCAGCAACTGACTTCTTACCTAGCCCTTGTGTACATGTGTTGTTCCTACTCACAGCAGTTGGTACAGCAGTTGGTACAGCTGTTGGTGCAGCAGTTGGTACAGCAGTTGGTACAGCAGTCAGTTCAGTGTGATGAATTTTGTAGCACGAAGCGTCGTTTCGTAACCAAAACATCAGGTTTTGTACACATCAAAGCGTCGTTTCGTACACAACGTCGGCAGATTCCTCAGTACAGTTTCTTCAGCACAGCTTGGGTAGCACAC
>NC_091228.1:16100840-16103340 GCF_040958095.1 Procambarus clarkii
GGAACAGATCAGTGGTTGCTGTGGGTATTAAAGAGCAGGAAGGCTCTAATAGGACAGAGTGGAATGACAAGGACAAAGCAGCAGTGAATGAAGTACTAAAGGCACTAGACATGGAAGAGGCTGAGCATAGCATTGAGAAGGTTTTCAGGCTAGGTTGGTACAACAAAGACCGAGACCGAATGATAAAGATAGTGTTTGCAAACGAGAGCACAAAGGAGAAGATCCTATCAAGGAAGAACTCCCTGAAAAACGTGGGAAAATTAAAAAATGTATTCCTCCAGAGAGACATGACAAGGGAGGAGAGAGCCGTGGCGGCAGAAGCAAGGAAGAGGCACAGGGCGAGAGGGGAAAACCAGGAAGTCACAGCTCCCAACACAACACCCCCAGAAGCGAGGGGGGAACCCACAACCAGCTACCCAGTAACACCAGAAGGGAGGACAACCCCGCCTCCCTCCTCTGCATAGAAAACCCCCATACCCCAAACCCTCCCTGCCCCCACTCAAATGTTCAGCCAAATCTCCCTCCCCCCACACCCAATCCCCACCCTTCTACCCCTCCCCTCCTCCTGAGTCCTCCCTCCCCCCCTTTCCTTCCCGTCCTCCCTCCCCTTTAACCCCATACTCTCCCTGTCCCTCCCCCTTCAGTGGATCCCCCGCCCCTCATCCCAGTATCCTCTGAGACCCTGTTATCCACCTCACAGGTCCTCACACCCATGGAACAGCCTCCCCCACCAGCAGAACACTCACCAAGGAGGCGATTTGAGAAGGGACAGAAGAAAGTGAGCCTCAAAGCGATGTACACTAACATAGATGGAATTACAAATAAAGCAAATGAGCTTGGAGAACGGGTACTAGAGGAGAACCCAGACATAATAGCCCTCACAGAAACAAAGATCACGAAAACGATAACAAATGCAGTGTTCCCACAGGACTATTATGTTATGAGGAAAGAGAGGGAAGGAAGAGGTGGAGGTGGTGTAGCTCTGCTGGTAAGAAAAGGCTCGGATTTTGAGGAGATGGATATTCAGGGTTGTGAAGGTTTCAGTGACTACATAGCAGGTACCGTAACAAATTGAGGGAAAAAAATTATAGTCGTAGTCATATATAATCCACCAATAAATGACAGAAGACCTAGACAGGAATATGATAGAAACAACATGGCCACCATTAACATAACAGAAAGAGCAGCTTCTGTTGCTAGCAGGAATGGATCTGGACTACTAATTATGGGAGACTTCAACCATGGGAAGATAGATTGGACGAACAGAGACCTGCATGGAGGACTAGAAACATGGAGGGCTAAGCTGCTGGACGTGGCAACAAGAAACTTTCTAAGCCAGCACATCAAAGAACCAACAAGAACGAGAGGAGAAGATGAACCAGCAATGCTTGATTTGATATTTACCCTAAATGAGTGGGATATAAGAGAAGTTAAGATGGAAGTGCCCTTGGGAATGAGTGACCACAGTGTATTGAACTTTGAGTACCTGGTAGAGCTAGGACTTATCTCCCCCAAAAAAGAACTAGGAATCAAAAGGCTGGCATACCGAAAGGGAAATTATGAACAGATGAGAAGTTTCCTAAGTGAAATACCTTGGGGCACAGACCTCAGAGATAAGTCTGTACAGGGTATGATGGACTATGTTACCCAAAAGTGTCAGGAAGCAGTAAACAGGTTCATCAGGCCCAAAGGGAAAAATCCGAAAAGCAACAGAAGAATCCATGGTATAATAGGGCATGTATGGAAGCGAAGAAACTGAACAAAAGGGCGTGGAGGAACTTCCGGAATAACAGAACACCAGAAAGCAGAGAGAGATACCAGAGAACCAGGAATGAGTACGTCAGGGTGAGAAGAGAAGCAGAGAAACGTTTTGAAAATGATATAGCAAACAAAGCCAAGACCGAACCAAAGCTACTCCACAGTCACATCAGAAGGAAAACAACAGTGAAAGAACAGGTATTGAAACTTCGAACAGGCGAGGACAGGTATACAGAGAATGACAGAGAGGTGTGTGAAGAACTCAACAAGAGGTTCCAGGAGGTCTTCACAATAGAACAAGGTGAGGTCACTGTGCTAGGAGAAAGGGAGGTAAACCAGGCGGCATTGGAAGAGTTCGAAATTACGAGAGAGGAGGTCAAGAGACACCTGCTGGATCTGGATGTTAGAAAGGCTGTTGGTCCAGATGGGATCTCACCATGGATACTGAAAGTGCAGAGGCACTTTGCTTGCCACTCTCCGTAGTGTATAGTAAGTCACTGGAGACGGGAGACCTACCAGAAATATGGAAGACGGCGAATGTGGTCCCAATATACAAAAAGGGCGACAGGCAAGAAGCACTGAACTACAGGCCAGTGTCCTTGACTTGTATACCATGCAAGGTGATGGAGAAGATCGTGAGAAAAAACCTGGTAACACATCTGGAGAGAAGGGACTTCGTCACAAATCGCCAACATGGGTTCAGGGAGGGTAAATCTTGCCTTACAGGCTTGATAGAATTCTA
>NC_091228.1:16108340-16118340 GCF_040958095.1 Procambarus clarkii
CGTTTCGGGCTAGTCCTTCATCCTATCTTCCCCGGAATACGACCCCGCCAAATCGTTTAACAACCAGGTACCCATTTTACTCTTGGGTAAACAGGGGCTACAGTTAAGGATTGACGCCTAGTAAATCCTCCCCGGCCAGGATACAAACCCAAGTCAAAGCGCTCGCGAAACGCCAGGCGAGTGTCTTATCAACTGCACCATGACTGCAAAGCAAATCATTAACTCAGTACTGCCTCTCTCCCGTTCCTGCAGCATTTTATGTGATGGAATATGACAATCAGGTGACTGTTACATCCTATACACAACTGTTCTCACCAAATTAATTCGTGTGATCCGTGGGAGAGGACCTCTCTCAGCAGTGTGTAAACATTAGGCTGCCATACTCACTTTTCAACTTGCTCACTATACAGGACAGAAAATCAGCAAAAAACGAAATTATAGCAAAATCCTTATATTACGTGTATGTTAAGAGAAACATGCTCTTCCCTGTTGTGCTGTTATTGTTCTTAATAATGATACAAACGAATTTTTTTTAATATATTCCAAATAACCTAAAACCAGAGAGTATGTTCCCAAGATATAAATAATAAGTAAATAAATAAATAAATATTTTTTTATTCGGGAAAAGCACATACATAGTTGATTTATAAACATAATGTTGGATTTATACCTAAAGTCACTACCACGCTTAGTGTTTCTGGCAACATATATAATATCAATAGAAGGTGTACCAGGTGAGATTCGAGTCTGTCTGTGTTCTTCCCCCCCCCCCCCCCCCCCCCCCCCCCCCCCCTCCTCCTCTCCCTCTACTATAAGATTATTAATAACCTAATAGAATCAAGTGAAAGAATGTATTTATAATTAATGACATGTACAAAGAATAAACCAGTTACCCTTTGGATATGAATCTGTAGTTGGGTGGTGGGATATCCAGTCGGAGAGGTTGAAGTTATATGTTTTATCGTACTACGGTCAAAGTATGAATAACAGAAATTTTCCACAAATTTTTTCCAATATTAGTTAATAATATTGTATTTAGAGCAAAACGAAGTTTTAATTTGTTTAATTTTAAAATATTGTCAAAGAATTTATTATTTCTTTTTTGACTTCGAACCTGTGGGGTTGTTAATAGGTGACCTATATTGGTAGGAGGCAGTTTTCCATCTTGCTAACATTACACTCACTCCTTACTAACATTCAACTACCATTTACTTTTGTACATGATAATTAAATGTTTATCTTGTGCAGTTTATACACAGTCACTTGGACTGGACGGTAGAGCGATGGTCTCGCTGCATGCAGGAAGGCGCTCAATCCCCGACCGCCCAATTGGTTGGGCACTATTCCCTCGTCCCATCCCAAAATCCTTATCCTCGCCCATTCTAAGTGCTATATAGTATAATGGCTTGGCGCTTTCCCTTGATAGTTGCCTTCCCTAGTTTAGTTCATTTACTGATTAAGCCGGTGTGTAGTATAGGTGGTTATAGTGATGAAGCTAATATGGTGAAGAGTTGGGAAGGACAAGGAAGGTAGTGTTATGGTTGTAGATAGGGTACCCGGTAGTGCTCGAGTAGTGAAGATGGTTACTGTGATGATGGCAGTATGTAGTGAAAGTTACAGTGATGAAGATGGTTGTGTAATGGAGATGGTTACACTGATGAAGATGGTTACAGTGATGTAGACTGTGGGTAGTTAAAACAGAGAGGAAGATAGATAGATATTTAGAATAATATATAGATAGTAATGTGGCCTCGTCTCCCGAGCAGTGCCGGGTACTATCTCTCCAATCCAATATCAATAAAATATATGTGGAAACTTTCCACTGTTCATATATACACACATTTATCGTAAGCCTAGCCGGGGGGCGCCTGGGAGCCGGGCAGACAGCGCTTCGGATTCGTAGTCCTGAGGTTCCGGGTTCGATCCCCGGTGGAGGCCGAGACAAATGGAAAAAAATGTTTCTTTCACCCCTGCTGCCCCTGTTACCTAGCTGTAAATAGGTACCTAGGAGTTAGACAGCTGCTACGGGTTGCTTCCTGGGAAAGGGGGGTGTAACAAAAAGAAGGCTTGGTCGAGGACTGGGCCGCGGGAACGCTAAGCCCCGAAATCATCTTAAGATAACCAAGATGCTACCTTATCTTTTGCTTACCTTTCGACGCTTCCGAGGCCCGTCACATGGAAACTACATATAATTATTATAATCAAGGATCATATGCAGCATGTTTAAATTACACCATATTGTTTCGTTCTTGACACAATACGATAGCTTTCGAATTTTGCTCGGCTGAATTATATGACATGAAATTCTGTTTTTTGAAATTATGAACAAACTGACGTCATAGCTGGACTCTCAACAACTGCTTTTTGTTAAATATATTATTGTTAATATAAATATATTGTTTTTGTTAAATATTTTATATATTACTTAGAATTAGACTAAAAATCTGATAATTTTACCCACTACGGGCTCACCATAGCCCGTGCTACTTGGAACTTTTTGTTATAGGTAGCGAATATTTAACAACAAAAACATGATAATTTTTGAATTATTAAGCGCTTGCAAATGCAATCGGGTTCACAGGACCTTTGTCACACAACAGATGACAGACGTTGAACCTTTGTTACAAGACAGAGGACTTAACGGAGACATGATAACCACCTGCAAAATTCACAGGGGAACTGACAGGCTGGACAAAGACAAACTATTTAGCACGTGTGGAACACGAACAAGAGGACACAGGTCGAAACCTAGTACCAAAATGAGCCACAGTGACATTATACAGAATTTTTTCAGTATCAGAGTAGTTAACAAATGGAATGTATTAAGCAGTGATGTGGTGGAGGCAGATTCCATACACAGTTTCAAATATAGATATGATAGAGCTCAACAGGCTGTGGAATCTGTCCACCAGTTGATTAACTGTTGAGAGGCGGGACCAAAGAGCCAAAGCTCAACCCCCGCAAGCACCACTAGGTGAGTACACAGCATGCCAGCCATCACCTGAAGACTCTCAGCAGTTCCCAGGAACACCTCACCCAGCTGCACGCTCCCACTCGCTAACTTCCACCTACAGTCAACCAGCATGTTAAAAAGCTCTCCAGCTCAGTGTCCTGGGGAAAGATTCACGAAGCAGTTACGCAAGCACGTACGAACCTGGGGCAAGGTTCACGAAGCAGCTCACTTACGAACCTGGGGCCAGATTTACAAAGCAGTTACGCAAGCACTTACAAACAGGGGGGTGGATTCACGAAGCAGTTATGCAAGTACATACGAACGTGTACAACTTTCCTCAACCTTTGACGGCTTTGGTTACATTTATTTATCAGTTTGCAAGCATGAAAACTTCCTAATCAACTGCTGGTCTTGTTATAAACAGCCTCCTGGTGCTTCGGAACTCATTAACTGTTTAATAATTGCAAACAAAGCCGCCAAAGATTGAGGAAAGATATACAGGTTCGTAAGTGGTCACGTAACTGCTTCGTGAATCTGCCCCTGATTACGGCTGTCCACATGAAATAACTGACGAATAACATACTACTTTGTTACATGAAATCATACATCAAATAACATACTTCTTTCCTGTATATCTGACATTGAGTCTTTTTATCTTGAAGTGTCTATTACCTTGAAGTGTCTATTATCTTGAAGTATCTATTATCTTGAAGTGTCTATTATCTTGAAGTGTCTATTATCTTGAAGTGTCTATTAGAGGAAAATTCTGCGTTTGATAATTCTTCGACCAACATGTTGACTGTAGATATCCGCGACAGACTCGGTGCACCTGAACCACTGCCGTCCGCTGCAGTGTCATTTGAGTTAAATCCTGTCTTTTACATTGGGTCTTTGGAACCAACAAGTGAAATATTAACATCATAACATATCTAATGACCTCATTAAGAAGCAAGAAAACACAAACAGTTGAGTGACATTTTTAGGAATAATTTCACGAGAGAGTCATAGGTAATGTAATTGGCAATATAAAACAACGAAACGGGGAATATGGTAATATTATGCTGTCACTTTTAATTAATTACCTGACGACAACTTTGTGTAGCTTGTTACAGGTAAGTACGGACGTCGTCGTCCGTACAAACACATCAGTGGCCCCTTGCTCACAGACCAATCTTCAAGTTTACCCACACAAAATATGCCCCTTTCAACAAGGATATCTAATTTATTATCACAATGGCCGCTTGTGAAATCTCACTTAAAATTAAACTAATTACCAGGGCAACAAATAAACTTATTAAGTAAGACCGAGATTAGTATATTTTGAATGATGGACAGCCACTGAACTGCCGACGCCACTCTATATCACCGGAACATGTATACAACACTCACAATAATCTATTTACTTCGGTACTTTTTGGGTGACTTACTGCCCATTTTTGCTCCAGGTAACTAGTGGGGTAAAACAGGTGAAGATATCTAGTGTGAAGTCTAGAAAATAAAAAAAATTCTTTACTTCTAAATAAAATCCAAGTAATAATAATAATAAGAAGAAATTGTCATCTATACTTCCATGGAACTAACATTCCTTTCACCTGGGCTCTAGGAGACTCGAACCGTGGACCTCTCGCGTGAGAGGCCGAAGCTTTATTGACCGAGCTATTGAGTAGTCATTAATAGTAGTCAGTAATATTCACTGAGAAAATCCATAGCATTTGTGATGCGGATTCGAACCTATGAGGTGGATGTTGCCACGCTCACGTCTCAGATAATCAGGCTAAGGCATGATCAAAAGGATTGCAACCTGGTGTTCTACTGAACACACGTGGGTTTCCTGAGGCTTCCACTGAAGCCGGACCTGGGTTTCACACAATCCCTCCTATGCACTCTGGCTTCTGTCATCTAGGAATGTTCCTCCTCTTATGCTCCTCTTTCAATTGTCTGGGGCGTATGTCTGGGAATACCCAGTGCATAGGTTCGAGTCCTCATCATGGCGTCTACGGATTTTCTCATTGATAAATCAAGTTAGTGTGATGTCACTCTGTGTAATAGTAATAATTTTTATTTAAAAATATTTCAAAGAAAAACATAATTGAGTAAAAGCTTATTTGTCAAATAAAAGTGTATAATTTAATAAGATCGCTGGTATGCAAAGTGCTTCTGGTATATATATGAAGATAAATATGCAATATTACTAAATTACTAAAACAAATTTACATCAATGTAGCATTTAGAAACACTGATACCGTAAAAAACTCTGATTGAAAAATTCTCTAAATAGTTGTAATGGAAGTGTGTGTATAAAATTGCATTCAAAAATTGTAATAAGTTTTATGTTGGGCTAACATGCAAATGAAATGAAATTATTCCAAGCGATTTCGTGATTCAATACATTTCCAAAGAATACAGCAGAGAGACAAGACATGGGTGTGGGCTTATTTAACCCCCACTCCTAAGTAAATAGGTGTGGGGTTAAATATGCTAGACTGGCCAACAAGACAAAGTTAGAGAAGATTCAGCGGTATGCCACCAGGCTCGTCCCAGAACTGAGAGGAATGAGCTACCAGGAAAGGCTAAAGGAGCTCAACCTCATATCCCTGGAAAACAGAAGAGTAAGGGGAGACATGATAACCACCTACAAAATTATCAGGGGAAATGACAGGGTGGACAAAGACAAACTCTTCAGCGTGGGTGGGACATGAACAAGGAGACACAGGTGGAAACGTAATACCCAGATGAGTCACAGACACGCTAGAAAGAATTTTTTCAGTGTCAGAGTAGTTAACAAATGGAATGCACTAGGAAGTGATGTGGTGGAGTCTGACTCCATACACAGTTTCAAATGTAGATATGATAGAGCCTAATAGGCTCAGGAATCTGTACATCAATTCATTGACAGATGAGAGGCGGACCCTAGGAACCGGAGCTCAACCCCCGCAAGCACAATTAGGTGAGTACACGTGGTGGTGGGGGCTCCCAGCACCACTCACGTGGTGGTGGGGGCTCCCAGCACCACACACGTGGTAGTGGGGGCTCCCAGCACCACACACGTGGTAGTGGGGGTTCCCAGCACCACACACGTGGTAGTGGGGGTTCCCAGCACCACACACGTGGTAGTGGGGGTTCCCAGCACCACTCACGTGGTGGTGGGGGCTCCCAGCACCACACACGTGGTAGTGGGGGCTCCCAGCACCACACACGTGGTAGTGGGGGTTCCCAGCACCACTCACGTGGTGGTGGGGGCTCCCAGCACCACACACGTGGTAGTGGGGGCTCCCAGCACCACACACGTGGTAGTGGGGGTTCCCAGCACCACTCACGTGGTGGTGGGGGCTCCCAGCACCACACACGTGGTAGTGGGGGCTCCCAGCACCACACACGTGGTAGTGGGGGCTCCCAGCACCACACACGTGGTAGTGGGGGCTCCCAGCACCACACACGTGGTGGTGGGGGCTCCCAGCACCACACTTATGGTACACTTATCCATCACTTACTGAAGTGTTTTGTGATGTTTCCAACAGAGAGGGACGGTTGGTGACTGCCTGGTGTGACATGACTTCCGCCGGAGGTGAGTTGTCTTTAAGTGTGGGAAACTTTCAAGTGAATGTGGATTGCCTTCAAGTGTATCATGACCTCGAATGAAGGTGAGTTGTCTTCTAAAGTGACATGACTTTCCCAGGAGAAGAATTAGCCTGTTGGGTGACATAACAATTGCTATGATAAGTAAGGAGGCATTTAGAGCGCTCTACACTGCCTACGTGAGACCAGTCTTTGAGTATGTCGCCCCATCATGGAGCTCCCTGCTAAGGAAACACAAAAGGAAACTGGGAAAAGGTTCAGAAGTTTGCGATGGGGCTCGACCCTGAATTGGGTGGGTTGGGAAATGAAGAGGGACTGAAAGAACTAAACCTGACGACCTTAGAAAAAAGGATAGAGGGGGAGACATGATAGTGATATAAAAAATACTTAGAGATTAACAGAGTAGAAATAGATGAAATGTTTATACCGAATAGCAATGGAACAAAGGGGCATGACTGGAGGTTGAAACTCAGAAGAGTCATAGAGATGTTAAGAAGTTTTCTTTTAGCGTGAGTAGTGGGGAAATGGAATGAACTAAAGGAGCAGGTTGTAGAAGCAATCTCTACGCATAATTTTAAAAGTAGATATGATAGTGAAATAGGACAGGAGTAATTGCTTTAAACTAGATGGCTAGTAATGCGGGATCCGAGAGCCAATGCTCGATCCTGAAGGTACAAATAAATGAGTAGGCGAGAACACACAAACAATCAGACGTGATTATTTGTAAATGTTCTGATTTTCAGGACGATCACGTGTCTTGCTTCTCTGATGTCCCTCGAGGTCATTTGTTCCTCGACCAAGTCATGAGTGAGTCTGATTGCTTGTTTTATGAGCTTTTGTTCTCGTTTTGGCATTCTCAGAGATATTTATTGCCTTTTGAATATCCTGCGACACTGATGGTTGTACACAGTGATAGGGCCCAGTAGGCTCAGGAATCTGTATTACAGTTGATTGACAGTGGAGAGGCGGGACCAAAGAGACAAAGCTCAACCCCCGCAAGCACAATTAGGTGAGTACAGTCTCCCCGGCCTGGTGCCTTCATTTGATAATTACTTACTTGTTCCATAGACCAACCATCCTATTTCCAAATTAGTATATTCTCAATCTTTCTTGAATCTAAACTTACTCAATTAATTTCCACGTGTTTTTGTTCTATTTTGTTCTTATATATTTAAAACGTATAAAGAACATATAAATATATTTAGAACTAATAAAGTTATTAACATCTCCTTTGCTGTACCCTTTTATCAACTTATATATTTCAATCATGTCACTCATAACTATTCGCATTTCTAGATAATGCAAATTAGGAATTTTTTTAATCTTAGTTCATGAAAGGTCTCTAATTCTTAGGATTTACTTTGCCATCCTTTTTTGAACTCGTTCCAGAGAGTCTATGTTCATTCTAGTTTGGCGATCAGAATTGAACAGTATTATCTAAAGGAAGCCTAACAAGAGTATTATATAGATGAAGAATAACATCAGTTGTTTGATTTTTTAGCGCGTATGGAAAACAAATCCAGTATCCTAGTTGCCATATTGAGATTTTTCTCTCATTCCGACTGCAATTTGAACACCTTTAAGCGCCTGGTAACTACTATCATATCTTAATGTTCTGGGAGGAAAGTCCTCCCGGACAGAGCCATCCTGGCTTATCACTTCTGCAAATGGTTGAGGAACTTCCAGGCAGGGGCCCCAAAATAATCACAGTGAGATAAAAAAATCTCAGTATGTCAGTCCACGCTCTTAAGAACCACCGAGCGTCGTTCCAACTAGCAGAGAAGAGGAGCTTAACGTCAATAAGATGGAAACTCGGTCTCAGAAACCACCTATTTTCACGTGATCACACCCATAAACTGGGCAAACTGTACCCTTCTCTTCTGAACTCGGGCGTCTTCTTTCAAAGTTCCCATAGTTTCTCTTCATTGTCCGGTCATCAGGTCGGAGATATTTTAATTATTTTTTTCTCTCAGTAAGAGCCCTCATAGGAACAAGTGCAAACAAAGTTGTTTAACAGACAAACATTTATTACACGCATTAACATATAATATAATGACAAGATGGTCCCTTGACGGGGTTCCTCCTGGTCACCACAAGTCCAGATGAACCCCATAAACCGTCCTTCTCTTGTTCAGATGTGAGACAGTGCGCGTTCACTCCTTGACCCCGCACTGACAAGTGACGTCAGAAACCTTATGCACACGTCACGCTGCCAGCAATGACGTCATCTTTGCACCCGGCACGCCACTAGCGATGACGTCATTTTTGCACACGACACTACTAGCGGTGACGTCATCCCCTTCCCTTGGGAAAATCCACATAAGATCAACATCTCATCCAGATTAAATAAAGTTGCTCAACATTGCCTTAATGTCTCTTCGGTAATATCCAATGGTGGTTCTTAGTAGGCCCATTTGAGAAATAACTCTCAGAATAACTAGCATTGGTTGAATCATGAGACTATATATGGGCATAACAACACTAACCTCTAAACCCCATATTTGCTTAATCATTAAACTACATTTTTCCATCATTCGTTCATTTCAAAGGTCTATTGAGATAGACATGAAACAATTGTGAGTCTTGTGATGTTTTTGACACGCCATTTTTGTACTGTCCTCAAATGTGTGTATATATATATATATATATATATATATATATATATATATATATATATATATATATATATATATATATATATATATATATATATAGGGAGTACCACCTCTAGCTGGAAGAAGGGGGACCCATAGCCTCGGAGGAAACCACGCATAACGCATTAGAGGGAATGTTTAGATCCCCTCCAATACAGTTTCTGTGTGCTTTTCTCCTACCACCCCCCTTCCTTTTTTATTTTGTGCTTTATTATGCATTTGATGGTTACAAGATATACATGGGTTGATACAAAAATAATAATGCAAAAAGGTGCTTAAAGGTTATGGATCTCTTGAAAAACACAACAATGGGAAACATTGATGAATGTCACAGACGGGTTCGATCATTGTTGCAAGTCAAACACTTCTTCGAATTCCTCTGAAGTTGGACTAGTGCCCAAGACGCAACAGGCATTTCCCCTCTGAATCGCAACACTGAGGCACTGGAACAAGAAACTTTTTGCTCTCTGGTCTTTTGTAGCGCTGATCAATTTGTCCCCCAATTCCTTCAGGAACTTCAATGCACATTTTCCCCACGAACCGAGGGTCTCCGAGCCGATCGGAACAAAGCTGTAGCAGTGTGCTAGACCTCTGTATTTAATAATTTTCTGTGATTCCCTGAAAGAAGCAGCACCACCGCTTTCACGTGTGCTGTAGTGGAGGTAGGTACTGGCCAGTGTGGCAGCGCACGTGTAGTCCCATACCACTTGCTTACCATCCTTCCAAGGTAGCAAGGTCATCAGGGCGCTTCTGAGGGTCGTTAGGTCTGGATAAGTGTGGTTCTCTTTGTGCCGGGCAGCGGGCTGTGGCGAGGCTC
>NC_091228.1:16123340-16188340 GCF_040958095.1 Procambarus clarkii
CTGTAACATGTGTGTTAATTGCTGTAACAAGTTTGTTGACTACTAGGCTGCGAGCAGCCGCGTCTAACAGCCTGGTTGATCAGTCCAGCAACCAGGAGGCCTGGTCGACGACCGGGCCGCGGGGACACTAAGCCCCGGAAGCACCTCAAGGTAGCCTCAAGGTAGCCTACTGTAACACGTGTGTTAACAACTATAACAAGTGTGTTGACTACTGTAAGAAGTGTGTTAACTACTGTAAGAAGTGTGTTGATTACTGTAACAAGTGTGTTAACTACTGTAACAAGTGTGTTAACTATTGTAACACGTGTGTGTTAACATTTGTAACAGTTTGTTGACTACTGTAACAAGTGTGTTAACTACTGTAACAAGTGTGTTAACTTCTGTAACAAATGTGTTAACTACTGTAACAAGTGTGTTGACAACTTTAACAAGTGTGTTAACTACTGTAACAAGTGTGTTGACAACTTTAACAAGTGTGTTAACTACTGTAACAAGTGTGTGTATTACTGTAACAAGTGAGTTGATTCTTGTAACAAGTGTGTTAACTACTGTAAGAAGTGTGTTAACTACTGTAAGAAATGTGTAACTACTGTAACAAGTGTGTATTAACTACTGTAACAAGTGTGTTAACTACTGTAACAAGTGTGTTAACTCTTGTAACAAGTGAGTTGATTCGTGTAACAAGTGTGTTAAGGGGGCGTCAGAGGATTATAGATGAAAGTTGTTCAATGTCAACCAATATTAATTTTCTAGTTGTATATGAAAAGTGCTGAAATTGACCCAAGTTTCAGTACTGCAGCGTAAATAGAAAGGGAGTTTTTTTTTTCAACGTTTTTTACACATTTTCAAGTCCACACTTCAGAAAACACGTTTCAGATATAATTATTCTGTGACACTTTTCTGACACATTAGCATATAATAAAGGATTTGGGACTTTAGAATTTCCAAAACATCTTTAGTTTTCCTAATACAAATGTTTAGAGTTCCCCAAAATTTTTTTACAAATATGGCATGTTTATTGTTATTATAAAATCAATAAATGAACTTAGAGAAAAATTAAAGCCCCACAATGTAGAGACATGCCCTCCACATATACTGTGTAAGTTTCATGTTTCATGAAAAAAAAATGAAAAAAAAAAATATTGAAAAAAAAAGAAAAAAAATCCTTTTTTTTTCTTAAATTTTTTTCCAATTAAACTAATTATAATATTTGTTTAATATATATGCTATTGTGATAGCAAAGAGTCGTAGCTATGATTTCAGTTGACACTTTTGATTGATAATCGATTTTGACCATTTTTGCATAATTTGCACAACTACTTCAATATTTTTTTTCTCCCTTCCTATTTATGCTACGGTGCTGAGACTTGGGCCAGATGAAACTCTTTTCATGTAGGACTTGTCAAAAAAGTTTGATGGAAATCGGACGAGTTTTCATTTTTGCATTTTTGGACCCAGATGCCAACCAGACGCCCCCTTAACTACTGTAAGAAATGTGTAACTTCTGTAACAAGTGTGTATTAACTACTGTAACAAGTGTGTCGACTACTGAAACAAGTTTGTTAACTACTGTAACAAATGTGTTGACTACTGTAACAAGTGTGTTGACTATAATAACAGGTGTGTTAACTACTGTAACAAGTGTGTTGACTACTGTAACAAGTGTGTTACCTACTGTAACAAGTGCATTGATTACTGTAACAAGTGTGTTGATTCTTGTAACAAGTGTGTTGATTCTTGTGACAAGTGTGTTAGCTACTGTAACAAGTGTGTTGACTACTGTAACAAGTGTGTTAACTACTGTAACAAGTGTGTTGACAACTGTAACAAGTGTGTTAACTACTGTAACAAGTGTGTGTATTACTGTAACAAGTGTGTGTATTACTGTAACAAGTGTGTTAACTACTGTAACAAGTGTGTGTATTACTGTAACAAGTGTGTTAACTACTGTAACAAGTGTGTTAACTACTGTAACAAGTGTGTTAACTACTGTAACAAGTGCGTGTTGAATACTGTAACAAGTGTGTTGATTTTTTTAGGAAGTGTGTTAACTACTGTTGTTGTAAATTACCAACACTTAATTAGTAACATTCAGATCCTTAAGAAACTATTCTTGTACTGAGTAATTTAATTTACTAAATCTACTAACAGATAGATTTGTAATATTGAGTTTAATTTGTTAAGGCGTAATATCGTCTCATTTCCCATAAATTCTAGTCAGGTGTTGCATCAGCCCACATGACTGAAGGGAAAATATTTACATTCACGAGAATTGCATTTAGTTCTCCTTATTTTAACATTCTTTGTTAAGAAACATCATTTAATAGTTTTATTGTCACAAATATATTCAGTGAATTTAAAGCCGATTATCTATTTATATTCGATTAAACAATATAGTTTAATAGCTGGTAATAATTCATACAGTTACGACCTGTTACTTCAGAGCATTCCCATATGACTGAATTTCTATCCAGCACTCTCTTCTACTGACCAGCGTTCATTTTAATTATTAAGAAACGAGAATTTATATATATTGTCAAGTAAGACAAATTAAATCTCTATAAATTCTGATACTCCTGTGTTCCTTTAACTCGGGAAATTAAATAAATCATAAACAATATTTAGCGCGTCTCAACACGACTGTGCATGCGCGAGCGACCCGAGGAGGAAGGGGAAGACTTGGAGAGTGACGCCATGACCAGGGAGAGTGTCTGGAAGCTGGTCGTATCATCGTCTTAATTAATATCAAGGCATCCGTACATCTACAGGCGCCATCACGACGCAACACCTTCATCATCTCACAGACACCGTGTCCGGCAAACCAGTTTGTTCTTACTGTATTTTTTGTGGCCGCATATAATAAGTTAGATAGTACGGTTTATCGTCATAACGCGTACCTTTTAAAACAAACCCCGTAATTCCCCTTATCTCCCCACATTACGTTTTATGATTACGTGAGGAACTATATATTCTCAAATAGATTTTACATGTGAATCGTCTTTCAACTGGAGTACAAGCGTAAGAGAGACGATAACTTCCACAACGATCACGTGTTCCCAGAGTAGCCTGCTGAAACAAGTTTACGGTCACGAGTTTACGAGTTAACACGACGCATGCTACTATTCCTACCAACAACTAAGTTGTCTAGACCTTTATTTGTAGATAGCCTTTTATTAGTAGTATTAAGTATTGATATATGAATGTCACATGCCTGCTTATTATTTATATACGTGATTAATGAATAAATGTGCATTAAGATCTCATTACTTTATTATTTGGAGTGCATTTACTTCTCTTTACAAATTAACCCCCCCCCCCTCCAAGTGTGTGGATGGATTTGGCTCAATAGTTTACAGTAAACTATAGTTCATGATTATAGATTAAGAGATTTCAGTTACACTTTATATAGGAAAACCATAAGCACTGATTCTCTAATTTATTTTATTTTCATAAGAATGGTCCTCTGAATTATATATTAGATTTATTATCATTATTCAGGAGCCATATTTCCCCAGAACTGAAACAAGTTTGTTGATGCTTGTAACAAGTATGTTAACTACTGTAGTAAGTGTGTTGACTACTGTTACAAGTGTTTTGACTACTGTAACAATTGTGTTAACTACTGTAACAAGTGTTGACTACTGGAATAAGTGTGTGTTGCCTACTGTAACAAATGTGTTAACTGCTGTTACAAGTGTGATGACTACTGTAACAAGTGTGTGTCGACTAATGTAGCTTGTATGTTAAGTACTGTAACAAGTATGTTCACTACTGTAACAAGTGTGTAGACCGCTTAAAAAGTGTGTTAACTACTGTAATAAGTTTGTTGGTTATTGTAACAAGTGTGTTGACTACTGTAACAAGTGTATTAATGCTGTAGCAAATGTGTTAACTACTGTAACAAGTGTGTTGACTACTGTAACAAGTGTGTTAACTACTGTAACAAGTGTGTTGACTACTGTAACAAGTGTGTTAACTACTGTAACAAGTGTGTTAACTACTGTAACAAGTGTGTTAACTACTATAACAAGTGTGTTAACTACTGTAACAAGTGTGTTAACTACTATAACAAGTGGTGACTCCTATAACATGTGTGTATTGACTACTGTAACAAATGTGTTAACAACTGAATCCCTCGACTGTTTCAAGCGAGGGTTGGACATGTATGTGAGTGGGATTGGGTGGATATAAATATGAGCTGCCTCGTATGGGCCAATAGGCCTTCTGCAGTTACCTTTGTTCTTATGGTCTTATGTTCCTAACTGTAATAAGTGTTTGTTGACTACTATAGCATGTGTGTTACCTAATGTAGCAAGTGTATTAACTACCTTAACAAGTGTGTTAACTACTTTAACAAGTGTGGTAATTATTGTAACAAGTGAGTTAACTACTGTAACAAGTGTAACTACTGTAACAAGTGTGTTAACTACTGTAACAAGTGGGTTGACTGCTGTAACAAGTGGGTTGACTACTGTAATAAGTGTGTTAACTGTTGTAACAAATGTGTTAACTACTGTAACTAGTGTGTGTTGACTACTATAAAAACTGTGTTAACTACTGTAACAAGTGTGTATTGACTACTGTAACAAGTGTGTGTTGATTCCTATAACATGTGTGTGTTGACTACTGTAACAAGTGTGTTTTGACTCCCATAACATGTGTGTGTGTACTCCCATAACGAGTGTGTGTTGTCTACTATAACGTGTGTGTGTTGACTACTGTAAGAAGTGTGTTAACTACTGTAACAAGTGTGTTAACTACTGTAACAAGTGGTGACTGCCATAACATGTGTGTTGACTACCGTAACAAGTGTGTTGACTCTAATAACAAGTGTGTGTTGACCACTGTAACAAGTGTGTGTTCATTACTGTAACAAGTGTGTGTTGACATCCCCAGGCGGGTGGACGGTATTCCTCCAGCGGAACAAGGGATCACCCACATGGGTGGAGTTCGCAAGAGACTGGCAGGGTTACAAGCATGGCTTCGGTAGTGCCTCAACTGAGTACTGGTTAGGTAAGTGGAAATACAACAACTACCTTACACACTTACTCACATACACAAATATACTCTCTTTCTCACACTAAAACTCATTTATTCAATCATATTCTCATCCTCATTCAGTCCAACCACTTGGGCTGGACGGCAGAGCGATGGTCTCGCTTCATGCAGGTCGGCGATCAATCCCCGACCGTCCAAGTGATTGGACAAC
This sequence comes from Procambarus clarkii, assembly GCF_040958095.1. Lineage (NCBI taxonomy): Eukaryota > Metazoa > Arthropoda > Malacostraca > Decapoda > Cambaridae > Procambarus > Procambarus clarkii. Next base: position 16,128,550 of record NC_091228.1, read on the forward strand.
ATTCCTTCTCTCCCCGGCCCATCCCAAATCCTTATCCTGATCCCGTCCCAGTGCTATATAGTCGTCATGGCCTGGCGCTTTCCCGACAATTCCCTTCCCTTCCCTTCATCCTCATTCACACACTCGTTCACACACTCAGTCAAATCACTCTCTTGTTCACTCTCAGTCACACTCACTCTCTTGTTCACTCTCCGTCACACTCATTCTCTTGTTCACACTCAGTTACACACTTATTCCCTGACTAACACTTCCTAATACACTAACTCATCTCAATTAAAATTGTTAATGATAAGGAGAGTAACAGTTTATTTTCCTATAACTAGGTGGACAGAAGTACATTATCACTTGGAGCAGAGAAACGGTGCTATTGTACCATCTGTAGCGAGTGACGGAGCTTATATTACCATTCTTAGACAGGGACGGGGCTTACATTGCCATTCTTAGACAGGGACGGGGTCTCTATTGCCATCCTAAGACAGGGACGGGGCTTACATTGCCATTCTTAGACAGGGACGGGGGTCTCTATTACCAGCCTTAGACAGAGACGGGGTATATATTATCATATATACAACTTTAGAACACTTTCCCACCAGGAGACTCGAACCCTAGCCAGCACAGAAGCCTTCCAGCAACTGGCATAACAGGTACGCCTTAACCCTCTCCACCACCTGCTCAGACCCTTAAAAGAGATGGTAATTTCGGAGTATTTAAATACCACAAAGATCACCACCTCCCAAGAGCACTAGAGCAAGTGAAGGGTCATTTAGACGTTAATTTCATCAAGTCCCTGTTAATATGGGAAGACACATTATCATATATATATATATATATATATATATATATATATATATATATATATATATATATATATATATATATATATATATATATATATATATATTTTTTTTTTTTTTTTTTTTTTTTTTTTTTATAACCTAGAAGGGGTACCACCTCTGGTGCAAATGTAGGGACCCATAGCCTCGGAGAAGAAAATAAAGAGTACTCAGAGAAGACCTTGTGGATCCTCACTGAACACTTTGATATTTTCTTCTCCTACCACCCCTATTCTTTTGTTAAGTGTGTATATTTATCTAACTTTATTTGAAAATGTCATTACACAAAAAAAGTTACAATATTGATTACATACAGGGTACAAGGCTGCTTGTCACAAGTTGAATAGCTCCTCCAGCTCCTCAGATGGCGGGCAGGAACCATGGATGCAGTGAGCATTTCCTCTCTGGATTGCCACACTAAGGTGCTGAAAAAGAAAACTGGCAGCTCTGGGGTCTCTTGTTGTTTCGATTAGCTTAGACCCCAACTCCTTTAAAAAGCTAGCAGCACTTTTACCCCAGGCACCAAGTGTCTCTGAGGCAATGGGGACAAAATTGTAGTGGTGCTCAAGGTCTCTGTATTTACGTGACTTGGCCGCTTCCCGGTGATTGGCAGCTCCTCCTGCTTGTGTAGCACTGAAGTCAACATAGGTACTGGCCAAAGTTGAAACGCAAGTGTAGTCCCACACCAACTGTCTACCATTCTTCCAGGGGTTCACCGTAATTCCGTCTGGGCGACCGACAGGCTCATCAGAGTTGCGGGACATTAGGTAACGGGGCTCTCTCTCTGCTGGACAACCGGCTGTGGTAAGGCTCCTCTTAATAATGTCATTAACCTCGCCGTGTCTTGCATGCCATCCTCCCGTCCTTTGGCAAAGAAGGCCATGCCGTCCGTATCTGTCGGCCTCTGCCTCGCCGCAAATACACCTGTATTCGGTGTGGATTGGGGCAGCTAGGCGGAGAGCCACGGCAATTCGGAGGGCCTGCGGTGTGAGACGGGTGCCGGTTGCTGACATTGGAGTTGCTAATAGGAAATCACCTGCATGGGGAGCTGCTACAGCTCTAAGTCGGGCAGTGTCATGTGGTGTCGTCGCAGCTTCTAGCAAAGTTGCAGCTTCTTGGTCGGCAATGGGGCGATCCCAGCTGGATTGCTTATGGGCTTCAGAAGGCGGTGGTTGGGGTGCTGGTCCTGCGAGAGAGACCCATTTGGTTGTGCAGTCTGTGAAGCTGGGATCATGCACCCCTGCCTGTTGAACTAGGTGCTCAGGTAGGATTTCCTTCACCAGGTTGTCAGACCCCACTGAAGAGGACAGGAATGCTGGTACAGCAATTTGTGTTGCTGTGCGCACGCCAAGGCCCCCGAGTCTGACAGGAAGGGAGGCCTGTTTCCACTGTGAGTCGCTGAGGGAAAGATTGAGGGCTTTTTCTAGTGTTGATTTCAGCAAGCTGTCATACTCTTCTAATTTAATATTGTTGAAAGATGGCGAACATCTTAGAAAGTAGGTCAGCCTGGGAAGGGACAAGCATCTGGTGATGAGGTAAAGTGCATCATGAGCATCGATGTCTTCAATCCTCTCGTTCATCCTCTTCAGGTCAGTGATCTTCTTACCAAGGACCCCGTCGATGGCATTCCTTCCAAGAGGAGCACCTAGGAGTGTGCTGTCCTCAGGGTTGGTTGTATGAATGTCAGGCAAAACAACCTTTATTTGCTCTATTATGTGCTGGTTGGTGGAGGTTATTTCGCACTTGGAAGGGTTCAGGGTGAGGCCTAGGCTTGCTCCTTGCTCCTGGATTATTCTTATGTCGTCCAAGAGTGAGGCTGGGGAGCCGGCTAGAGTACCATCATCCAAAAACCAAATGTTGAGCTCACTGGACAGGTTATCGGTGACTTCCTTGATAACTAGGCAGAACAGAAAAGGAGCAAGGGGGTCACCTTGTTGGACACCTTCTTGTGATTCAATTTCATGTTCCCCAAAAAGCAGAGTTAGATTCTTGCTATAGCATGAGTTTACAAACGGGTAGAGGGAAGGAAAAAGGCGATGAACTGCACTGAGTACTGCATCCCTTCTAACCAGATTGAAAGCATTTTTGAAGTCCAGCTTTATCAGGGCTTTTTCATTCGTAATGTTGGCAATGTAGGCTCTAGCTGCATGAGCCGCTGCCTCACACCCTTGGGGAATGCCAAACCCAAGCTGTTTTGGCTTCAGCATGTCGGCTGCTGCCTGACTAACTGCTCTAGCAGCAGCCTTAGCGACGAGACGCCGGAGTGAATTGCCGACAGCTATCGGTCTGATTCCTCCATCTTTTTTCCTCAGGGCACAGAGGGTAGCGCCAAAAAAGAGAGGCCGTATGGTCTCTGGTATGTTGCCAGCTAGACATGTGTTGGCGAATCTAGTTAGTTCCACCAGGAGGCCCTGTGCAATGTCTCCCAGTGCAGGGTTGAGCATTTGTTTGATGTGGTTGGGTCGTAGTCCTGTGAACCCACCTGCTGATCCTGGTGGGAAGGATAAAGCTGCTTTGTGCACCATGGATTCGAGCACACACAGGGGTTCTGCTCTGGTGACACCGACTAGGGGAACACTGTCGTCACGAGGAGCTCTGGGTGGGTGTTTTTCCCTCAGGGCTTGTGCTGTATCGGCATCCCTGGTGGCAACTGTGTCTTCACAGGTGATGACTCTGATCGCCCCTATTGTGTTGCCTTCTTCTATTTTCTTGCTGACTGTTGCTCTGATTTTGGATGCCTCGGTTCTGCTGTTGATACCTTTCCTGCGGTGGGTGTTTTTGGCACGGGTGGGGAGGGGTGCCTGGTTGTCCTCTCTAGGAAAACTATTTATAGCCATAATGACCGAGGAAGCTAGTGATTTGTCTCTCCTTGCAGGGACAGCTAGGCATATGTTTCCAAACAGGAGAAGGTTGTGCCATGCTTGGATAGTTCCGGGGGAGTCATTGACCTTTTTCAAGAGGCTGGATAGTTTGGCTGCTGCCTGGGGCCGGGCAGCTTTGGGGATGTGCTGCAGGGTTCCAACCGATGTTGCTTTGATGGCTTCTAGTAGATTCTCAGTCGAAATGAAGCTGTTAGAGGTGTTTTCCCTGACTGCTGGAGTGGGGCCTTGATTGATACCCTCTTTGGGAGGGCGCCACATACCCGGACAATCGGTTCCGTTGTGAGCATGCTTGCGCACATCTCCGTTACGCTTGAGTCTCCACACCTTGTCACACACTTGGCATGTGCCATACCTGTCGTCGATTGATGGCTCCTCTTGGCTGAGAGAAGCCTGGCTGTCAGTCGTGACCTGCGACATCAGCGGGCGCTGGGTGGGCGCTGGGCGGGCGCTGGGTGGGCGCTGGGCGGGCGCTGGGCGGGCGCTGGGTGGGCGCTGGGCGGAAGTAGCGTGAGGGGGTGGACACAGGGAGGTAGCGGTCGCGGTTGGGGGTGGGGCAGGGGGAAGAGGGTGACTCTTGGGTTGGGTGACGGTACACACTGGCGGGTATGGGGAGGGGGTGGGTCAGAGGGGTGACACTAACACGTTTGTATAATCTCGTGATATATCACTGCACAATATAAACTGGTTCACTGTGGACTCGATGCACTTAAAACACGATACCAGTTTCCCGAGAGCCGAGGTATCTATTTTTCATTGATATTTTCATAAACACTTACACACTGGTCACCCCCCTCGACTGACCGCACAACAACACCCCATCCCCACCACCCCCCACCCCCCACCCCAACCACCAAAACCGAGGGAGCCCCTCAGGGCGCCCTTGTTGGCCCTCACTGCAGTTCAAACGATTCCACACTGCCAATCCACTTGTTTGATTGTTTTTGCTTGCGATAGTTCACCCTGGACACTTCCCGCCACTCTCACACCTTCCCAGGATGTTCACACTGCACACTGTTGAGTCTGGGCCCGGTGGGGTCAGGATGTCACAAGATAATGGCACATGGCCGGCAGAGCCTCCTCCCAGCGTCCGTTCCCTGTGGCGCCCACAGGGAATTATATATATATATATATATATATATATATATATATATATATATATATATATATATATATATATATATATATATATATATATATATATATATATATTTTATTAAATATGACCGAAAAAATAAGATTAATAATTCTAACACGAATTTTCTCAATCTTTCGTACATTATGCTTCACTGTTGGAGGTAAATCAAAAATCACTTCTCCAAAATTCATTTTTATTTCTAGTCTGACGCGACACGGGCAAGTTTCGTAAAACTTATTACATTTTCAAAGACTTCACAAATACACAACTGATTAGAACTTGCATTTCCCTGATTTTATATCTACTTTTGAGTGAGGTGGGAAGGGTGATGTGGCATTACATTTGAGTGAGGTGGGAAGGATGATGTGGCATTAGAGGATATTAATAGGGTATTAAAAGTATCAACACAAGACAGAACACGAAACAATGGATATTGAATAGAAGTGTTTGTAGAAAGCCTATTGGTCCATATTTCTTGATGCTTCTATATTGGAGCGGAGTCTTGAGGTGGGTAGAATATAGTTGTGCAATAATTGGCTGTTGATTGCTGGTGTTGACTTCTTGATGTGTAGTGCCTCGCAAACGTCAAGCCGCCTGCTATCGCTGTATCTATCGATGATTTCTGTGTTGTTTACTAGGATTTCTCTGGCGATGGTTTGGTTATGGGAAGAGATGATATGTTCCTTAATGGAGCCCTGTTGTTTATGCATCGTTAAACGCCTAGAAAGAGATGTTGTTGTCTTGCCTATATACTGGGTTTTTTGGAGCTTACAGTCCCCAAGTGGGCATTTGAAGGCATAGACGACGTTAGTCTCTTTTAAAGCGTTCTGTTTCGTGTCTGGAGAGTTTCTCATGAGTAGGCTGGCCGTCTTTCTGGTTTTATAGTAAATCGTCAGTTGTATCCTCTGATTTTTGTCTGTAGGGATAACGTTTCTATTAACAATATCTTTCAGGACCCTTTCCTCTGTTTTATGAGCTGTGGAAAAGAAGTTCCTGTAAAATAGTCTAATAGGGGGTATAGGTGTTGTGTTAGTTGTCTCTTCAGAGGTTGCATGGCTTTTCACTTTCCTTCTTATGATGTCTTCGATGAAACCATTGGAGAAGCCGTTATTGACTAGAACCTGCCTTACCCTACAGAGTTCTTCGTCGACTTGCTTCCATTCTGAGCTGTGGCTGAGAGCACGGTCGACGTATGCGTTAACAACACTCCTCTTGTACCTGTCAGGGCAGTCGCTGTTGGCATTTAGGCACATTCCTATGTTTGTTTCCTTTGTGTAGACTGCAGTGTGGAAACCTCCGCCCTTTTCCATGACTGTTACATCTAGAAAAGGCAGCTTCCCATCCTTTTCCGTCTCGTAAGTGAAACGCAGCACGGAACTCTGCTCAAATGCCTCCTTCAGCTCCTGCAGATGTCTGACATCAGGTACCTGTGTAAAAATGTCGTCAACATACCTGCAGTATATGGCCGGTTTCAAGTTCATGTCGACTAAGACTTTTTGCTCGATGGTACCCATGTAGAAGTTTGCAAACAGGACACCTAGGGGAGAACCCATAGCGACCCCATCTACTTGCTTATACATATGCCCATCCGGGCTCAAGAAGGGTGCCTCTTTAGTACAAGCTTGGAGTAGTTTCCTCAGAATACTTTCTGGCATGTCAAGAGGAGTACAGGCTGGATCACGATACACTCTGTCGGCTATCATTCCGATTGTCTCGTCCACAGGTACGTTGGTAATCGTACCTGATAATCGTTGGTATCAATCGGAATGATAGCCGACAGAGTGTATCGTGATCCAGCCTGTACTCCTCTTGACATGCCAGAAAGTATTCTGAGGAAACTACTCCAAGCTTGTACTAAAGAGGCACCCTTCTTGAGCCCGGATGGGCATATGTATAAGCAAGTAGATGGGGTCGCTATGGGTTCTCCCCTAGGTGTCCTGTTTGCAAACTTCTACATGGGTACCATCGAGCAAAAAGTCTTAGTCGACATGAACTTGAAACCGGCCATATACTGCAGGTATGTTGACGACATTTTTACACAGGTACCTGATGTCAGACATCTGCAGGAGCTGAAGGAGGCATTTGAGCAGAGTTCCGTGCTGCGTTTCACTTACGAGACGGAAAAGGATGGGAAGCTGCCTTTTCTAGATGTAACAGTCATGGAAAAGGGCGGAGGTTTCCACACTGCAGTCTACACAAAGGAAACAAACATAGGAATGTGCCTAAATGCCAACAGCGACTGCCCTGACAGGTACAAGAGGAGTGTTGTTAACGCATACGTCGACCGTGCTCTCAGCCACAGCTCAGAATGGAAGCAAGTCGACGAAGAACTCTGTAGGGTAAGGCAGGTTCTAGTCAATAACGGCTTCTCCAATGGTTTCATCGAAGACATCATAAGAAGGAAAGTGAAAAGCCATGCAACCTCTGAAGAGACAACTAACACAACACCTATACCCCCTATTAGACTATTTTACAGGAACTTCTTTTCCACAGCTCATAAAACAGAGGAAAGGGTCCTGAAAGATATTGTTAATAGAAACGTTATCCCTACAGACAAAAATCAGAGGATACAACTGACGATTTACTATAAAACCAGAAAAACGGCCAGCCTACTCATGAGAAACTCTCCAGACACGAAACAGAACGCTTTAAAAGAGACTAACGTCGTCTATGCCTTCAAATGCCCACTTGGGGACTGTAAGCTCCAAAAAACCCAGTATATAGGCAAGACAACAACATCTCTTTCTAGGCGTTTAACGATGCATAAACAACAGGGCTCCATTAAGGAACATATAATCTCTTCCCATAACCAAACCATCGCCAGAGAAATCCTAGTAAACAACACAGAAATCATCGATAGATACAGCGATAGCAGGCGGCTTGACGTTTGCGAGGCACTACACATCAAGAAGTCAACACCAGCAATCAACAGCCAATTATTGCACAACTATATTATACCCACCTCAAGACTCCGCTCCAATATAGAAGCATCAAGAAATATGGACCAATAGGCTTTCTACAAACACTTCTATTCAATATCCATTGTTTCGTGTTCTGTCTTGTGTTGATACTTTTAATACCCTATTAATATCCTCTAATGCCACATCATCCTTCCCACCTCACTCAAATGTAATGCCACATCACCCTTCCCACCTCACTCAAAAGTAGATATAAAATCAGGGAAATGCAAGTTCTAATCAGTTGTGTATTTGTGAAGTCTTTGAAAATGTAATAAGTTTTACGAAACGCGCCCGTGTCGCGTCAGACTAGAAATAAAAATGAATTTTGGAGAAGTGATTTTTGATTTACCTCCAACAGTGAAGCATAATGTACGAAAGATTGAGAAAATTCGTGTTAGAATTATTAATCTTACTTTTTCGGTCATATTTAATAAAATATGTATACAGGAAAGACTGCTACCAAAATATACTAATATATATATATATATACGAACAAGCCTGAATGGTCCCCAGGACTATATGCAACTGAAAACTCACACCCCCAGAAGTGACTTGAACCCATACTGCCAGGAGCAACGCAACTGGTATATACAGGAACGCCTTAATCCGCTTGACCATTACGACCGGACAAAAGGAAGTGATAGCCGAAGCTATTTGAACCACTTCCCCGCCAGCACTTGGATGGTAATCTTGGGCATAGCATTTTATCAAATCATCTCATTCTTTGGGGCACACGTGAGGAACACAAATGCGAACAAGCCTGAATGGTCCCCAGGACTATATGCAGCTGAAAACTCACACCTCAGAAGTGACTAGAACCCATACTGCCAGGAGCAACGCAACTAGTTCTACGACGTTGCTGAATAATTTTTTACGGAAAGTCGCTTATCGTTACTAAGCTTTGACTGCTTGATATTTCGTAACATGATAATTGGCTCGCTAATTTTTAATTGCAGTTCGTGTGGTGGTGGTATCCCTGGCAGTTCGAGTGAATTAAAAAATTCTGTTGGATAATTAACCGCTTCATCTGCTTCCACCACAGTGTCGACAGACTTGTATTTGACTGCCACGTTTCCGTTCCCAATTTCCAGAAATTGATGTGAGAATATCTCAGCTGATGGTTCGTTTTGCAGTTGGACACGCATATATGTAGTTAATTTTAACATCTTTACATGGCGCCACAAAGTAGATTATTTCAGGCAAGCATTTATTTCGTCCACTGGTGTCGATCGAGGAAATGTTTAGTAATGTTTGCAGGAAATCTCCTGCAAGCAATACTAATGCGTTCCCAAATGGTCTGATGTTTCCACGCAAATCTTGCAATGATCGATCAAGAGTCTCGAGCGATTTTTTTTGGGCCATTGTGCATTCATCCCAAACAATAAGTTTACATTTCTGCAATACTTTTCCTATGTTGGATGCTTTGGAAATGTTGCACGTGGGAGTTTCAATGAATTGCATGTTAAATGGCAATTTCAAAACCGAAGTAGCAGTTCTTCCACCTGGAAGCAATGTCGCAGCTATTCCGGATGATGCAAGAGCTAATGTTATGCCAATTTTGGATCGAAACGCTGCCAAAATCAATCTAATTGGATAGGTTTTACAGTTCCTCCTGACGCATCTTAGAAGATTTCTCCTAACATGTTATTGACATTTTGAATTATGTGATCGTAAATGCCGTTTTGCTCAAGCATTAGCTTAAGAATATTTGATTGCACATAAGATAACAGATCACCCATGTTGTAATTTTGATCAAGACGCAATTCTACATTGAACGAAGCAGCAGCAGATCAATTCCGTGATGGCATTCCCAATTGACTGAGAATTTTGTTCATGGTTTCTAAGCACAAATCTTCAATTATTATAAACGCTTTGTTGTAGATTACTGCTTTGAAATTCATGTTCATATATGAAATTTCCTTGCATATTCGACGGACAATATCTTCAGCCATGTGCGATTTGTTTCTCTCATACTCTGATGGAGATGAAGGAGAGCTGGTGGTCAATATGATTGCAAACAATGCACGAATTTGATTTGGATGTGACGTGTTGGACGTGTCATTAATGCATACATCCCAGTGTCGGTCGTTCTCCAATGAATTCAGAGCTTGAAATGCACTACAAAAAGTAGCATGTGTTACGCCGCTGACAAACCTCAATTGCTGGAAAGATGTTGGACCGGGGACGTTTACCAACAGCTTGTAAAGAAAGAAGCATTCATCCTGATTGGAATGCACGGTGTACAGTCTGCCTATCGTAGTTTATTTGAATATTCCAGCTTGTCCGTCGACTCGCTCTCCTCGTTTACGTCGTTCAAATGATTTTTTACTGGCTTTTCGTGTGTAATACGTAGGCACTTCCGAATACAGCAATGTTTTCGCAAACGCATCATTTTGACATAACGTGAAGGAAGCAGGTAACGTTGTTGTAGCCGATGGATTCATAGCTCTTTGTTGCACATTTACAGCTGTTAAATAAACGTGTTGTCCATTTTCTTGTTTTCAAAACAAAAACAGAAAATACTAACGAAATATTTCAATTCAAATGCCAATCAATCGACACAGCTCAATTTCACCGCCAATTGCACTGATAAATAAGAAGAACAGTTAAAAAAAACAGAATGAAAAACAATGAAAAATGAAACAAATTAGCTATACCCACGAAATGAACGGTATGGTAAACAACACAGCTCAATTCCAACGCAATGTCACACAAAATAACTAAATCAAAATGAAAGTAAATCAAAATCTATGAAAATTCAATATATCACTGCAATCACAAACATTGAAATTGAATCATAACATTTCTTGTATATCATAGCATTTTATCAAATCACCTCATTGTTTGGGGCAGAATGAAGTGATTTCTTTTCTCTTACATGCAACAGATGGCGCTGTTTTTTTAAAAATGCATGTTTTTATCTGTCACATTTGTGGCATCTAAATAGTAGGTATATCAAAACACTCAAGTATGCGAAAGGAACGCCATGTCAAAATTTCAAAGCAATCGGTGAAGAACTTTCAGAGATTACAGCGTGTGTTGCTCACACATCCTACAGATGGCACTTTTTTTTTTTCCTGTCACAGGGGAGGCATGTATATAGTAGGTATATAAAAACACTCACCAATTCGAATGCAATGTTGTGTCAAGAAATCAAAGCAATCAGTAAAGAGGTTTCGAAGATTTCCCTCACTTGAAAAACACACGAAAAACACAGCTTTTCAAATAAAGCATGTTTTTTCTCGTCACAGACGTGACCTCTATATAGTATGTACATAATAACCCTCTTGGATGCGAATGGAACAACAGATGGCGCTGTTTTTTAAAAAATGCATGTTTTTACATGTCACAGTTGTGGCATCCAAATAGTAGTTACATGAAAACACACACGTATTCGAAAGGAACGTCGTGTCAAAATTTCAAAGCAATCGGTGAAGAACTTTCGGATATTACAGCGTGTGTTGCTCATACAGCCTACAGATGGCGCTGTTTTTCAAAAAAAGCATGTTTTTTCCTGTCACAGGTGACGCATATATAAAATAGGTAGATAAAATTACTCGCCTACTCAAATTCAATGTTGTGTCAAGATTTCAAAGCAATCGGTAAAGAGGTTTCGAAGATTTACCTCACTTAAAAAACACACGAAAAACACTTTTCGACAAAAAGCATGTTTTTCTTCCGTCACAGACGTGACATCTGCATAATATGTATATAAAAACTAGCTCGGATGCGAATGGAATGCTGTGTGAAAATTTCAAAGCAATCGGTGAAGAACTTTCGGAGATTAGCGATTTTGAACAAACGAACATTTTTCCTTTTTATTTATATAGACTAGCAGGTACCTGGCCACGCGTTGCTGTGGCTCAGCAACGCGTGTGCGTTGCTGAGCCACAGCAACGTTCCCTGTTCCCCAATCCTCACCACCATTTCCCCCTCACCCATCTCCTCGGCCTCCCAATCATTCCCTACCCCACCTTCCCCCTCGTCCTTCCCACCATTCCCTACTCCACCATCCCCTCTTCCTTCCCACCATGCCCCACTCCCCTGTCCCTTTGTTCTCTCCCACCATTCTCCATTCCCACATCCCCTCGTCCCCACCATCCCAAGCTCCCCCGTCCCCTCGTCCTTCCCCACCATTACCCCTTCCCTTGTCCCCTTGACCTCCCCACCATCTCTCACTTCCATTCCCTCGTCATCCCCACCATTCCCCCACTCCCTCATCTGATGCCTTCCCAAATAGTCTGATGTTCCCATGAGAAAATTCGGAACATCAAGTGATCTGGGGCCAGATTCACGAAAGCACTTAAGCAAGCACTTACAAACGTGTACATCTTTCCTCAATCTTTGACGGCTTTGATTATATTTATTAAACAGTTTACAAGCTTGAAAACTTCCCATTTAACTGTTGTTATTGTTATGAACATCCTCCTAGTGCTTCGGAGCTCATTAACTGTTTAATAATTGGAAACAAAGCCGCCAAAGATTGAGAAAGATGTACAGGTTCGTAAGTGCTTGCGTAAGTGCTTTCGTGAATCTGGCCCCAGATGTTCTCATCACTGAAATATAAGAAAAACAGTTAAAAAGTGAAATGAAAATATGAAAAAATAAAAAAATAAACTGTACTCACAAAATGAACGATATGGTAAACAACACAGCTCAATTCCAATGCAATTCACACAAAATAATTAAATCAAAATGAAAATAAATTAAAATCTATGAAAATTCAATTTATCAAGGCAATCTGAAACATAGAAATGGAATTGTAACATGTTTAATATAGCATGTGTGTTACTCTTACATGCAACAGATGGTGCTGTTTCTTCAAGAGAAGCATAGTTTTACCTGTCACAGGTGTGGTATCTATACTTATACTTATAAAATGAACAGTACGATTAACAGCACAGCTCTATTCCAACACGATGTCACACAAAATAACTTAATAAAAATAAAATAAATCGAAATCTATGTAAATAAAATATAACAATGCAATCGGAAACATTGAAATGGAATTTGTGAAATATTTAGTATAGCGTGCATGTTGCTATTATGTGCAACAGATGGCGCTGTTTTTCAAAAATGCAGGATTTTACCTGTCAGAAAGGTGGCATCTATATAGTAAGTACATAAAAGGATGCGCCTATTCGAATGCAACGTTGTGTCAAAATTTCAAAGCAATCGGTGAAGAACTTTCGGAGATTACAGCGTGTGTTGCGCTTACGTCTAACAGATGGCGCCGTCTGTAAAGGAAACATGTTTTTTCCAGTCATAGGTTTGTCATGTATATATTAGATATATAAAAAGACGCGCCTATTCGAATGCAACGTTGTGTCAAAATTACAAAACATTCGGAAAAGACGTTTCGAAGATTTCCCTCACATGAAAAACACAGCTTTTCAGAAAAAAGCATGTTTTTTAACCTTCACAGACGTGACATCTATATAGTATGTATATAAAAACCTGGCTGGATGTGAATGGAATGTTGTGTAGAAATTTCAAGGCAATCGGTGTAGAACTTTCAGAGATTAGTGGTTATGCACAAACGAACATTTCCATTTTTATTTACTAGCTGTACCCAGCCATGCGTTGCTGTGGCTCAGCAACGCATGTGAGTTGCTAAATCTCAGCAACCTTTCCCCTGTCTCCCAGTCCTCCTCACCATCCCCTCCTCCTCCGTCCTCTCGTCCTCCCAACCATTCCTCACTCCCCCGTCCCTTCCTCCACCCAACTATTCCCCACTTCCAGTCCCCTCGTCCTTCCCACCATTTCCTGCCGCCCCCATCCCTGTGTCCTCTCCACCATCCCCACACTCCACTGTCCCCTTGTCCTCCTAACCATTCCCCACTCCACCGTCCCCTCGTACTCTCCACCATCTTCCACTCCCCCTGTCCCCTCCTCCTCCCTACCATTCCCCCCCTTCCCCCGTCCCGTCATCCTCCCCACCATTATCCCCTTCCCTTTCCCATCGTTCTCAGTATCATCGCCCACACCGTCCCTTCATCCTCCCAACCATTTTCCACTCACTCTTCTGATGCATTCCCAAATGATCTGATGTTCTCATCACTTAAATATAAGGAAAAACAATTAAAAAACGAAATGAAAAACAATGAAGAAATAAAAGAAGGACTATACTCACGAAATGAAGGGTTTGGTAAACAACAAAACTCAATTCCAATGCAAAGACACGAAATAATTAAATCAAATTGAAAATAATTCGAAATCTATGAAAATTCAATTTATTAATGAAATTGGAAACATTGAAATGGGATCGTAACATATTTAGTATAGCGTGAGTAGCTCTTACGTACAACAGATGGCGCTGTTTTTCATAAAAAGCATGTTTTTACGTGTTACAAGTGTGGTATCTATACCTATACTTACGAAATGAATGGTGTAGTAAACAACACAGTTAAATTCCAACACAATGTCACACAAAAAAAATTAAATCAAAATTAAAATAAATCTAAATAGATGAAAATATAATTTATAAATGCAATCGGAAACAGTGAAATGGAATTCATAACATACTAAGTATAGCATGTGTGTTGCTAATACATTCAACAGATGGGGCTGTTATTTTTTAATTATGTTATTACCTATGACAGGTGTGTGGTATCTATATAGTAGCCTGAACGTCGTACTCGGCCTACTATGCAAGGCCCGATTTGCCTAATAAGCCAAGTTTTCCTGAATTAATATATTTTCTCTAATTTTTTTCTTATGAAATGATAAAGCCACCCATTTCATTATGTATGAGGTCAATTTTTTGACCAACGACATATATATATATATATATATATATATATATATATATATATATATATATATATATATATATATATATATATATATATATATATATATATGTCGTACCTAGTAGCCAGAACTCACTTTTTGGCCTACTATTCAAGGCCCGATTTGCCTAATAAGCCAAGTTTTCCTGAATTAATATATTTTTTCTAATTTTTTTCTTATGAAATGATAAAGCCACCCATTTCATTATGTATGAGGTCAATTTTTTTTTATTGGAGTTAAAATTAAAGTAGATATATGACCAAACCTAACCAACCCTACCTAACCTAACCTAATCTATCTCTATAGGTTAGGTTAGGTTAGGTAGCCGAAAAAGTTAGGTTAGGTTAGGTTAGGTAGGTTAGGTAGTCGAAAAACAATTAATTCATGAAAACTTGGCTTATTAGGCAAATCGGGCCTTGAATAGTAGGTTGAGAAGTGCGTTCTGGCAATTAGGTACGACATATATATATATATATATATATATATATATATATATATATATATATATATATATATGCGAACAAGCCTGAATGGTCCCCAGGACAATATGCAACTGAAAACTCACACCCCAGAAGTGACTCGAACCCATACTCCCAGAAGCAACGCAACTGGTATGTACAAGACGCTTTAATCCACTTGACCATCACGACCGGACAAAATGAGGTGATAGCCGAGGCTATTTGAACCACCCCACCGCCGGCACTCGGATAGTAATCTTGGGCATAGCATTTTACCAAATCACCTCATTCTTTGGGGCACACGTGAGGAACACAAATGCGAACAAGCCTGAATGGTCCCCAGGACAATATGCAACTGAAAACTCACCCCAGAAGTGACTCGAACCCATACTCCCAGAAGCAACGCAACTGGTATGTACAAGACGCCTTAATCCACTTGACCATCACGACCGGACAAAATGAGGTGATAGCCGAGGCTATTTGAACCACCCCACCGCCGGCACTCGGATAGTAATCTTGGGAATAGCATTTTACCAAATCACCTCATTCTTTGGGGCACACGTGAGGAACACAAATGCGAACAAGCCTGAATGGTCCCCAGGACAATATGCAACTGAAAACTCACACCCCAGAAGTGACTCGAACCCATACTCCCAGAAGCAACGCAACTGGTATGTACAAGACGCCTTAATCCACTTGACCATCATGACCGGACAAAATGGACCGGGAGTATGGGTTCGAGTCACTTCTGGGGTGTGAGTTTTCAGTTGCATATTGTCCTGGGGACCATTCAGGCTTGTTCGCATTTGTGTTCCTCACGTGTGCCCCAAAGAATGAGGTGATTTGGTAAAATGCTATGCCCAAGATTACTATCCGAGTGCCGGCAGTGGGGTGGTTCAAATAGCCTCGGCTATCACCTCATTTTGTCCGGTCGTGATGGTCAAGTGGATTAAGGCGTCTTGTAAATACCAGTTGCGTTGCTTCTGGGAGTATGGATTCGAGTCACTTCTGGGGTGTGAGTTTTCAGTTGCATATTGTCCTGGGGACCATTCAGGCTTGTTCGCATTTGTGTTCCTCACGTGTGCCCCAAAGAATGAGGTGATTTGGTAAAATGCTATGCCCAAGATTACTATCCTAGTGCCGGCGGTGGGGTGGTTCAAATAGCTTCGGCTATCACCTCATTTTGTCCGGTCGTGATGGTCAAGTGGATTAAGGCGTCTTGTACATACCAGTTGCGTTGCTTCTGGGAGTATGGGTTCGAGTCACTTCTGGGGTGTGAGTTTTCAGTTGCATATTGTCCTGGGGACCATTCAGGCTTGTTCGCATTTGTGTTCCTCACGTGTGCCCCAAAGAATGAGGTGATTTGGTAAAATGCTATGCCCAAGATTACTATCCGAGTGCCGGCGGTGGGGTGGTTCAAATAGCCTCGGCTATCACCTCATTTTGTCCGGTCGTGATGGTCAAGTGGATTAAGGCGTCTTGTAAATACCAGTTGCGTTGCTTCTGGGAGTATGGATTCGAGTCACTTCTGGGGTGTGAGTTTTCAGTTGCATATTGTCCTGGGGACCATTCAGGCTTGTTCGCATTGTGTTCCTCACGTGTGCCCCAAAGAATGAGGTGATTTGGTAAAATGCTATGCCCAAGATTACTATCCTAGTGCCGGCGGTGGGGTGGTTCAAATAGCCTCGGCTATCACCTCATTTTGTCCGGTCGTGATGGTCAAGTGGATTAAGGCGTCTTGTACATACCAGTTGCGTTGCTTCTGGGAGTATGGGTTCGAGTCACTTCTGGGGTGTGAGTTTTCAGTTGCATATTGTCCTGGGGACCATTCAGGCTTGTTCGCATTTGTGTTCCTCACGTGTACCCCAAAGAATGAGGTGATTTGGTAAAATGCTATGCCCAAGATTACTATCTGAGTGCCGGCTGTGGGGTGGTTCAAATAGCCTCGGCTATCACCTCATTTTGTCCGGTCGTGATGGTCAAGTGGATTAAGGCGTCTTGTACATACCAGTTGCGTTGCTTCTGGGAGTATGGGTTCGAGTCACTTCTGGGGTGTGAGTTTTCAGTTGCATATTGTCCTGGGGACCATTCAGGCTTGTTCGCATTTGTGTTCCTCACGTGTGCCCCAAAGAATGAGGTGATTTGGTAAAATGCTATGCCCAAGATTACTATCCGAGTGCCGGCGGTGGGGTGGTTCAAATAGCCTCGGCTATCACCTCATTTTGTCCGGTCGTGATGGTCAAGTGGATTAAGGCGTCTTGTACATACCAGTTGCGTTGCTTCTGGAAGTATGGGTTCGAGTCACTTCTGGGGTGTGAGTTTTCAGTTATATATATATATATATATATATATATATATATATATATATATATATATATATATATATATATATATATAAATATATATATATATATATATATATATATATATATATATATATATATATATATATATATATATATATATGTCGTACCTAGTAGCCAGAACGCACTTCTCTGCCTACTATGCAAGGCCCGATTTGCCTAATAAGCCAAGTTTTCATGAATTAATTGTTTTTCGACTACCTAAGCTACCTAACCTAACCTAACCTAGCTTTTCGGCTACCTAACCTAACCTAACCTATAAAGATAGGTTAGGTTAGGTTAGGTAGGGTTGGTTAGGTTCGGTCATATATCTACGTTAATTTCAACTCCAATAAAAAAAAAATTGACCTCATACATAATGAAATGGGTAGCTTTATCATTTCATAAGAACAAAATTTGAGAAAATATATTAATTCAGGAAAACTTGGCTTATTAGGTAAATCGGGCCTTGCATAGTAGGCCGAGTACGACGTTCTGGCTACTAGGTACAACATATATATATATATATATATATATATATATATATATATATATATATATATATATATATATATATATATATATATATATATATATATATATATATATATATATATATATATATGTCGTACCTAGTAGCCAGAACTCACTTCTCAGCCTACTATTCAAGGCCAGATTTGCCTAGTAAGCCAAGTTTTCCTGAATTAATATATTTACTATAATTTTTTTCTTATGAAATGATAAAGCAACCCTTTTCTCTGTGTATGAGGTCAATTTTATTTTATTGGAGTTAAAATTAACGTAGATATATGACCGAACCTAACCAACCCTACCTAACCTAACCTAACCTATATTTATAGGTAAGGTTAGGTTAGGTAGCCAAAAAATGCTAGGTTAGGTTAGGTTAGGTAGGTTAGGTAGACGAAAAACATTAATTCATGAAAACTTGGCTTATTAGGCAAATCGGGCCTTGAATAGTAGGCTGAGAAGTGCGTTCTGGCTATTAGGTACGACATATATATATATATATATATATATATATATATATATATATATATATATATATATATATATATATATATATATATATATATATATGTATATATATATATATATATATATATATATATATATATATATATATATATATATATGTATATATATATATATATATATATATATATATACATATATATATATTATTAAATATGACCGAAAAAGTAAGATTAATAATTCTAACACGAATTTTCTCAATCTTTCGTACATTTCTTTTCGCTGTTGGAGGTAATTCAAAAATCAATTCTCCAAAATTCATTTTTATTTCTAGTCTGACGCGACACTTGAGCGCGTTTCGTAAAACTTATTACATTTTCAAAGACTTTAGTTTACAAATACACAACTGAATAGAACTTACACATCTCCGATTTTGTTTATATCTACATTTGAGTGAGGTGGATGGGGTGAGGTGGCATTAATAGGGTATTAATTTCATCAACACAAGACAGAACAAGAGGTGGCATTAATAGGGTATTAATTTCATCAACACAAGACAGAACACAAAACAATGGGTATTGAAATGGAAGTGATTGTAGAAAGCCTATTGGTCCATATTTCTTGATGCTTCTATATTGGAGCGGAGTCTTAAGGTGGGTAGAATATAGTTGTGCATTAATTGGCTGTTGATTGCTGGTGTTGACTTCTTAATGTGTAGTGCCTCGCAAACGTCAAGCCGCCTGCTATCGCTGTATCTATCGATGATTTCTGTGTTGTTTACTAGGATTTCTCTGGCGATGATTTGGTTGTGGGAAGAGAACCCACAACCCTCTCTTCCTTCTCTTCCCACAACCAAACCATCGCCAGAGAAATCCTAGTAACAACACAGAAATCATCGATAGATACAGCGATAGAAGCCGGCTTGACGTCTTTCTCTCTTTCTGACTCTTGAAGTATCTCATCTCCCAAATGATACCTTGTATCTTGTCTCCTGCTTCCTACCCTTATCTTCATTGCATTACATTTGCTTGGGTTAAACTCTAACAGCCATTTGCTCGACCATTCCTGCAGCTTGTCCAGGTCTTCTTCAAGCCTCAAGCTGTCCTCCTCTGTCTTAATCCTTTTTATAATTTTGGTGTCGTCAGCAAACATTGAGAGGAATGAGTCTATACCTTCTGGGAGATCATTTACGTATATCAGAAACAGGATAGGTCCAAGCACAGAGCCCTGTGGGACTCCACTGGTGACTTCACGCCATTCTGAGGTCTCACCCCTCACTGTAACTCTCTGCTTCCTATTGCTTAGGTACTCCCTTATCCACTGGAGCGCCCTACCAGTTACTCCTGCCTGTTTCTCCAGTTTATGCATCAACCTTTTATGGGGTACTGTGTTAAAGGCTTTCCGACAGTCCAAAAAAATGGAGTCCGCCCATCCTTCTCTTTCTTGCTTAATCTTTGTCACCTGATCGTAGAATTCTATCAAGCCTGTAAGGCAAGATTTACCCTTCCTGAACCCATGTTGATGGGTTGTCACGAAGTCACTTCTCTCCAGATGTGTTACTAGGTTTTTTCTCACAATCTTCTCCATCACCTAGCATGGTATACAAGTTAAGGACACTAGCCTGTAGTTCAGTGCCTCTTGTCTGTCACCCTTTTTTTGTGTGTGTGTGTGTATGTGTGTGTGTGTGTGTGGACGGCCTCAGTGTGTGCCGCTACCCATACAAGACAAGTGTGATGAACTTTTTCACACGGAGATCTCTCAACCACTGCACAAACTTCGACTCAGTTTACAAAGAATTGGAGAGAAGTGTACAAGCCCCAGTGCACTATGGATAAACAAAGTCTGAGTACACTATGGATAAACAAAGCCTGAGTACTCTATGGATAAACAAAGCCTGAGTGCACTATTGATAAACAAAGCCGGAGTACACATGGATAAACAAATGAGTGAACACCTACATTACCAAGTACCTAAATAAATGGTACAACTCCTACCACACCAGCAGACATGTATACCCGTCACGTTATATTATAAATCCATCATGAACACTCAATACAAGACAGATTAATGCATTATGAAGGACCTCATATCCGAGGAGTAAGCCCAGTTGATCATAACCAAAAACTTGAACTCATAATGTACTACAAGACCAAAAAAAACATCAGACTTAATAATGAAGAACAGCCTGAGCAGAACAAGCAGCCCTCTCCAGAAAGCTGGCATGAAGGCATGTAAGCAGGAAGGTAGGGAGGGTGGAAGGTAGGGAGGGTGGAAGGTAGGGAGGGTGGAAGGTAGGGAGGGTGGAAGGTAGAGGGGGAGGGAGGAAGGTAGGGAAGCAGGAAGATAGAGAGGCTGGAAGGTAGGGAGGCTGGAAAGTAGGTAGGCAGGAAGATAGGGAGGCAAGAAGGTATGGAGGCATGGAGGTAGGAGTCTGGAAGGTAGGGAGGCTGGAAAGTAGGTAGGCAGGAAGGTAGGGAGGCAGGAAGGTAGGGAGGCAAGAAGGTATGGAGGCATGAGGGTAGGAGTCTGGAAGGTAGGGAGGGTGGAAGGTAGGAAGGGAGGGAGGAAGGCAGGGAGGCAGGAAAATAGGGAGGCTGGAAGGTAGGGAGGCAGGAAGGTAGGGAGGCAAGAACGTAGTGAGGCAAGAAGGTATGGAGGCATGGAGGTAGGAGTCTGGAAGGTAGGGAGGCAGGAAGGTAGGGAGACAGGAAGGTAGGGAGGCAGGAACGTAGTGAGGCAAGAAGGTATGGAGGCATGAAGGTAGGAGTCTGGAAGGTAGGGAGGCAGGAAGGTAGGGAGGCAGGAAGGTAGGGAGGCAGGAACGTAGTGAGGCAAGAAGGTATGGAGGCATGGAGGTAGGAGTCTGGAAGGTAGGGAGGCAGGAAGGTAGGGAGACAGGAAGGTAGGGAGGCAGGAACGTAGTGAGGCAAGAAGGTATGGAGGCATGAAGGTAGGAGTCTGGAAGGTAGGGAGGCAGGAAGGTAGGGAGGCAGGAAGGTAGGGAGGCAGGAAGGTAGAGAGGCAGGAAAGTAGGGAGAGAGGAAGGCAGGGAGGCAGGAAGATAGGGAAGCAGGAAGGTAAGGAGGCAGGAAGTAGGGAGGCAGGAATGTAGGGAGGCAGGAAGGTAGGGAGGCAGGAAAGTAGGGAGAGAGGAAGGCAGGGAGGCAGGAAGATAGGGAAGCAGGAAGGTAAGGAGGCAGGAAGTAGGGAGGCAGGAATGTAGGGAGGCAGGAAGGTAAGGAGGCAGGAAAGTAGGGAGAGAGGAAGGCAGGGAGGCAGGAAGATAGGGAAGCAGGAAGGTAAGGAGGCAGGAAAGTAGGGAGAGAGGAAGGCAGGGAGGCAGGAAGGTAGGGAGGCAGGAAGGTAGGGAGGCAGGAAGGTAAGAAGCCTTAGAGTCTGGAAGAGGGGCAGGCAGAAAGGGAGGGAGGGCAGGAAAGCAACAAGGCAAGGATGAAGGCAGGCAGGAAGGCAAAACGCAGGAATGAAAGCAGGAAGGAAGGAATTCAGATATGAAGGCAGGCAGGCAGAGAAGCAGAATGGCAAGTAGGTTGTCATAGAGGTAAACAGCAAGGTTGGCAGGCTGTCATTTAAGAAGGCCGGCATTCAGGAAGATAAGAAAGTAGGCAGTCGGTTGACAGGAAGGCGTGCAGCCTGGAAGGCAGGGAGACAGACAGGCAGGTAAGATGGTAGACAGGTTGACTTGATGGCAGGAAGGCTAGTAGGACGGCAGGCAAGACAGCAGGACGGCAGGCAGGACAGAAGGATGGCGGGCAGGCTGACATGATGGTACGGAAGCTTGCAGGACGGCACACTGGCAGGACGGCAGGCAGGATTACTTGACGGCAGGAAGGCAGGCTGGCAAGATTGTAAGCTGGATGGCAGACAAAGCGGCAGGACGGCAGGCAGGCTAGCCGGCAATTGACAGGCAGGCCGGCAGGCAGGCAGACCAGTAGGAAGGCCAGCAAAGTGGCAGGCAGGCCGTAAGGATGGCAGGTAGGCTGGGAGGACAGCAATCTGGCAGGACGAATGGCAGACTGGCAAAATGGCCAGAACGCAGGATGTACGGTAGACAGAGCGGTGGAACGGCAGGTAGGATGGTAGAAAGAAGGATGTACGGCGAGAAGGTTAGGAATGCATGTTGGGGATGGCAACCTGTTGTTAGAGGGTGAGTAAGGCTGGGGCACTCTGGTTGTGCCCGAGTCTGGAGTATAAGACAAAGACTCTGTTAAAGAAAGCATCCTGGGCACTATAAGGGGTATGTCTAAGACAGTATTTTGGGACCTTAGCCCTCGCTGTCCCCCTAGAGAACCACACACACACACACACACACACACACACACACACACACACACACACACACACACACACACACACACACACACACACACACACACACACACACACACACACACACACACACACACACACACACACACACACACACACACACACACACACACACACACACACACACACACACACACACACACATGGTTTAGGTGGGCAGACAAGTGGGCGGATAGACGGATAGATTGGTGACCTGGTGACCAGGCGGAGTGGGTGGATGGATGGGCTACTGCATGCGGGCAGGCGGGGTTGGTGGCTGGATGGGCAGGCTATGTGCGGCCGGTAAGGCAGGCAGGCGGGTGGGCTTCGGATCGATTGGTGACCTTGTGGGCAGGCGGGGTGTGTGGATGGATGGGTTACAGGCGGGCAGGGTGTTTGGGTGGACGGATGGATTAGTGATTTAAGTTTTGCCCCGTGGGGCGAGTTTATAGGGCAGCGCAACTCATCCTATGACTGGACACACCACCATAGCAGCATGTATAATACTCCCCAATAAGACGAAAACCCTCTGGGTTGTTCATCCTGTCACTTGTAACCAGACACAGCTGGGACTTGCTTAACTGTCTCAAGTGAACTGCTTATCAAACAAGAAGATTAACATTTGCCATTTGCATTCTTTAAGAACTCTGGCAAACACTTCGTCTGGCCCCTGGGGATTTGTTCGGCTTGAGTTTCACTATTTGTTTAATAACATCCAGCCTGGTAACTGCTAAACTAGTTAACCTTTCCTCTTCCCCACCCACATAGACTTGTTCAGTTGAAATCAACCTCTTTAGTAAATACAGTGATAAAATACATATTAAAAATTCTCATCTCTTCGTCATTATCAGTTATCTGACCTGTCTCAGTTTTTAATGGACCTATCCTTTCCCTAATCTTTGTTCGATATAACTGAAAAACAATTTAAGATCTGCCTTTGCTTGCCCTGCTATGCGAACTTCATAATTTCTTTTTGCCCTTCTTATTTCTTTTTTAACAGTTCTAACCAGTTGGACGAATTCTTGTTATAAACTGACTTCTCTACTTTTAATTCTTTTGTACCAAGCTCTCTTTCTACCTATAAGGTTTATCAGATCCTTTGTTATCTATTTTTGGTCATTATAATTCGATCTATTCAATTTGTATGTTATACTACTTTCCTGTGCTTTGCTTAAAATATTTTTAAATGTTATATTTTGAATCCACATCGAAATTTCTTTGTACTCACTCATCGCTGGGTTCACGTCATGCTTCAAGACCAGACCCATGCCCAGGACTTTCTAGTCTATTTCACCCAAAAAAAATCTAAGTCATTTAAATCTGCTTTTCGAAAATCTGCACATTAACAGAATTTTCTCCTACAAATCTATTCCATTCTATGCTAAATCTGATTTCTTTGTGATTACTGTTCCCTAGCTCACTATCCATTTCGATGTCAATAATTTGCGTTTCCCTGTTAGTTAACACAAAGTTTAAAATATTAGTTTCACGCATTGGTTCCTTAATGTGTTGCTTAAAGAAGCAATCGTCAATTAATTCTAAAAAATCTTTTGCTTCATTATTTCCTGTTCTGTTACGCCAGTTTATTCCACTAAAATTACAGTCAGCCATGACACAAATACTGTTTGACCTAGATGCTGTAGATATTTCATCCCATCGATGCTATGCTTCTATTCTAAGTTTGTTGGCCTGTATATAACTTCTATTAAAAGATTTTTATCTTTTTCGTTTCATTCTAGCCAAAGAGTTTCTGTGTGTGGCTCAATTTTAATTTCCTCTTTGAGACTATATATCAAATTTTCCCTAACAGATATGGCTACTCCCCCTCCTCATCTAATATATCTATCTGTGTGAAATAGTTTAAATCCGTTTATCCGATATCTAGCTAATAGTTCTCTGTTTTCTACATTCATCCATGTTTTGGAAAGTGCGATAATATCTATTGTTTCTGTGCAGACAAGAGCATTTAAATAGTTTATGTTGATCGTATAATGTACGATACATTTTCTTCAATTTGTACAGAGCACAGCTTATTGTATATATTATAACTTGGCGGCAATTGAAATATTTACAGATAATAATTGATCAAATAATTATTATAATTTACTGAGAACTACCAAGATTTCTCAAAGTTAAACTACGTTCCTTCAATAGGATGTAGCCCATGCATGATATTCGAATAGTATTGAAAATAGTACGAAAACGTCACACTAGAAGTGGGACAGGAAAAATTAAATCGTTAGTAAAATTTGAGCAAACTGACTATTCTGTTGTCAACGGCGATGGGACGAGTACTACGGAACGGGTACAATGGCACGTGGTACCTTGACGTGAGGTCGGATTGCTGCTTGGTGATAGCAAATAACTGTAAATATTCCATAGGATACTATGAACTTTAGTAGCCTAGGAACTATGAGCATTATGTGACATACAATGGGACCCAGAGGATGGGTTGAGCTGTGAACATGAAAGTCAAGAAAAGGAAGGATGGAATTACATTCCCATTCAACTTTAGAATGAATAGAAGGAGCCAGATTGTTAAGAGAGGAGAAGAAAGGCTAGAAAAGACTAAGGTCATCAGGCCATAGAGCAAAACGTCATCAACAAAACGAAGCCAGAGAGAGAGGGACGAGTATCAATAGTGGGAAGAAGAACGGTTTGGAAATATTCCATATAGAGACTGGCAAGAACAGGGGATAGAGAGGAATATTTAGCCACACCCGAAGTTTGAGAGAAGTATTACCAGCTGTTGAGAGTGACAGAAGGTACACAAACGACATGTTAACAGGGGTTGGCCCTATATTACCATCTATTGACAGGGACTGGGCCCATATTTTCGTCTGTTAACAGGGACTGGGCCTAGATTTCCATCTGCTGACAGGGGCTGGGCCTATATTTCCATCTGTTGACAGAGGTTGACCCTATATTTCCATCTGTTGACAGGGGCTGGGCTTATATTTCATCTATTGACTGGGGCTGGGCTTATATTTCCATATGTTGACAAGGATGGAGGCAATATTATCTGTTGACAAGGATGGAGGTAATATTATCCAACTGTTGATAGAGAGGGAAGCTATATTACAATCTATTGACAGTGATGGAGCCAAATATTACCATATATTGCCAAGGAGGGAAGCTATATTACAATCTGCTGAGAGGGAGGGAAGCTATATTACAATCTGCTGAGAGGGAGGGAAGCTATATTACAATATGTTGTCAGGGAGGGAAGCTATATTAAAATATGTTGTTACGGAGGTAAGCTATGTTACAATCTATTGACAGTGATGGAGGTAAACATTACCATATGATAACAGTGATGGAGGCTACATTACCATATGATAACAGTGATGGAGGCTACATTAAAGTGTGTCAACAGGGAACGAGGCGCTGCACCAGCTGACCCAACATACACCTCAAACCCTCCGGGTGGCCGCAGGAAACATCAGGAATGAGCGAAACTGGGCAGCTTGGTCCTCCTTCAGCGTCGCCGACGAGAATACCGGGTGAGTCATGTGATATCCAACTGGTGATGGTGTTACGGCCCTCTCGGGACGCAACGGGGTTCTTACTCTGATGTTGTTAGAGGAAGATATATCCGGTCCCAAGCCAGTAGTGGCTATCAAGGGATGTGATCTGTGACGCAAGTAACTTAAAGGGGGAAGGGAAAGAAAGTCAAGAACTTAAGATTATAATTCACCATCACCAAATAAATAATATATAAAATAGTGCACAAGGGGGAGGGGTATTAACACTGTACAAGGGAATTGTCTTCATACTGAAGAATCGCACAATCGGCTTCTCCTGAAGACTCTGGTTCAACTCTCTCGGTGCTGAGTCCTCGGTGCTTTCGTGGCCTCACAACGAATCCTCTGAGAAGTTGAGCCTACCCCGGCCACAGGTCAGCCAAAACACAGGTCCACTGGGGGCACCGCCGTGGAGGCCGTCAACCACACGTCCAGCTGGTCTGCTGGCAGGTTCCGGATCAGCAAGGCTGGTCAGGCCACTCCACGAACGATATAAGGGGAACGCCCTAGACAGGAGCCTCGTGTGACACCACAAATCACTCTCATGTCCTCACTACCCCAGTGGATGATCGTCTCCAACAGTCGGTCCCGGGTAATCCTTTTACTGCCACTCCACTGGCAGGGTAACACACCACAGTGTTCTTCCGGGGGGACGACTTCACAACTGCTGCAGCAAAGTACAAGGTATGGAGACGGCTGCCTCGGGTAGACTGACTCAACTCCCATCACAGCAGTCCCAGGTCGACTCTGTAAGCAGACACGTCATCAATAACTGGGACACACTAAAACACCTCACTTACGGGCTCAGGCACAAACACCTGACGTATCCAGTCCATAGATGGCGCTGTCGTCGGAGCACCACCTCACCAGAGGTCAGGAGCGGCTGTGTTGTGAGCTGCACAGGACTGGAAACTGGCCCTTGTGGCCGGTATTCGCCGTCCTCACCTGGTGTCGTCGTCCGTTTGGCGGGGGTTTCGGGAGCTGACCCACAGATGGCGCGGTCGTTACTGCTCCGTGCTCGGACGCTGGATCCGGGTTCGTAACACCTCCCCACCAAAAAGAATTTGGTTTGGGGTTCTATAAAAAGAAACACAAACCAAATTAGTATGGCGACACAACTCCAAATGGACTTACTTATACTGAAAACTGGAACGGCGAGGCTGTCTCGTCCACAGAACTGTCCTACTGGGCAATTCCAGCACAACGGGAACTTGCAGATAGAAGGCAATGACCTGCCTGAGGTACTTCTCCACATCTCCACCGAGATGTTAATCCGGAGCATCATCTAACATTTCTCAAGTAAAGATCGGTGTAGACACGATCTGGGGCGACTCGACACTTCCCTATGTCGTGGCACCGATGATGGCTGGACACAGACGGCATTTCTGGTGCCGGTCCGGTAGTCCTTCAGGGAGACAGGAACCTGGAATACAGGGGTCTGATAATTCAGAGTGACAGCGACAGTGGGGAAGTCAGTACTTACAGCATACTCTACTAGGTCCACACCTAGTCCCAACGGGGCTGTTCGTACGTCGCAGATGGCATTCGCTCTGCCACCGTCAGGTCGACCAACGTTCCACATAACGCTGCATTGAGGCTCAGCTATCACGCGGGGGGTGTCAACCTGCCGGAAACAGTCACTCATTATCATATGTCGTACCTCCTGTATCAACCATCACCTTCCAGGTCCCTTCTTCAACTGCAACACTTGCAGTGCAAATCTCTAATCCCTGGGACCTCTTCACGATGTTCATGGGAGCCATCATTCGTCGGGTCGTCCACCGGTCCTCACTGAGAGCACATACGAGAATCAAAAATACCGCTAAGAAACATTTGGTTACCTGAGGGATAAGCTTCCTGAGCCTGTAATGTCCATAGCCGGCTACATCCATTAGCCTGGTTTGGACCAAAGAGGGCACTAGTACCTTTGCACATATCTCACATACCTCCGACGTCTGGGGAATCTCTGGCCTGTTCAGCATACATTGTACTTTGCCAAACTGCAAGTACACAGGTGCCTTCACTCCAGACTCTTCGGTATCCGTGGGTGCTTGCACACAAGGCCTCTCTCCTTGCTCAGGTACTTCTGCCATTGTAACCTCATGTTCCTTGTCGAGAGAAAAATCAGGAGTCTCCGCTAGAATACTGTCGATCTGCAGGTGAGAGGAATGATTAAACACACTTAAATCCGGGTCTGTCTTTACCTGGACATTACCATTGCCTGTTACCTCAGACCTTGCTGTTCTGGCTGACTCGTCCACGACCTTGGGATGATTGGTGCTCCAATCCGATACCAAGTCGTTGGCTAGTACCACGTCAATCCCAGCCACAGGGAGGGTATCGACTACTGCCAACACACATGTGCCGCTGAAGTAAGGCGAGTCGAGATGTACTGGCACTAAGGGGGCGATGTACTGCATCCTAGGAAACCCAACCAGGACAACCTGTTGTCTCCCGTCCACACTTACTCCCTCGGGTAACGAGCTCTTCACGATCAGGGACTGGGCTGCTCCACTATCTCTGAGCACTACAACTGATCTACCAGTATGATCACTCGATACATACCCACCTGAAGTGTGAGGGGAAAACAATCTGGGTTCTTCCTGCGTCGTCGTCGACTGGCTTCCTGCTGGTGGTAATACACAGCTCATCATCATCACCTCCCTACGTGCGCTGCCACCTCTTCTGCCTCGGCACCTAGCAGCTACATGCCCTTTCTGCCCACAGGTCCAACACACCATATTCCTCCTTGGACTACGGTGTTTCGGACTGCTAGGACTAGTCCTTCGAGGGCTACTTGGGGGCGTCTTCTTAGCGCTTTGTGGGACGGGAGTCTCTTCTTCGTCCTGAGGTTTATCAAACCGGCGTTGGTAGTGCCTTGGGACGTACTTAGCAGAAGGCCTGTGCGTCAGGATATACTCTTCAGCCATGGTGGCTGCCGCACTCAAGGTCTCTACCTGCTGTTCCTCTAAGTACGTCTTCAGGTCTCCAGACAAGCAATCCTTGAAGTCCTCTAGCAGAATCAGCTGCTCGAGGTCTTCCTTGGTCTCCACCTTCCGAGAGGCACACCATTCCTGGAAAAGTCGCTCCTTGATCGTGGCGAATTCGGTGAACGTGTGCTCTGAGGTCTTTTTCAGGTTTCGGAACTTCTGCCTGTATGCCTCAGGTACCAATTGGTATGCCATGAGCACAACCTTCTTCACCTTGTCATAATCGCCGGAGTCGTCAAGGGATAACGTGGAGTAAGCGATTTGGGCCTTCCCAGTCAAGACTGACTGTATCATGATGACCCAATTCTTCCTTGGCCACTCCAAAGAGGCAGCGACTTTCTTGAAGGCTGCAAAGAACTTTGACACTTCCTTCTCATGGAATTTGGGGACCATTTTGATGTTTCTTACCGGATCGAAGCTACTGGTGTCCGTTGTTTGCCTCCGACCACCACCTAATCGCAAAACTTCTAGTTCATGTTGTCTCTCTCTTTCCTCTCTGTCTCGTCGTTCTTGTCTGTCTCGTTCTTCTCTTTCTCGCTCTCGCTCTCGTTCTTCTCTCTCTCGTCTCTCTTCTCTTTCTCGTTCTTCTCTTTCTCGTTTCTCTTCTCTCTCTCGTTCTTCTCTTTCTCTTTCTCGTTCTTCTCTCTCTCGTCTCTCTTCTAATTCTAGACGCCTCATCGCCAATTCCTTTTCTTTCATCTCCATTTCTTTATTTTTCATCTCCACTTCTTTATCTTTTAATTCTCGTTCTAATTCTAACTTCTTCCACTCTATCTCGCGATTTATCTCTAGGGCACGCATTTTGACTGTTAGGAAGCTGATATTAAGCTCACCTGCATCACTGTCAACGTCACTGCCCTTATCTTCCCTTTCCGTGGAAGCTATGTCTGCACTTTCCTTTGTACTAGGAGTCTCGCCTTCCTGTTTCTCTTCTGCCTTCAGATGCTGGTGAACCTTGGACAAGATCTCCACACGGGAATCACTGGCACGGATCTTGATCTCCAGGTAGGCGCTCACTAGTACAAGCTCTGGTTTGCTCAGATATTTTAATCTGGCAAGACAATCCTCTCTGTTCAGAAAAGCCTGAACCTCGTCCAGATCATCGATGGTAGCTTTTTCTGCCATTGTCACAGATGGAACACTTAGCACTTAACACACTGCTTACACGTTAGCACTTAACGCACCGAGCACTGTTCTACGCCAATATTGCACTTTATCGCACCAAACACTGCACTTGCCAATATTGCATGTAATCACTTCGGGCACCGCACTACGCAATATCGCACTTAATCACAGCGAACCCTTCGCTCTACAATATTGCACTGAATCACTGAGCACCGCACTCGTCAATATTGCACTTAATCGCTTAGTCACAGCGAGCACCGCACTGCACAATATTGCACTTAGTTACTCTTGAGCACCGCACCGGACGTATGACTTCACAATCGTCATACACAGGGGGAATTATATACAGGGATTACGCCACTTCACCACCCCTGTCAAACATACTTAACAAGGGGACGGATCCCGCTGGGGATGCCAATTATGTTACGGCCCTCTCGGGACGCAACGGGGTTCTTACTCTGATGTTGTTAGAGGAAGATATATCCGGTCCCAAGCCAGTAGTGGCTATCAAGGGATGTGATCCGTGACGCAAGTAACTTAAAGGGGGAAGGGAAAGAAAGTTAAGAACTTAAGATTATAATTCACCATCACTAAATAAATAATATATAAAATAGTGCACAAGGGGGAGGGGTATTAACACTGTACAAGGGAATTGTCTTCATACTGAAGAATCGCACAATCGGCTTCTCCTGAAGACTCTGGTTCAACTCTCTCGGTGCTGAGTCCTCGGTGCTTTCGTGGCCTCACAACGAATCCTCTGAGAAGTTGAGCCTACCTCGGCCACAGGTCAGCCAAAACACAGGTCCACTGGGGGCACCGCCGTGGAGGCCGTCAACCACACGTCCAGCTGTTCTGCTGGCAGGTTCCGGATCAGCAAGGCTGGTCAGGCCACTCCACGAACGATATAAGGGGAACGCCCTAGACAGGAGCCTCGTGTGACACCACAAATCACTCTCCTGTCCTCAATACCCCAGTGGATGATTGTCTCCAACAGTCGGTCCCGGGTAATCCTTTTACTGCCACTCCACTGGCAGGGTAACACACCACAGTGTTCTTCCGGGGGGACGACTTCACAACTGCTGCAGCAAAGTACAAGGTATGGAGACGGCTGCCTCGGGTAGACTGACTCAACTCCCATCACAGCAGTCCCAGGTCGACTCTGTAAGCAGACACGTCATCAATAACTGGGACACACTAAAACACCTCACTTACGGGCTCAGGCACAAACACGTGACGTATCCAGTCCATAGATGGCGCTGTCGTCGGAGCACCACCTCACCAGAGGTCAGGAGCGGCTGTGTTGTGAGCTGCACAGGACTGGAAACTGGCCCTTGTGGCCGGTATTCGCCCTCCTCACCAGGTGTCGTCGTCCGTTTGGCAGGGGTTTCGGGAGCTGACCCACAGATGGCGCGGTCGTTACTGCTCCGTGCTCGGACGCTGGATCCGGGTTCGTAACAGTTTATTACTGGTGGATGTACTGGTGCTAGTGTTGGTACTGGTGCTGGTGCTGGTGTTGGTACTGGTGTTGGTGCTGGTGTTGGTACTGGTGCTGGTGATGGTGTTGGTATTGGTGCTGGTGATGGTGTTGGTGCTAGTGCTGGTAATGGTGCTTGTGTTGGTGCTGGTGTTGGTACTGGTGCTGGTGCTGGTGTTGGTACTGGTGTTGGTGTTGATGCAGGTGTTGGTACTGGTACTGGTGTTGGTGTTGGTGCAGGTGTTGGTACTGGTGTTGGTGTTGATGCAGGTGTTGGTACTGGTACTGGTGTTGGTGTTGGTACTGGTGTTGGTACTGGTGCTAGTGTTGGTACTAGTGTTGGTGTTGGTACTGGTGGTGGTACTGATGCTGGTGTTGGTGCAAATGTTGGTACTGGTACTGGTGCTGGTGTTGGTATTGGTGCTGGTGTTGGTGTTGGTGCAGGTGTTGGTGCTGGTGTTTTTACTGGTGTTGGTGTTGGTACTGGTGTTGGTATTGGTACTGGTGTTGGTGTTGGTACTGGTGCTGGTATTGGTACTGGTGCTGGTGTTGGTGTTGGTACTGATGTTGTTACTGGTGCTGGTGTTGGTACTGGTGTTGGTAATGGTGTTGGTGTTGGTACTAGTGCTGGTGTTGGTGTTGGTACTGGTGTTGGTGTTGGTACTGATGCTGGTGCTGATACTGGTGTTAATGTTGGTACTGGTGTCGGTGTTGGTACTGGTGTTGGTGTTGGTACTTATGTCGATGTTGGTACTGGTGTTGGTGTTGGTACTGGTGTTGGTGTTGGTACAGGTGTTGGTGTTGGCTCTGGTGTTGGTGTTGGTACTGGGGTCGGTACTGGTGTTGGTGTTGGTACTGGTGTTGGTGTTGGTGCTGGTGCTGGTGTTGGTACTGGTGCTGGTGGTGGTACTGGTGTTGGTGTTGGTACTCGTGGTGGTGTTGGTACTGGTGTTGGTACTGGTGCTGGTGTTGGTACTGGTGTTGGTGTTGGTACTGGTGTTGGTGTTGGTACTGGTGTTGGTGTTTTTACTGGTGGTGGTACTGGTGCTGGTGCTGGTGTTGGTGCAGATGTTGGTACTCGTACTGGTGCTGGTGTTGGTACTGGTGCTGGTGTTGGTACTGGTGTTGGTACTAGTGTTGGTAATGGTGTTGGTGTTGGTACTGGTGCTGGTGTTGGTGTTGGTGCAGGTGTTGGTACTGGTACTGGTGCTGGTGTTGTTACTGGTGTTGGTACTGGTGTTGGTACTGGTGTTGGTGTTGGTACTGGTGTTGGTGTTGGTACTGGTGTTGGTGTTAGTACTGGTGTTGGTATTGTTACTGGTGCTGGTGTTGGTGTTGGTACTGGTGTTGGTACTAGTGTTGGTGTTGGTACTGGTGCTGGTGTTGGTACTGATGCTGGTGTTGGTAGTGGTGCTGGTGTTGGTACTAGTGTTGGTAATGGTGTTGGTACTGGTGCTGGTGTTGGTACTGGTGCTGGTGTTGGTACTGATGCTGGTGTTGGTACTGGTGCTGGTAATGGTGTTGGTACTGGTGCTGGTGTTGGTACTGGTGCTGGTGTTGGTACTGGTGCTGGTGTTGGTACTGGAGCTGGTGTTGGTACTGGTGCTGGTGACGGTGTTGGTACTGGTGACGGTGTTGGCACTGGTGCTAGTGTTGGTACTGGTGTTGGTGTTGGTACTCGTGGTGGTGTTGGTACTGGTGTTGGTACCGGTGGTGGTGTTGGTACTGGTGTTGGTGTTGGTGCTGGTGGTGGTGTTGGTACTGGTGTTGGTACTGGTGGTGGTGTTGGTGCTGGTGGTGGTGTTGGTGTTGGTACTGGTGTTGGTACTGGTGTCGGTGTTGGTACTGGTGTTAGTACTGGTGCTGGTGTTGCTACTAGTGTTAGTGTTGGTACTGGTGTTGGTGTTGGCACTGGTGTTGGTGTTGGTGTTGGTACAGGTGTTGGTGTTGGTACTGGTGCTGGTGCTGATTCTGGTGTTAATGTTGGTACTGGTGTCGGTGTTGGTACTGGTGTTGGTACTGGTGTCGATGTTGGTACTGGTGTTGGTGTTGGTACAGGTGTTCGTGTTTGTACTGGTGTTGGTGTTGGTACTGGTGTTGGTGTTGGTACAGGTGTTGGTGTTGGTACTGGTGTTGGTGTTGGTGCTGGTGGTGGTACTGCTGTTGGTACTCGTGGTGGTGTTAGTACTGGTGTTGGTACTGGTGTTGCTGTTAGTACTGGTGTTGGTGTTGGTACTGGTGCTGGTGTTTGTACTGGTGTTGCTGTTGGTACTTGTGTTGGAGTTGGTACTGGTGTTGGTGTTGGTACTGGTTTTGCTGTTGGTACTGGTGTATGTGTTGGTACTGTTGTTGGTACTGGTGTATGTGTTGGTAATGGTGTTTATGTTGGTACTGTTGTTGGTACTGGTGTTGGTGTTGGTACTGGTGTATGTGTTGGTAATGGTGTTTGTGTTGGTACTGTTGTTGGTACTGGTGTTGATGTTGGTACTGGTGTTGGTACTGGTGTTGGTGTTGGTACTGGTGTTGGTACTAGTGTTGGTGTTGGTATTGGTGCTGGTGTTGGTACTGGTGATGGTACTGGTGTTGGTGTTGGTACTGGTGTTGGTGTTGGTACTGGTGTTGGTGCTGGAACTCGTGCTGGTGTTGGTACTGGTAATGGTGTTGTTGGTGGTGCTGGTGTTCGCTTTGGTGTTGGTGTTGGTGTTGGTGTTGGTGCTGGTGTTGGTGTTGGTGCTGGTGCTGGTGTTGGTGCTGGTGTTGGTGTTGGTGTTGGTGTTGGTGCTGGTGCTGGTGTTGGTGTTGGAGCTTATGATAGTGTTGGTGTTGGTGCTGGTGCTGGTGTTGGTGTTGATGCTGGTGTTGGTGCTGGTGTTGGTGCTGGTGTTGGTGTTGGTGTAGGTGTTGGTGCTGGTGTTGGTGCTGGTGCTGGTGTTAGTGTTGGTGCTGGTGCTGGTGCTGATGCTGGTGTTGGTGTTGGAGCTCATGATTGTGTTGGTGTTGATGCTGGTGTTGGTGTGGGTGCTGGTATTGGTGTTGGTGCTGGTGTTGGTGTTGGTGTTAGTGTTGAAGTTATGATGGTGTTGGTGCTGGTGTTGGTGCTGGTGTTGGTGCTGGTGTTGGTGCTGGTGTTGGTGTTGGTGCTGGTGTTGGTGCTGGTGTTGGTGCTGGTGCTGGTGTTGGTGGTGGTGCTGGTGTTGGTGCTGGTGTTGGTGTTGGTGTTGGTGTTGGTGCTGGTGTTGGTGCTGGTGTTGGTGTTGGTGTTGGTGCTGGTGTTGGTGTTGGTGTTGGTGCTGGTGCTGGTGCTGGTGTTGGTGCTGGTGTTGGTGCTGGTGTTGGTGTTGGAGCTTATGATGGTGTTGGTGCTGGTGTTGGTGCTGGTGTTGGTGCTGGTGTTGGTGCTGGTGTTGGTGCTGGTGTTGGTGTTGGTGCTGGTGTTGGTGCTGGTGTTGGTGTTGGGGTTGGTGCTGGTGTTGGTGCTGGTGTTGGTGCTGGTGCTGGTGTTGGTGCTGGTGTTGGTGTTGGAGCTTATGATGGTGTTGGTGCTGGTGCTGGTGTTGGTGCTGGTGTTGGTGCTGGTGTTGGTGTTGGTGTTGGTGCTGGTGTTGGTGCTGGTGTTGGTGCTGGTGTTGGTGCTGGTGTTGGTGCTGGTGTTGGTGCTGGTGTTGGTGCTGGTGCTGGTGTTGGTGTTGGTGCTGGTGTTGGTGTTGGTGCTGGTGTTGGTGCTGGCGTTGGTGTTGGTGTTGGAGCTGGTGATGGTGCTGGTGATGGTGCTGGTGTTGGTGCTGGTGTTGGTGCTGGTGTTGGTGTTGGTGCTGGTGTTGGTGTTGGTGCTGGTGTTGGTGCTGGTGTTGGTGCTGGTGTTGGTGTTGGTGCTGGTGTTGGTGTTGGTGTTGGTGCTGGTGTTGGTGCTGGTGTTGGTGTTGGTGCTGGTGTTGGTGCTGGTGTTGGTGTTGGTGCTGGTGTTGGTGCTGGTGTTGGTGTTGGTGTTGGTGTTGGTGCTGGTGTTGGTGTTGGTGGTGGTGCTGGTGCTGGTGTTGGTGTTGGTGTTGGTGCTGGTGTTGGTGCTGGTGTTGGTGCTGGTGCTGGTGTTGGTGTTGGTGCTGGTGTTGGTGTTGGTGTTGGTGCTGGTGTTGGTGCTGGTGTTGGTGTTGGTGTTGGTGTTGGTGCTGGTGTTGGTGTTGGTGCTGGTGCTGGTGTTGGTGTTGGTGTTGGTGCTGGTGTTGGTGTTGGTGTTGGTGTTGGTGTTGGTGTTGGTGCTGGTGTTGTTGTTGGTGTTGGTGCTGGTGTTGGTGCTGGTGCTGGTGCTGGTGTTGGTGTTGGTGCTGGTGTTGGTGCTGGTGCTGGTGTTGGTGTTGGTGTTGGTGTTGGTGTTGGTGCTGGTGTTGGTGCTGGTGTTGGTGCTGGTGTTGGTACTGGTGCTGGTGCTGGTGTTGGTGTTGGTGCTGGTGTTGGTGCTGGTGCTGATGTTGGTGTTGGTGTTGGTGCTGGTGTTGGTGCTGGTGCTGGTGCTGGTGTTAGTGTTGGTGTTGGTGTTGGTGCTGGTGTTGGTGTTGGTGTTGGTGCTGGTGTTGGTGCTGGTGCTGGTGCTGGTGTTGGTGTTGGTGCTGGTGTTGGTGCTGGTGCTGGTGTTGGTGTTGGTGTTGGTGTTGGTGCTGGTGTTGGTGCTGGTGTTGGTGCTGGTGTTGGTGCTGGTGTTGGTGCTGATGCTGGTGTTGGTGTTGGTGCTGGTGTTAGTGTTGGTGTTGGTGTTGGAGCTTACGATGGTGTTGGTGCTGGTGTTGGTGTTGGTGCTGGTGTTGGTGCTGGTGTTGGTGCTGGTGTTGGTGCTGGTGTTGGTGCTGGTGTTGGTGCTGGTGTTGGTGCTGGTGCTGGTGTTGGTGTTGGTGTTGGTGTTGGTGCTGGTGTTGGTGTTGGTGTTGGTGTTGGTGTTGGTGCTGGTGTTGGTGTTGGTGCTGGTGTTGGTGTTGGTGCTGGTGCTGGTGTTGGTGTTGGTGTTGGTGCTGGTGTTGGTGCTGGTGTTGGTGCTGGTGTTGGTGCTGGTGTTGGTGCTGGTGTTGGTGCTGGTGTTGGTGCTGGTGTTGGTGCTGGTGTTGGTGTTGGTGTTGGTGTTGGTGTTGGTGTTGGTGTTGGTGCTGGTGTTGGTGTTGGTGTTGGTGTTGGAGCTTACGATGGTGTTGGTGCTGGTGTTGGTGTTGGTGCTGGTGTTGGTGCTGGTGTTGGTGCTGGTGTTGGTGCTGGTGTTGGTGCTGGTGTTGGTGCTGGTGTTGGTGCTGGTGCTGGTGTTGGTGTTGGTGTTGGTGTTGGTGCTGGTGTTGGTGTTGGTGTTGGTGTTGGTGTTGGTGCTGGTGTTGGTGTTGGTGCTGGTGTTGGTGTTGGTGCTGGTGTTGGTGTTGGTGTTGGTGTTGGTGCTGGTGTTGGTGCTGGTGTTGGTGTTAGTGTTGGTGCTGGTGTTGGTGTTGGTGTTGGTGCTGGTGCTGGTGCTGGTGTTGGTGCTGGTGTTGGTGCTGGTGTTGGTGCTGGTGTTGGTGTTGGAGCTTATGATGGTGTTGGTGCTGGTGTTGGTGCTGGTGTTGGTGCTGGTGTTGGTGCTGGTGTTGGTGTTGGTGTTGGTGCTGGTGTTGGTGCTGGTGTTGGTGTTGGGGTTGGTGCTGGTGTTGGTGCTGGTGTTGGTGCTGGTGCTGGTGTTGGTGCTGGTGTTGGTGTTGGAGCTTATGATGGTGTTGGTGCTGGTGCTGGTGTTGGTGCTGGTGTTGGTGCTGGTGTTGGTGTTGGTGTTGGTGCTGGTGTTGGTGCTGGTGTTGGTGCTGGTGTTGGTGCTGGTGTTGGTGCTGGTGTTGGTGCTGGTGCTGGTGTTGGTGTTGGTGCTGGTGTTGGTGTTGGTGCTGGTGTTGGTGCTGGCGTTGGTGTTGGTGTTGGAGCTGGTGATGGTGCTGGTGATGGTGCTGGTGTTGGTGCTGGTGTTGGTGCTGGTGTTGGTGTTGGTGCTGGTGTTGGTGTTGGTGCTGGTGTTGGTGCTGGTGTTGGTGCTGGTGTTGGTGTTGGTGCTGGTGTTGGTGTTGGTGTTGGTGCTGGTGTTGGTGCTGGTGTTGGTGTTGGTGCTGGTGTTGGTGCTGGTGTTGGTGTTGGTGCTGGTGTTGGTGCTGGTGTTGGTGTTGGTGTTGGTGTTGGTGCTGGTGTTGGTGTTGGTGGTGGTGCTGGTGCTGGTGCTGGTGTTGGTGTTGGTGTTGGTGCTGGTGTTGGTGTTGGTGTTGGTGCTGGTGTTGGTGCTGGTGCTGGTGTTGGTGTTGGTGCTGGTGTTGGTGTTGGTGTTGGTGCTGGTGTTGGTGCTGGTGTTGGTGTTGGTGTTGGTGTTGGTGCTGGTGTTGGTGTTGGTGCTGGTGCTGGTGTTGGTGTTGGTGTTGGTGCTGGTGTTGGTGTTGGTGTTGGTGTTGGTGTTGGTGTTGGTGCTGGTGTTGTTGTTGGTGTTGGTGCTGGTGTTGGTGCTGGTGCTGGTGCTGGTGTTGGTGTTGGTGCTGGTGTTGGTGCTGGTGCTGGTGTTGGTGTTGGTGTTGGTGTTGGTGCTGGTGTTGGTGCTGGTGTTGGTGCTGGTGTTGGTGCTGGTGCTGGTGTTGGTACTGGTGCTGGTGCTGGTGTTGGTGTTGGTGCTGGTGTTGGTGCTGGTGCTGATGTTGGTGTTGGTGTTGGTGCTGGTGTTGGTGCTGGTGCTGGTGTTAGTGTTGGTGTTGGTGTTGGTGCTGGTGTTGGTGTTGGTGTTGGTGCTGGTGTTGGTGCTGGTGCTGGTGCTGGTGTTGGTGTTGGTGCTGGTGTTGGTGCTGGTGCTGGTGTTGGTGTTGGTGTTGGTGTTGGTGCTGGTGTTGGTGCTGGTGTTGGTGCTGGTGTTGGTGCTGGTGTTGGTGCTGATGCTGGTGTTGGTGTTGGTGCTGGTGTTAGTGTTGGTGTTGGTGTTGGAGCTTACGATGGTGTTGGTGCTGGTGTTGGTGTTGGTGCTGGTGTTGGTGCTGGTGTTGGTGCTGGTGTTGGTGCTGGTGTTGGTGCTGGTGTTGGTGCTGGTGTTGGTGCTGGTGCTGGTGTTGGTGTTGGTGTTGGTGCTGGTGTTGGTGTTGGTGTTGGTGTTGGTGTTGGTGCTGGTGTTGGTGTTGGTGCTGGTGTTGGTGTTGGTGCTGGTGCTGGTGTTGGTGTTGGTGTTGGTGCTGGTGTTGGTGCTGGTGTTGGTGCTGGTGTTGGTGCTGGTGTTGGTGCTGGTGTTGGTGCTGGTGTTGGTGCTGGTGTTGGTGTTGGAGCTTATGATGGTGTTGGTGCTGGTGCTGGTGTTGGTGCTGGTGTTGGTGCTGGTGTTGGTGTTGGTGTTGGTGCTGGTGTTGGTGCTGGTGTTGGTGCTGGTGTTGGTGCTGGTGTTGGTGCTGGTGTTGGTGCTGGTGTTGGTGCTGGTGCTGGTGTTGGTGTTGGTGCTGGTGTTGGTGTTGGTGCTGGTGTTGGTGCTGGCGTTGGTGTTGGTGTTGGAGCTGGTGATGGTGCTGGTGATGGTGCTGGTGTTGGTGCTGGTGTTGGTGCTGGTGTTGGTGTTGGTGCTGGTGTTGGTGTTGGTGCTGGTGTTGGTGCTGGTGTTGGTGCTGGTGTTGGTGTTGGTGCTGGTGTTGGTGTTGGTGTTGGTGCTGGTGTTGGTGCTGGTGTTGGTGTTGGTGCTGGTGTTGGTGCTGGTGTTGGTGTTGGTGCTGGTGTTGGTGCTGGTGTTGGTGTTGGTGTTGGTGTTGGTGCTGGTGTTGGTGTTGGTGGTGGTGCTGGTGCTGGTGTTGGTGTTGGTGTTGGTGCTGGTGTTGGTGTTGGTGTTGGTGCTGGTGTTGGTGCTGGTGCTGGTGTTGGTGTTGGTGCTGGTGTTGGTGTTGGTGTTGGTGCTGGTGTTGGTGCTGGTGTTGGTGTTGGTGTTGGTGTTGGTGCTGGTGTTGGTGTTGGTGCTGGTGCTGGTGTTGGTGTTGGTGTTGGTGCTGGTGTTGGTGTTGGTGTTGGTGTTGGTGTTGGTGCTGGTGTTGTTGTTGGTGTTGGTGCTGGTGTTGGTGCCGGTGCTGGTGCTGGTGTTGGTGTTGGTGCTGGTGTTGGTGCTGGTGCTGGTGTTGGTGTTGGTGTTGGTGTTGGTGCTGGTGTTGGTGCTGGTGTTGGTGCTGGTGTTGGTGCTGGTGCTGGTGTTGGTACTGGTGCTGGTGCTGGTGTTGGTGTTGGTGCTGGTGTTGGTGCTGGTGCTGATGTTGGTGTTGGTGTTGGTGCTGGTGTTGGTGCTGGTGCTGGTGCTGGTGTTAGTGTTGGTGTTGGTGTTGGTGCTGGTGTTGGTGTTGGTGTTGGTGCTGGTGTTGGTGCTGGTGCTGGTGCTGGTGTTGGTGTTGGTGCTGGTGTTGGTGCTGGTGCTGGTGCTGGTGTTGGTGTTGGTGCTGGTGTTGGTGCTGATGTTGGTGCTGGTGTTGGTGCTGGTGTTGGTGCTGATGCTGGTGTTGGTGTTGGTGCTGGTGTTAGTGTTGGTGTTGGTGTTGGAGCTTACGATGGTGTTGGTGCTGGTGTTGGTGTTGGTGCTGGTGTTGGTGCTGGTGTTGGTGCTGGTGTTGGTGCTGGTGTTGGTGCTGGTGTTGGTGCTGGTGTTGGTGCTGGTGCTGGTGTTGGTGTTGGTGTTGGTGTTGGTGCTGGTGTTGGTGTTGGTGTTGGTGTTGGTGTTGGTGCTGGTGTTGGTGTTGGTGCTGGTGTTGGTGTTGGTGCTGGTGCTGGTGTTGGTGTTGGTGTTGGTGCTGGTGTTGGTGCTGGTGTTGGTGCTGGTGTTGGTGCTGGTGTTGGTGCTGGTGCTGGTGTTGGTGCTGGTGTTGGTGTTGGTGTTGGTGTTGGTGTTGGTGTTGGTGTTGGTGCTGGTGTTGGTGTTGGTGTTGGTGTTGGAGCTTACGATGGTGTTGGTGCTGGTGTTGGTGTTGGTGCTGGTGTTGGTGCTGGTGTTGGTGCTGGTGTTGGTGCTGGTGTTGGTGCTGGTGTTGGTGCTGGTGCTGGTGTTGGTGTTGGTGTTGGTGTTGGTGCTGGTGTTGGTGTTGGTGTTGGTGTTGGTGTTGGTGCTGGTGTTGGTGTTGGTGCTGGTGTTGGTGTTGGTGCTGGTGTTGGTGTTGGTGTTGGTGTTGGTGCTGGTGTTGGTGCTGGTGTTGGTGTTAGTGTTCGTGCTGGTGTTGGTGTTGGGGTTGGTGCTGGTGCTGGTGCTGGTGTTGGTGCTGGTGTTGGTGCTGGTGTTGGTGTTGGAGCTTATGATGGTGTTGGTGCTGGTGTTGGTGCTGGTGTTGGTGCTGGTGTTGGTGCTGGTGTTGGTGCTGGTGTTGGTGTTGGTGTTGGTGCTGGTGTTGGTGCTGGTGTTGGTGTTGGGGTTGGTGCTGGTGTTGGTGCTGGTGTTGGTGCTGGTGCTGGTGTTGGTGCTGGAGTTGGTGTTGGAGCTTATGATGGTGTTGGTGCTGGTGCTGGTGTTGGTGCTGGTGTTGGTGCTGGTGTCGGTGTTGGTGTTGGTGCTGGTGTTGGTGCTGGTGTTGGTGCTGGTGTTGGTGCTGGTGTTGGTGCTGGTGTTGGTGCTGGTGCTGGTGTTGGTGTTGGTGCTGGTGTTGGTGTTGGTGCTGGTGTTGGTGCTGGCGTTGGTGTTGGTGTTGGAGCTGGTGATGGTGCTGGTGATGGTGCTGGTGTTGGTGCTGGTGTTGGTGCTGGTGTTGGTGTTGGTGCTGGTGTTGGTGTTGGTGCTGGTGTTGGTGCTGGTGTTGGTGCTGGTGTTGGTGTTGGTGCTGGTGTTGGTGTTGGTGTTGGTGCTGGTGTTGGTGCTGGTGTTGGTGTTGGTGCTGGTGTTGGTGCTGGTGTTGGTGTTGGTGCTGGTGTTGGTGCTGGTGTTGGTGTTGGTGTTGGTGTTGGTGTTGGTGCTGGTGTTGGTGTTGGTGGTGGTGCTGGTGCTGGTGTTGGTGTTGGTGTTGGTGCTGGTGTTGGTGTTGGTGTTGGTGCTGGTGTTGGTGCTGGTGCTGGTGTTGGTGTTGGTGCTGGTGTTGGTGTTGGTGTTGGTGCTGGTGTTGGTGCTGGTGTTGGTGTTGGTGTTGGTGTTGGTGCTGGTGTTGGTGTTGGTGCTGGTGCTGGTGTTGGTGTTGGTGTTGGTGCTGGTGTTGGTGTTGGTGTTGGTGTTGGTGTTGGTGCTGGTGTTGTTGTTGGTGTTGGTGCTGGTGTTGGTGCTGGTGCTGGTGCTGGTGTTGGTGTTGGTGCTGGTGTTGGTGCTGGTGCTGGTGTTGGTGTTGGTGTTGGTGTTGGTGCTGGTGTTGGTGCTGGTGTTGGTGCTGGTGTTGGTGCTGGTGCTGGTGTTGGTACTGGTGCTGGTGCTGGTGTTGGTGTTGGTGCTGGTGTTGGTGCTGGTGCTGATGTTGGTGTTGGTGTTGGTGCTGGTGTTGGTGCTGGTGCTGGTGCTGGTGTTAGTGTTGGTGTTGGTGTTGGTGCTGGTGTTGGTGTTGGTGTTGGTGCTGGAGTTGGTGCTGGTGCTGGTGCTGGTGTTGGTGTTGGTGCTGGTGTTGGTGCTGGTGCTGGTGTTGGTGTTGGTGTTGGTGTTGGTGCTGGTGTTGGTGCTGGTGTTGGTGCTGGTGTTGGTGCTGGTGTTGGTGCTGATGCTGGTGTTGGTGTTGGTGCTGGTGTTAGTGTTGGTGTTGGTGTTGGAGCTTACGATGGTGTTGGTGCTGGTGTTGGTGTTGGTGCTGGTGTTGGTGCTGGTGTTGGTGCTGGTGTTGGTGCTAGTGTTGGTGCTGGTGTTGGTGCTGGTGTTGGTGCTGGTGTTGGTGCTGGTGCTGGTGTTGGTGTTGGTGCTGGTGCTGGTGTTGGTGTTGGTGTTGGTGCTGGTGTTGGTGCTGGTGTTGGTGCTGGTGTTGGTGCTGGTGTTGGTGCTGGTGTTGGTGCTGGTGTTGGTGTTGGTGTTGGTGTTGGTGTTGGTGTTGGTGTTGGTGCTGGTGTTGGTGTTGGTGTTGGTGTTGGTGCTGGTGTTGGTGTTGGTGTTGGTGTTGGTGTTGGTGTTGGTGCTGGTGCTGGTGTTGGTGTTGGTGTTGGTGCTGGTGTTGGTGCTGGTGTTGGTGCTGGTGTTGGTGCTGGTGCTGGTGTTGGTGCTGGTGCTGGTGTTGGTGCTGGTGTTGGTGTTGGAGCTTACGATGGTGTTGGTGCTGGTGTTGGTGTTGGTGTTGGTGCTGGTGTTGGTGCTGGTGTTGGTGCTGGTGCTGGTGCTGGTGTTGGTGCTGGTGCTGGTGTTGGTGCTGGTGTTGGTGCTGGTGTTGGTGTTGGTGCTGGTGTTGGTGCTGGTGCTGGTGTTGGTGCTGGTGTTGGTGCTGGTGTTGGTGCTGGTGTTGGTGCTGGTGTTGGTGCTGGAATTGGTGCTGGTGCTGGTGTTGGTGTTGGTGTTGATGCTGGTGTTGGTGTTGGTGTTGGTGCTGGTGTTGGTGCTGGTGTTGGTGCTGGTGTTGGTGTTGATGCTGGTGTTGGTGCTGGTGTTGGTGCTGGTGTTGGTGTTGGTGCTGGTGTTGGTGCTGGTGTTGGTGCTGGTGTTGGTGCTGGTGTTGGTGTTGATGCTGGTGTTGGTGTTGGTGCTGGTGTTGGTGTTGGTGTTGGTGCTGGTGTTGGTGCTGGTGTTGGTGCTGGTGTTGGTGTTGATGCTGGTGTTGGTGTTGGTGCTGGTGTTGGTGTTGGTGCTGGTGTTGGTGCTGGTGTTGGTGTTGATGCTGGTGTTGGTGCTGGTGTTGGTGTTGGTGCTGGTGTTGGTGCTGGTGTTGGTGTTGGTGCTGGTGTTGGTGCTGGTGTTGGTGCTGGTGCTGGTGTTGGTGTTGGTGCTGGTGTTGGTGCTGGTGTTGGTGTTGGTGTTGGTGTTGGTGCTGGTGTTGGTGCTGGTGTTGGTGCTGGTGTTGGTGTTGGTGCTGGTGTTGGTGCTGGTGTTGGTGTTGATGCTGGTGTTGGTGCTGGTGTTGGTGTTGGTGCTGGTGTTGGTGCTGGTGTTGGTGTTGGTGCTGGTGCTGGTGTTGGTGCTGGTGTTGGTGTTGGTGCTGGTGTTGGTGTTGGTGTTGGTGTTGGTGCTGGTGTTGGTGCTGGTGTTGGTGTTGGTGCTGGTGTTGGTGCTGGTGTTGGTGCTGGTGTTGGTGCTGGTGCTGGTGTTGGTGCTGGTGCTGGTGCTGGTGTTGGTGTTAGTGTTGGTGTTGGTGTTGATGTTGGTGTTGATGCTGGTGTTAGTGTTGGTGCTGGTGTTGGTGCTGGTGTTGGTGTTGGTGCTGGTGTTGGTGCTGGTGTTGGTGTTGGTGTTGGTGTTGGTGCTGGTGTTGGTGCTGGTGTTGGTGTTGGTGCTGGTGTTGGTGCTGGTGTTGGTGTTGGTGTTGGTGTTGGTGCTGGTGTTGGTGTTGGTGCTGGTGTTGGTGTTGGTGCTGGTGTTGGTGCTGGTGCTGGTGTTGGTGCTGGTGTTAGTGTTGGTGCTGGTGTTGGTGTTAGTGCTGGTGTTGGTGTTGGTGCTGGTGTTGGTGTTGGTGTTGGTGCTGGTGTTGGTGTTGGTGCTGGTGTTGGTGTTGGTGCTGGTGCTGGTGTTGGTGTTGGTGCTGGTGTTGGTGCTGGTGTTGGTGTTGGTGTTGGTGTTGGTGTTGGTGCTGGTGTTGGTGCTGGTGCTGGTGTTGGTGCTGGTGTTGGTGCTGGTGTTGGTGTTGGTGTTGGTGCTGGTGTTGGTGTTGGTGTTGGTGCTGGTGTTGGTGCTGGTGTTGGTGCTGGTGTTGGTGTTGGTGTTGGTGCTGGTGTTGGTGCTGGTGTTGGTGTTGGTGCTGGTTTTGGTGCTGGTGTTGGTGTTGGTGTTGGTGTTGGTGTTGGTGTTGGTGCTGGTGTTGGTGCTGGTGTTGGTGTTGGTGCTGGTGTTGGTGTTGGTGCTGGTGTTGGTGCTGGTGTTGGTGTTGGTGCTGGTGTTGGTGCTGGTGTTGGTGTTGGTGCTGGTGTTGGTGTTGGTGCTGGTGTTGGTGCTGGTGTTGGTGTTGGTGCTGGTGTTGGG
The DNA here is from genome assembly GCF_040958095.1 of Procambarus clarkii. Classification (NCBI taxonomy): domain Eukaryota; kingdom Metazoa; phylum Arthropoda; class Malacostraca; order Decapoda; family Cambaridae; genus Procambarus; species Procambarus clarkii. Next base: position 16,173,411 of record NC_091228.1, read on the forward strand.
GCTGGTGTTGGTGCTGGTGTTGGTGTTGGTGTTGATGTTGGTGTTGGTGCTGGTGCTGGTGTTGGTGCTGGTGTTGGTGCTGGTGTTGGTGCTGGTGTTGGTGCTGGTGTTGGTGTTGATGCTGGTGTTGGTGTTGGTGCTGGTGTTGGTGTTGGTGCTGGTGTTGGTGCTGGTGTTGGTGTTGATGCTGGTGTTGGTGCTGGTGTTAGTGTGGTGTTGGTGCTGGTGTTGGTGTTTGTGCTGGTGTTGGTGCTGGTGTTGGTGCTGGTGCTGGTGTTGGTGTTGGTGCTGGTGTTGGTGTTGGTGTTGGTGCTGGTGTTGGTGCTGGTGTTGGTGCTGGTGTTGGTGTTGATGCTGGTGTTGGTGCTGGTGTTGGTGCTGGTGTTGGTGTTGGTGTTGATGCTGGTGTTGGTGCTGGTGTTGGTGCTGGTGTTGGTGTTGGTGCTGGTGTTGGTGCTAGTGTTGGTGCTGGTGTTGGTGCTGGCGTTGGTGTTGATGCTGGTGTTGGTGTTGATGCTGGTGTTGGTGCTGGTGTTGGTGTTGGTGCTGGTGTTGGTGCTGGTGTTGGTGTTGGTGCTGGTGTTGGTGCTGGTGTTGGTGCTGGTGCTGGTGTTGGTGTTGGTGCTGGTGTTGGTGCTGGTGTTGGTGTTGGTGCTGGTGTTGGTGCTGGTGTTGGTGCTGGTGTTGGTGCTGGTGTTGGTGTTGATGCTGGTGTTGGTGCTGGTGTTGGTGCTGGTGTTGGTGTTGGTGCTGGTGTTGGTGCTGGTGTTGGTGCTGGTGCTGGTGTTGGTGTTGGTGCTGGTGTTGGTGCTGGTGTTGGTGTTGGTGTTGGTGTTGGTGTTGATGTTGGTGTTGATGCTGGTGTTGGTGTTGGTGCTGTTGTTGGTGCTGGTGCTGGTGTTGGTGTTGGTGCTGGTGTTGGTGTTGGTGTTGGTGCTGGTGTTGGTGCTGGTGTTGGTGCTGGTGTTGGTGTTGATGCTGGTGTTGGTGCTGGTGTTGGTGCTGGTGTTGGTGTTGGTGCTGGTGTTGGTGCTGGTGTTGGTGCTGGTGTTGGTGCTGGTGTTGGTGTTGATGCTGGTGTTGGTGTTGGTGCTGGTGTTGGTGTTGGTGCTGGTGTTGGTGCTGGTGTTGGTGTTGATGCTGGTGTTGGTGCTGGTGTTGGTGTTGGTGCTGGTGTTGGTGCTGGTGTTGGTGTTGGTGCTGGTGCTGGTGTTGGTGCTGGTGCTGGTGTTGGTGTTGGTGCTGGTGTTGGTGCTGGTGTTGGTGTTGGTGCTGGTGTTGGTGCTGGTGTTGGTGCTGGTGTTGGTGCTGGTGTTGGTGTTGATGCTGGTGTTGGTGCTGGTGTTGGTGTTGGTGCTGGTGTTGGTGCTGGTGCTGGTGTTGGTGCTGGTGCTGGTGTTGGTGTTGGTGCTGGTGTTGGTGCTGGTGTTGGTGTTGGTGTTGGTGTTGATGTTGGTGTTGATGCTGGTGTTGGTGTTGGTGCTGGTGTTGGTGCTGGTGTTGGTGCTGGTGTTGGTGTTGGTGTTGGTGTTGGTGCTGGTGCTGGTGTTGGTGCTGGTGTTGGTGCTGGTGTTGGTGCTGGTGTTGGTGCTGGTGTTGGTGTTGATGCTGGTGTTGGTGTTGGTGCTGGTGTTGGTGTTGGTGCTGGTGTTGGTGCTGGTGTTGGTGTTGATGCTGGTGTTGGTGTTGGAGCTGGTGTTGGTGCTGGTGTTGGTGTTGGTGCTGGTGTTGGTGCTGGTGGTGGTGTTGATGCTGGTGTTGGTGCTGGTGTTGGTGCTGGTGTTGGTGCTGGTGCTGGTGTTGGTGTTGGTGCTGGTGTTGGTGCTGGTGTTGGTGTTGGTGCTGGTGTTGGTGCTGGTGTTGGTGCTGGTGTTGGTGTTGGTGTTGGTGTTGGTGCTGGTGCTGGTGTTGGTGCTGGTGTTGGTGCTGGTGTTGGTGCTGGTGTTGGTGCTGGTGTTGGTGCTGGTGTTGGTGCTGGTGTTGGTGCTGGTGTTGGTGTTGGTGTTGGTGCTGGTGTTGGTGCTGGTGTTGGTGTTGATGCTGGTGTTGGTGCTGGTGTTGGTGCTGGTGTTGGTGTTGGTGCTGGTGTTGGTGTTGGTGTTGGTGTTGGTGTTGGTGTTGGTGCTGGTGTTGGTGCTGGTGCTGGTGTTGGTGCTGGTGTTGGTGCTGGTGTTGGTACTGGTGTTGGTGTTGGTGCTGGTGTTGGTGTTGGTGTTGGTGCTGGTGTTGGTGCTGGTGTTGGTACTGGTGTTGGTGTTGGTGCTGGTGTTGGTGCTGTTGTTGGTGTTGGTGCTGGTGTTGGTGCTGGTGCTGGTGTTGGTGCTGGTGTTGGTGCTGGTGTTGGTGCTGGTGTTGGTGCTGGTGTTGGTGCTGGTGTTGGTGCTGGTGTTGGTGCTGGTGTTGGTGCTGGTGTTGGTGTTGGTGTTGGTGTTGGTGTTGATGCTGGTGTTGGTGTTGGTGTTGGTGCTGGTGTTGGTGCTGGTGTTGGTGCTGGTGTTGGTGTTGATGCTGGTGTTGGTGTTGGTGCTGGTGCTGGTGTTGGTGTTGGTGTTGGTGTTGGTGCTGGTGTTGGTGTTGGTGTTGGTGCTGGTGCTGGTGTTGGTGTTGATGCTGGTGTTGGTGCTGGTGCTGGTGTTGGTGTTGATGCTGGTGTTGGTGCTGGTGTTGGTGCTGGTGTTGGTGTTGGTGTTGGTGTTGATGCTGGTGTTGGTGTTGGTGTTGGTGTTGGTGTTGGTGTTGGTGTTGGTGTTGGTGTTGGTGTTGATGCTGGTGTTGGTGTTGGTGTTGGTGCTGGTGTTGGTGCTGGTGTTGGTGTTGGTGTTGGTGTTGGTGCTGGTGTTGGTGTTGGTGCTGGTGTTGGTGTTGGTGCTGGTGTTGGTGTTGGTGTTGGTGCTGGTGTTGGTGTTGGTGTTGGTGTTGGTGTTGGTGTTGGTGCTGGTGTTGGTGTTGGTGCTGGTGTTGGTGTTGGTGCTGGTGTTGGTGTTGGTGTTGGTGCTGGTGTTGGTGTTGGTGCTGGTGTTGGTGTTGGTGTTGGTGTTGGTGTTGGTGTTGGTGCTGGTGTTGGTGTTGGTGCTGGTGTTGGTGTTGGTGCTGGTGTTGGTGCTGGTGTTGGTGCTGGTGTTGGTGCTGGTGTTGGTGCTGGTGTTGGTGCTGGTGTTGGTGTTGGTGTTGGTGTTGGTGTTGGTGCTGGTGTTGGTGTTGGTGCTGGTGTTGGTGTTGGTGCTGGTGTTGGTGTTGGTGCTGGTGTTGGTGTTGGTGCTGGTGTTGGTGTTGGTGTTGGTGTTGGTGTTGATGCTGGTGTTGGTGTTGGTGTTGGTGCTGGTGTTGGTGCTGGTGTTGGTGTTGGTGTTGGTGCTGGTGCTGGTGTTGGTGTTGGTGTTGATGCTGGTGTTGGTGCTGGTGTTGGTGCTGGTGTTGGTGTTGATGCTGGTGTTGGTGCTGGTGTTGGTGCTGGTGTTGGTGTTGGTGTTGGTGTTGGTGTTGGTGTTGGTGCTGGTGTTGGTGCTGGTGTTGGTGTTGATGCTGGTGTTGGTGCTGGTGTTGGTGCTGGTGTTGGTGCTGGTGTTGGTGTTGGTGCTGGTGCTGGTGCTGGTGTTGGTGTTGATGCTGGTGTTGGTGCTGGTGTTGGTGCTGGTGTTGGTGCTGGTGTTGGTGTTGGTGTTGGTGCTGGTGTTGGTGTTGGTGTTGGTGTTGGTGTTGATGCTGGTGTTGGTGCTGGTGTTGGTGCTGGTGTTGGTGTTGATGCTGGTGTTGGTGTTGGTGCTGGTGTTGGTGCTGGTGTTGGTGTTGGTGTTGGTGCTGGTGCTGGTGTTGGTGTTGGTGTTGATGCTGGTGTTGGTGCTGGTGTTGGTGCTGGTGTTGGTGTTGATGCTGGTGTTGGTGCTGGTGTTGGTGCTGGTGTTGGTGCTGGTGTTGGTGTTGATGCTGGTGTTGGTGTTGGTGCTGGTGTTGGTGTTGGTGTTGGTGTTGGTGTTGGTGCTGGTGTTGGTGCTGGTGTTGGTGCTGGTGTTGGTGTTGGTGCTGGTGTTGGTGCTGGTGTTGGTGTTGGTGTTGGTGCTGGTGTTGGTGCTGGTGTTGGTGTTGGTGCTGGTGTTGGTGCTGGTGTTGGTGCTGGTGTTGGTGCTGGTGTTGGTGTTGGTGTTGATGCTGGTGTTGGTGTTGGTGTTGGTGCTGGTGTTGGTGCTGGTGTTGGTGTTGGTGTTGGTGCTGGTGCTGGTGTTGGTGTTGGTGTTGATGCTGGTGTTGGTGCTGGTGTTGGTGCTGGTGTTGGTGTTGATGCTGGTTTTGGTGCTGGTGTTGGTGCTGGTGTTGGTGCTGGTGTTGGTGTTGGTGTTGGTGCTGGTGTTGGTGCTGGTGTTGATGCTGGTGTTGGTGCTGGTGTTGATGCTGGTGTTGGTGCTGGTGTTGGTGCTGGTGTTGGTGCTGGTGTTGGTGTTGGTGCTGGTGTTGGTGCTGGTGTTGGTGTTGATGCTGGTGTTGGTGCTGGTGTTGGTGCTGGTGTTGGTGTTGGTGTTGGTGCTGGTGTTGGTGTTGGTGTTGGTGTTGGTGTTGATGCTGGTGTTGGTGCTGGTGTTGGTGCTGGTGTTGGTGTTGATGCTGGTGTTGGTGTTGGTGTTGGTGTTGGTGTTGATGCTGGTGTTGGTGTTGGTGTTGGTGCTGGTGTTGGTGTTGGTGTTGGTGTTGGTGTTGGTGTTGGTGCTGGTGCTGGTGTTGGTGTTGGTGTTGATGCTGGTGTTGGTGCTGGTGTTGGTGCTGGTGTTGGTGTTGATGCTGGTGTTGGTGCTGGTGTTGGTGCTGGTGTTGGTGCTGGTGTTGGTGTTGATGCTGGTGTTGGTGTTGGTGTTGGTGTTGGTGCTGGTGTTGGTGTTGGTGTTGGTGTTGGTGCTGGTGTTGGTGCTGGTGTTGGTGCTGGTGTTGGTGTTGGTGCTGGTGTTGGTGCTGGTGTTGGTGTTGGTGCTGGTGTTGGTGCTGGTGTTGGTGTTGGTGCTGGTGTTGGTGCTGGTGTTGGTGTTGGTGTTGGTGTTGGTGTTGGTGTTGGTGTTGGTGTTGGTGTTGGTGTTGGTGTTGGTGCTGGTGTTTGTGCTGCTGCTGGTGTTGGTGCTGGTGTTGGTGCTGGTGTTGGTGTTGGTGTTGGTGTTGGTGTTGGTGCTGGTGTTGGTGCTGGTGCTGGTGTTGGTGCTGGTGTTGGTGCTGGTGTTGGTGTTGGTGCTGGTGTTGGTACTGGTGTTGGTGCTGGTGTTGGCGTTGGTGTTGGTACTGGTGATATATATATATATATATATATATATATATATATATATATATTGTCACGTGGGGGTGGGCGGTCCGGGGCTCTGCTAACACTCGGCTGCTAGGGGCTCAAAAGGGCCCAAATACTCAGCCCCTCCGACTCCCTGGATTCACCGGAGTCTCCTTGGTCACACAAGATAGGACCAACAATGCCCACCTCCGCAGGTCTTTGCTTCCACCACAAAGGGGTGCCACTGATTCACCCTGGAAGCCCTTCAGTCAACCACGGGGAAACTGCTGTTAACAGTTCCGGCCTAGACCCGTGGGGGAGTGAAGGAAGACTCAGGCTTACCTATAACCATAACCTCCCTGAGTCTTGCCTGCCAGACAAAAAAAAAGGTTGCAGGAACTCCTTTCCCGCCTGTCTTCTCTATCTTCCTCTTAACAAGGTCGCCAGCTGGGTTATTATATCTGCACCCCAGCAATGCAGTTCAGTGGGTGTATCATATATCGTTTGTAGCCAGAAATGTATGCTCATAGAGAAATATCACAAATGGAGGCACACTCAAACACAGTAATAAAATGTGTGGATTTACTGACGCAAATTATATGAACACACACACACAATCACAAGTAATACATGAATATGGAATATGGATAATGAGTCTGGAGATCGTCAGCCTCTTCTTCCACGACCTCCAACTCTCCTCCAACTGGGCAGGAAGACCGGAGTCTCACACTCTCACAGGAGGGCCTCTTCACCACGTCGGCACCTCTTCTTCACTGTCCTGCCATCCATACACACTGTCCTCTCTGACAGTCCTGGACACAAGCTGCCTTGCAGCCTACTCTACTATTAAAGTAATAAAGTCTTGCTGCCACATACACGAGTAAATATTGTGGCCTAACTAGCCTACTCATACAAGGGGTAATGGGAGGGAAAAATGATCTACCTTACACTCCTGGCTCACGACGCCTGTCCCTCGATGGTGTGAGGTTCCCACGCTTCCTTGGGTCGATCCTCGACGAGCCAGGACGTTCCACAGGTCCTCAGGTGTCGTGAAGCCTTCACGTCGTCGCCGTTCCAATCCCTGAGATTCAGCTGCCCCAATCCTGGTTCATCGATGGGCGCTGAGCTAATCTCTATTTTTCCCCACACTCGCTTCTCCCACAGGGCGTCGCTCCTTGTCCTAGGCACGGTGTCGTCCTTCCAAGAATCTCAGTGGATGTGACCCCAGTCACAGCTAGGCTCGCTCGCCCACCTTCCAGACCTCTACGTCCAGCCAGCGGCGCCGCCCAGCGTCGTCGCCGACTATTTTCCAAGTTTGGCACTTCTCTGCTCACTGAACTTGGTTCCTCTTTGGCTTCCCAGAAGCGCAGGGTCTCCAATAACTATAATGGCGGCGATGGCCAGCTCAATCCACTGAACAAGGCTTGCAGAGCCTCCAATTCTTGAGAGCAGACCGAGGCGCGTCCTGTCGCTTCCACGGTCAGTACAACTCTGACGTTGGCGCCGCCCGGGGCACTCGGTGACGTCATGGCGGGCCCTGATTTGTCGCCCGCGACCTACGTCGGCCAATCCGCGATCGGCTTGTCTCCCTTCCAAAAGGTCATATCTGCCGTAGGGGATACTGTTTCATTTTATAACAGGGCGCCAATTTTCCTTTATTTACAACTTATAATATAACCTCCTTCCATTAAAATGGCAGCCGGTCTGGTCGCCACATATATCATTAGACTCCCTGAACCTCAGAGAATCAGTAGGGAGAGCTGATATGACTCTTTAAGCCGGCAAACGAAAGAAATAGGAGAGGGCACCGTAACATACCCCTCCCCTTAAAATAAGAGTCATATCGGAAGAGCAGCACTCAAGAGGGCAACCTATACTCTTGCTCCCTCCGTTCCTGAAGTGTCACTCCTCCCGTTGGCGATGTGGCTTGTTCCACCTCGCCAGTCACTTGCCTCATTGTATCTCCACCTCGCATAGTAGCGGGTGTGATGGGTGTTCCCTGAACACCTACAAGAAATCCCCTCTCCGTGGCTACGAGTGTACTCCCACGGCTCGTTACCACTGTAAGATTTAGTGCATGCAGCGCCTCCACCGCGTCGTGCACTCCGAGATAGTCTTGCATTTCCACTGCGTCCTACAGGTACTCCATGTTTCCTCTCATGATCTCCTCTTCGCCAACCTTCTCTCTTCTCGGTTCCTCTTCTCCCGTAGGTGCGTTGTCTCCTCACAGTGGCACTTGTAACCTGTACTCCATCCAGCAGCTTCCTCTCTTCCACACTAGGCTTTTGCGATGGCCCAATGCCCCTCTGGTTAGGCTGGCGCCTACCCTGGGTGTACCTATTCCCTGCTTTCTTCGTATTGCCTTTCCTATACCACTCGCTCCTTCGTTCCCGACGAACATCTTCACTCCTCCATGAGATTTTCTTCCCTGCAGACGTCTTCTTCGGTTCGTGGTTGGGCTCTTCCACCTCCCTGTGGCTCACCTCACCACGGTGGTTCATCTTGCACCTACCACTATTCATCTGGCCGGCATAGGGTGCCTTGCGTCGTGGCTCCTCCACTCTGCCCCTCACTGCCGTTCGCTCATCCACTGAGCTTACTTTATTCACGTTTCTGTATGGAGGGAGTGCGGTCTGCAGCCTCTTCACCGCCCCAGGCGTTTGTACAGCTGCTCCTCGCCACTCCTCCACACGCATCATCAGGCTTAGTCGGAGGTCTTCGTCGGGGTTTTCCACTACCTCCGACGACCTCTCTGCACTCTCGCCCACGTTGTCGTCGTCTCTGGCGACGTTTTCCCTGGCGAAGTCGGCTTCCTCACGACCATCTGGAACGACCGATACCTCACCTGGCAGGGTTGTACCGCTGCTTGCAACATAGGCACTCCTGGCCCAATCGGGTTGTATCCTGCCTCCTCCGAGGTCATTACCCAGCACCATCTGTACATGCTCTAGGGGTAACTTAGGGGCTACAGCTACTATAGCTTTCTCGACTCCGCAGTCGGCAATCAGCTGTACTTCGTGAAGTGGCAACCTGTATTCCTCCCCCACACTGCGTATCCTCACCACTCCCACAGGTGAATCATTAAATTCCTTGGGGAGAATACTCCTGGTCACCATACTTATGTCAGCACCCGTATCTCGAAGCACGGCAACCTCCACTGGGTCTGACTTTCCAAACTTCACGTTGGCCTCGAAAACGAAGGGATGTTCACCCAACTTCATTTCCCAACCATTCACGTTGGGTCCACTATAATATGGGGTGTGAACAAACACTCTCTCCTCCTCCAACATTAATCCTACATTCCTTTGGTGCTCCTCACACTCGCGGGCATAATGTCCTCTCACGCCACAGTTGTAGCATCGGCTGCCTCTCCTGGGCGGCCACTCGCCAGTCACTCTGGCGGTACCACTTGCAGACGTTCCCTGGGTTCTCCTTGGACTCCCTGTCGTCGTATCCGGGACTGCAGCACTTGCTCCCGAGTTAGGTCCACTGCTCACAGCTTGGGGCTTCCTCCCCGCGTCTCTTGAGCTCTTGAACCACGTTACTTCATCGGGCACACTACTCTTGGGAGAGTTCCCACCTGTCCTCGCTCCTCCTGAACTCCTAAAGTTCCCTCCCGACCTGGGGTAAGGCGAGTGTCTGGGCGGCCCCTCCCTCCTGATATGTAGTGCCTCCTCCAGCATGTCGGCTCGATCCGCTGCAGCCTTCAGGTCCTTAATACCTGCTTCTCTCACCCTTACTCGCAACTCAGGATGGAGCACCGACATGAACTTCTCCATCACTATCAGTCGTTTAACATCATCCACCGACTCCGCTTCCTCCGCCTTCAACCATCGTAGGAATTTCCGTTCCATATCCCTGGCGGTCTCGGCGTAAGTCTTTCCCGACGCTCTTGTACACTCTCTGAACCGCTTCCGGTACATCTCCGGAGTCAGCCGGAATGAGTGGAGAACCGCATTCTTAATCGCGTCATAACTAGTACACTCCTCTAGGTCCAGCATGTTATAGGCTTCCCGGGCCTCACCAGTCAACCTGCCCTGGACCAGAGCAGCCCAATCATCTTCCGGCCACTCCTTCAGAGTCGCTATCCGTTCAAAGTGTTCGAAGAACGCCTCAGCTTCTTGTGGTTCGAACGTAGGTAAGTCACGTTCCCTTACCTTGAGGTCATCCCGCCGTGCAGGTAGTGAGGGCAGACCACGTTCAACGCGACGCAATTCGACTTCTTTCTTTGCCTCTATCTCCTCCAGTCGCAGTTGTCTCTCTCCTTCTTCTCGCTGCAGCCGAGCTTCTCGCTCCTCTCGCTGCAGCTGCAGCCGTGCTTCTCGCTCACCTCGCTGCAGCTCAGCTGCACGTTCCTCTCGCTGCAGCTCAGCTGCACGTTCCTCTCGCTGCAGCTCAGCTGCACGTTCCTCTCGCTGCATTTGCGCTTCTCTTTCCTCTCGTCGCAGCTGGGCTTCCAGTTGCATCTTCATTATTTCCAGTTGCAGGCTCCTCTTACTACAGCTGGACCTTCCACTGCTCCCATGTTCACTGTGAATTCTCTCCACACTGGTAGGCGCTTGGGGTGGCCCTAGTCGGGACGGTTCACCTTGCGACGGCTCTTCTCGGGACGGCTCCTCTTGAGATGGCTCCTCTCCCGTCGCTTCCTCTCGAGCTGTGAGCTGTGCCATGATCTCTATCCTTCGCTCCGCTACCTTAGTCGTCCTCAACCTGATCCCAAAGTGGTTTGCCACTTGTTGGAGCTGGGCCTTGGTGCACTCTTCCAAAATTCTCTCGCCCCTTGTGTCAATAAATTTCTTTACTTTGTCTTCCTCCATCTCTATATCATTGAGCATACACGACAGCACAGACAAGTTAGTAGGCACTAATTTCACCGTTTCAGTCCCTTAGCTGGTTGAGTAACAGTACCACCGAATTCACTGGCCACACTGTATTAGTACCCTGGCAACACTTGTCTTGCAATTTGGTCCACACTGTAGCTTGATCCACGCTTCCTGGCGAAGTTCCCAGTTCTTGGCTACTGGGGTTCGAATCCTGGCGAGGTCGCCAGTTCTCTTGTCACGTGGGGGTGGGCGGTCCGGGGCTCTGCTAACACTCGGCTGCTAGGGGCTCAAAAGGGCCCAAATACTCAGCCCCTCCGACTCCCTGGATTCACCGGAGTCTCCTTGGTCACACAAGATAGGACCAACAATGCCCACCTCCGCAGGTCTTTGCTTCCACCACAAAGGGGTGCCACTGATTCACCCTGGAAGCCCTTCAGTCAACCACGGGGAAACTGCTGTTAACAGTTCCGGCCTAGACCCGTGGGGGAGTGAAGGAAGACTCAGGCTTACCTATAACCATAACCTCCCTGAGTCTTGCCTGCCAGACAAAAAAAAAGGTTGCAGGAACTCCTTTCCCGCCTGTCTTCTCTATCTTCCTCTTAGCAAGGTCGCCAGCTGGGTTATTATATCTGCACCCCAGCAATGCAGTTCAGTGGGTGTATCATATATCGTTTGTAGCCAGAAATGTATGCTCATAGAGAAATATCACAAATGGAGGCACACTCAAACACAGTAATAAAATGTGTGGATTTACTGACGCAAATTATATGAACACACACACACAATCACAAGTAATACATGAATATGGAATATGGATAATGAGTCTGGAGATCGTCAGCCTCTTCTTCCACGACCTCCAACTCTCCTCCAACTGGGCAGGAAGACCGGAGTCTCACACTCTCACAGGAGGGCCTCTTCACCACGTCGGCACCTCTTCTTCACTGTCCTGCCATCCATACACACTGTCCTCTCTGACAGTCCTGGACACAAGCTGCCTTGCAGCCTACTCTACTATTAAAGTAATAAAGTCTTGCTGCCACATACACGAGTAAATATTGTGGCCTAACTAGCCTACTCATACAAGGGGTAATGGGAGGGAAAAATGATCTACCTTACACTCCTGGCTCACGACGCCTGTCCCTCGATGGTGTGAGGTTCCCACGCTTCCTTGGGTCGATCCTCGACGAGCCAGGACGTTCCACAGGTCCTCAGGTGTCGTGAAGCCTTCGCGTCGTCGCCGTTCCAATCCCTGAGATTCAGCTGCCCCAATCCTGGTTCATCGATGGGCGCTGAGCTAATCTCTATTTTTCCCCACACTCGCTTCTCCCACAGGGCGTCGCTCCTTGTCCTAGGCACGGTGTCGTCCTTCCAAGATTCTCAGTGGATGTGACCCCAGTCACAGCTAGGCTCGCTCGCCCACCTTCCAGACCTCTACGTCCAGCCAGCGGCGCCGCCCAGCGTCGTCGCCGACTATTTTCCAAGTTTGGCACTTCTCTGCTCACTGAACTTGGTTCCTCTTTGGCTTCCCAGAAGCGCAGGGTCTCCAATAACTATAATGGCGGCGATGGCCAGCTCAATCCACTGAACAAGGCTTGCAGAGCCTCCAATTCTTGAGAGCAGACCGAGGCGCGTCCTGTCGCTTCCACGGTCAGTACAACTCTGACGTTGGCGCCGCCCGGGGCACTCGGTGACGTCATGGCGGGCCCTGATTTGTCGCCCGCGACCTACGTCGGCCAATCCGCGATCGGCTTGTCTCCCTTCCAAAAGGTCATATCTGCCGTAGGGGATACTGTTTCATTTTATAACAGGGCGCCAATTTTCCTTTATTTACAACTTATAATATAACCTCCTTCCATTAAAATGGCAGCCGGTCTGGTCGCCACATATATCATTAGACTCCCTGAACCTCAGAGAATCAGTAGGGAGAGCTGATATGACTCTTTAAGCCGGCAAACGAAAGAAATAGGAGAGGGCACCGTAACAATATATATATATATATATATATATATATATATATATATATATTATTAAATATGACCGAAAAAGTAAGATTAATAATTCTAACACGAATTTTCTCAATCTTTCGTACATTACGCTTCACTGTTGGAGGTAAATCAAAAATCACTTCTCCAAAATTCATTTTTATTTCTAGTCTGACGCGACATGGGCGCGTTTCGTAAAACTTATTACATTTTCAAAGACTTCACAAATACACAACTGATTAGAACTTACGTATCTCTGCTATTATATCTACATTTGAGTGAGGTGGGAGGGATGATGTGGCATATAGTGATGTGGCATTAACACAAGACAGAACATGAGGGGATATTAATAGGGTATTAAAAGTATCAACACAAGACAGAATAGAAACAATGGGTATTGAATAGAAGTGTTTGTAGAAAGCCTATTGGTCCATATTTCTTGATGCTTCTATATTGGAGCGGAGTCTTGAGGTGGGTAGAATATAGTTGTGCAATAATTGGCTGTTGATTGCTGGTGTTGACTTCTTGATGTGTAGTGCCTCGCAAACGTCAAGCCGCCTGCTATCGCTGTATCTATCGATGATTTCTGTGTTGTTTACTAGGATTTCTCTGGCGATGGTTTGGTTATGGGAAGAGATTATATGTTCCTTAATGGAGCCCTGTTGCTTATGCATCGTTAAACGCCTAGAAAGAGATGTTGTTGTCTTGCCTATATACTGGGTTTTTTGGAGCTTACAGTCCCCAAGTGGGCATTTGAAGGCATAGACGACGTTAGTCTCTTTTAAAGCGTTCTGTTTTGTGTCTGGAGAGTTTCTCATGAGTAGGCTGGCCGTTTTTCTGGTTTTATAGTAAATCGTCAGTTGTATCCTCTGATTTTTGTCTGTAGGGATAACGTTCCTATTAACAATATCTTTCAGGACCCTTTCCTCCGTTTTATGAGCTGTGGAAAAGAAGTTCCTGTAAAATAGTCTAATAGGGGGTATAGGTGTTGTGTTAGTTGTCTCTTCAGAGGTTGCATGGCTTTTCACTTTCCTTCTTATGATGTCTTCGATGAAACCATTGGAGAAGCCGTTATTGACTAGAACCTGCCTTACCCTACAGAGTTCTTCGTCGACTTGCTTCCATTCTGAGCTGTGGCTGAGAGCACGGTCGACGTATGCGTTAACAACACTCCTCTTGTACCTGTCAGGGCAGTCGCTGTTGGCATTTAGGCACATTCCTATGTTTGTTTCCTTAGTGTAGACTGCAGTGTGGAAACCTCCGCCCTTTTCCATGACTGTTACATCTAGAAAAGGCAGCTTCCCATCCTTTTCCGTCTCGTAGGTGAAACGCAGCACGGAACTCTGCTCAAATGCCTCCTTCAGCTCCTGCAGATGTCTGACATCAGGTACCTGTGTAAAAATGTCGTCAACATACCTGCAGTATATGGCCGGTTTCAAGTTCATGTCGACTAAGACTTTTTGCTCGATGGTACCCATGTAGAAGTTTGCAAACAGGACACCTAGGGGAGAACCCATGGCGACCCCATCTACTTGCTTATACATGTGCCCATCCGGGCTCAAGAAGGGTGCCTCTTTAGTACAAGCTTGGAGTAGTTTCCTCAGAATACTTTCTGGCATGTCAAGAGGAGTACAGGCTGGATCACGATACACTCTGTCGGCTATCATTCCGATTGTCTCGTCCACAGGTACGTTGGTAAACAGCGATTCTACGTCCAACGAGGCTCTTATCCCTGTGGCCCGTGTGCCCCGCAGTAAGTCCACAAATTCCTTTGGAGACTTCAGGCTGAAGGCGCAAGGAACATAAGGAGTCAGCAGGCCGTTGAGTCGCTTCGCCAGTCTGTACGTGGGTGTGGGTATCTGTTGGACGACATATTCGACCTCGAGACACAAAAGAAGGTACCTACCAAAGATACCTTACAAGCAGAACTTATTGCAGAAGGAGGAAAGAATCGAGGCAACTACAGAAGCACCATACTGTCCCCCGAGCTTAAAGCGGCAGCTAAAAGCCTTCGTGAGAACAAGGAGATAGTTGTCAGGAGAGGTGACAAGTCGCCAATATATGTCATTCTTAAAAAAGACGAATATCTGGCGAAAATGAACATCATACTCTCTGACCAAACTAAGTTCCAAAGGGCAACGAAGGACACTACAGCCGAATTAAAAGCAAAGGTCAACAAACTGATCGAAACTGTGAACGCCAAGAAATCCGGACTCCACCTGCCAAAGATCATTTGGGAATATAAACCTGGATATGCGTATGGAAATGTCAAGACGCACAAGCCTGGAAACCCACTTCGGCCAATCATTAGCCAGATACCCACACCCACGTACAGACTGGCGAAGCGACTCAACGGCCTGCTAACTCCTTAAGTTCCTTGCGCCTTCAGCCTGAAGTCTCCAAAGGAATTTGTGGACTTACTGCGGGGCACACGGGCCACAGGGATAAGAGCCTCGTTGGACGTAGAATCGCTGTTTACCAACGTACCTGTGGACGAGACAATCGGAATGATAGCCGACAGAGTGTATCGTGATCCAGCCTGTACTCCTCTTGACATGCCAGAAAGTATTCTGAGGAAACTACTCCAAGCTTGTACTAAAGAGGCACCCTTCTTGAGCCCGGATGGGCACATGTATAAGCAAGTAGATGGGGTCGCCATGGGTTCTCCCCTAGGTGTCCTGTTTGCAAACTTCTACATGGGTACCATCGAGCAAAAAGTCTTAGTCGACATGAACTTGAAACCGGCCATATACTGCAGGTATGTTGACGACATTTTTACACAGGTACCTGATGTCAGACATCTGCAGGAGCTGAAGGAGGCATTTGAGCAGAGTTCCGTGCTGCGTTTCACCTACGAGACGGAAAAGGATGGGAAGCTGCCTTTTC
>NC_091228.1:16193340-16235840 GCF_040958095.1 Procambarus clarkii
GAAAGGCGACAATACGTGTTCCCAAGATGTTTGTGTGACCCTGTAGTTTGTATAGGGTTACACAGTCCTATCATACCGCTCTCCTCCTGGCAACAACTACACTTCAATTTTTAATAATCCAATTAACTCTTTAATGATATTGACTTGGTGGAACATAAAACAGTAACAGAGGAAAGTTTAGAGAAGAGAGAATAAGGTCATCACTACTTGTAATTTGTCACACAAAAAAATCAAAACTAATAGACAAAACTCTAGCCTAACTTAACTATACCGTTCCTAATCTTACGTACTTAAATATCCATTACTCCCACCCTTAACCTACAGCCACCTACGTGACCCAGAGTGTTTCCCTAGCTTCTCCGCCGGTCAACAACCCCAACCTGTTGCCACACCTGTGACCAGACTATCTAACGTCGAGCGTCCCCAACGTGAAGTCTACTGACATACTAAGCCTCCCCCTAGCATGCTGTACAAGACCAGTACACCTCGGGTTATTGCGTTCAAATGGAGTAAAACAGTCGATCGCAATAATCTGAGCAGAACCACCACTAAATTCTACTTAAGAACTACACCTGCCACTCCCCAACTGACCTGGAGACCAGCGGTGGCTGGGTGTCCCCGTGGGACATGCGAGGTCACCTGTCACACTCAGCTGACCTGCACTACCAACACCGCTAAGTTCCCAAATCACCAAATCTTATCACTAACATTAATCACCACACACGCAAGTTCTGGTGAATATTCCCTGAACTACACAAAACTCACAAAATCACTAAACACAACACCAGAGAATCACTATCTCCTAACCTGAAAAAAAAGTTCGCAACTCGCGAATAATAAACACCTGTCAAGATCTCCCTGATAGCGCCTGAGCGGTAAAAAGACACGTGGGACTGAACAATGTTAAAAGAACACCAATACCTTAAACATTGTTCAACACCGCTGCCATCATTGTAACGGGGGGTGGGGGAAATAGCTCTATCTTGTCCATTATTCCACCCCCCAGTTAACTAACGAGGCCGGGGGAAACAGCTCTCTCTAGTCCGTTATCCCGTCCCCAGTTAGCTAACTATTCTAGAGCACCCTCCAGAGTTCCTAAGGCAACCTCTCTCGTTCAACACCTTGTAACCTAGGTATTGGAATACCTAGGTTCCAAGACTACAAGGCGCCGTCACTTGATCAGCTACCCGAAACTCTAGAGAGAACTCTAGAATACAGAATCATTGCCACAAACGTATACGAGAAAACGAAAGGAAAGAAATGAATAGTGAAGTAATTAGTGAGGATTTGGGGTGAGAGGTAGGGAGGTGGGAGGAGCGAGGAGGGTCATTAGTTGAAAGTGAGAGTTCAGAGAGGGGTGGAGGGAGAGGTGTAGATAGGTAGAAGTAGAAGAGTAGATAGTAGAAGTAGAAGAGTAGATAGTAGAAGACGAAATGCTGCCACCATCCATTCATGATCATTACATACAAGACAAGGAATGGAACTTGCCTGTATCACAAACTATTCTCAAAAGATGTTATTACCATGAGTTCATTATTAGTATGTTCCCTCTGTACCATGTATCATTCTAAACCATGTACTCATTAAATCATGAAACCAATAATCACAGAGGCTTTCTCAAATCCTCAACTCAAAGCTCTAGGGAACAAAGTTAAACACAATTTAAATAATAAATTCATAATTATATTTCACATGAAGTATCATAATTTAAAATTCAATTAAAATGTTCCAGTTTAATATGCAAAGTGAGTCATCATCCAAGAATTCGAGAACCCTACAACTTGACTGCCCCTGATCATCACACAACACTTGTAAAACACGACAAGTCACCTTAATGTTCACTCACCGAGGACTGAGTCTAAGTTGAATAGAGAGGGGGGGGGGGTTTGTAGTTGACGGAGACTCCCGCCCTGCCGGCCGACAGCCTCCACCTGCTCTGCTCTCCTGACTGCCGTTCTGTCTGTTCTGTCTGTTAATGCTTATGCTGGATAGCTCTCCGAGTTTATATTGGGGAACCTAGTAGCTAACTCCGCCCACAAGTAGATAGCCTCCGGCACTACCAAGCCACTCCTTAAACGTCGGCATGTTTGAAGGCTACCCGGCTCCAATTAAGAGCTTAGCGGAAGCAAGGTGAAATTCTCATGATCTGACCTCAGGTCACTTGGGGTCGTTAACGGTTAGAGGTGTGAGATCTCAGGCAGACAACTGGCGCCTCTCCGATCCTTGTCTGTGACTCATGTACTCTATGTATGTATTAACCTAAACCAAACACTTTTACAGTGTTACATCTCCAAAATTCATTTTTATTTCTAGTCTGACGCGACACGAGCGCGTTTCGTAAAACTTATTACATTTTCAAAGACGTTAGTTTACAAATACACAACTGAATAGAACTTACGCATCTCCGATTTTATATCTACATTTG
Organism: Procambarus clarkii; assembly: GCF_040958095.1. Taxonomy (NCBI): domain Eukaryota; kingdom Metazoa; phylum Arthropoda; class Malacostraca; order Decapoda; family Cambaridae; genus Procambarus; species Procambarus clarkii. The sequence continues at coordinate 16,195,766 of NC_091228.1, forward strand.
AGAGAGGTGGATGGGGTGAGGTAGCCTTAATAGGGTATTAATTTCATCAACACAAGACAGAACACGAAACAATGGGTATTGAATAGAAGTGATTGTAGAAAGCCTATTGGTCCATATTTCTTGATGCTTCTATATTGGAGCGGAGTCTTGAGGTGGGCAGAATATAGTTGTGCATTAATTGGCTGTTGATTGCTGGTGTTGACTTCTTGATGTGTAGTGCCTCGCAAACGTCAAGCCGCCTGCTATCGCTGTATCTATCGATGATTTCTGTGTTGTTTACTAGGATTTCTCTGGCGATGGTTTGGTTGTGGGAAGAGATTATATGTTCCTTAATGGAGCCCTGTTGCTTATGCATCGTTAAACGCCTAGAAAGAGATGTTGTCTTGCCTATATACTGGGTTTTTTGGAGCTTACAGTCCCCAAGAGGGCATTTGAAGGCATAGCCGACGTTAGTCTCTTTTAAAGCGTTCTGTTTTGTGTCTGGAGAGTTTCTCATGAGTAGGCTGGCCGTTTTTCTGGTTTTATAGTAAATCGTCAGTTGTATCCTCTGATTTTTGTCTGTAGGGATAACGTTTCTATTAACAATATCTTTCAGGACCCTTTCCTCCGTTTTATGAGCTGTGGAAAAGAAGTTCCTGTAAAATAGTCTGATAGGGGGTATAGGTGTTGTGTCAGTTGTCTTTTCAGAGGTTGCATGGCGTTTCACTTTCCTTCTTATGATGTCTTCGACGAAACCATTGGAGAAGCCGTTGTTGACTAGGACCTGCCTTACCCTACAGAGTTCTTCGTCGACTTGCTTCCATTCTGAGCTGTGGCTGAGAGCACGGTCGACATATGCGTTAACAACACTCCTCTTGTACCTGTCTGGGCAGTCGCTTTTGGCATTTAGGCACATTCCTATGTTCGTTTCCTTAGTGTAGACTGCAGTGTGGAAACCTCCGCTCTTTTCCATGACTGTTACATCTAGAAAGGGCAGCTTCCCATCCTTTTCCATCTCGTAAGTGAAACGCAGCACGGAACTCTGCTCAAATGCCTCCTTCAGCTCCTGCAGATGTCTGACATCAGGTACCTGTGTAAAAATGTCGTCAACATACCTGCAGTATATGGTCGGTTTCAAGTTCATGTCGACTAAGACTTTTTGCTCGATGGTACCCATGTAGAAGTTTGCAAACAGGACACCTAGGGGAGAACCCATGGCGACCCCATCTACTTGCTTATACATGTGCCCATCCGGGCTCAAGAAGGGTGCCTCTTTAGTACAAGCTTGGAGTAGTTTCCTCAGAATATTTTCTGGTATGTCAAGAGGAGTACAGGCTGGATCACGATACACTCTGTCGGCTATCATCCCGATTGTCTCGTCCACAGGTACGTTGGTAAACAGCGATTCTATGTCCAACGAGGCTCTTATCCCTGTGGCCCGTGTGCCCCATAGTAAGTCAACAAATTCCTTTGGAGACTTCAGGCTGAAGGCGCAGGGAACATAAGGAGTCAGCAGGCCGTTGAGTCGCTTCGCCAGTCTGTACGTGGGTGTGGGTATCTGGCTAATGATTGGCCGAAGTGGGTTTCCAGGCTTGTGTGTCTTGACATTTCCATACGCATATCCAGGTTTATATTCCCCAATGATCTTTGGCAGGTGGAGTCCGGATTTCTTGGCGTTCAGTTTCGATCAGTTTGTTGACCTTTGCTTTTAATTCGGCTGTAGTGTCCTTCGTTACCCTTTGGAACTTAGTTTGGTCAGAGAGTATGATGTTCATTTTCGCCAGATATTCGTCTTTTTTAAGAATGACATATATTGGCGACTTGTCACCTCTCCTGACAACTATCTCCTTGTTCTCACGAAGGCTTTTAGCTGCCGCTTTGAGCTCGGGGGACAGTATGGTGCTTCTGTAATTGCCTCGATTCTTTCCTCCTTCTGCAATAAGTTCTGCTTGTAAGGTATCTTTGGTAGTGACCTTCTTTTGTGTCTCGAGGTCGAATATGTCGTCCAACAGAATTTCCAACTCTACTTTCCTACTACCTATTTGCTACTACCACCAAGATCTGCACCAGTGGCGGCTCCAGGCCGGCTCACGCCGGATCCCTTCAGCGCTCACCACTGCGACCCTCCTGAACCTTGCAGGAATTAACCTCACTGAGGACCAAGTCACTCTCCTAAATCTGGGCATAAACTGTCATGTTATGTCCAGACCGAGGGAGATGGCCCGGAAAGTAGAGTTGGAAATTCTGTTGGACGACATATTCGACCTCGAGACACAAAAGAAGGCTTTTTCGGTCATATTTAATAATATATGTCTACAGGAAAGACTGCTACCAAAATATACTAATATCTAATAAAATATATACTAATAAATAAAAATAAAATATATACTAATAAATAAAATATACAAAATATACTAATAAATATACTAAAATATATATATATATATATATATATATATATATATATATATATATATATATATATATATATATATATATATACATATATATACATATGTGAAAGTTGTAACAAATAGTGAACAATTTCTGTCTGTTTAGTGTATACTTTGCGGCCCCGACATACAAAGTGAATATCATGTATATATATATATGCCATAGTGAAATATACATCTCAAAGTGCCAACTCCGATACTCAGTGCCATACATACCCTGGTGTACATATATATGAATGTATATTGTGTCATGTGTATAACCCACTCGATACCACGCCTCCCCCCCAAACCGACCCCATCCCCCCCTGCACCTCACTACCTGAGCTGACCCTCGCCCCACCGGCCTCCACACCCAGTTGATGCCTCCACACCCAGCTGATGCCTCCACACCCAGTTGATGCCTCCACACCCAGTTGATGCCTCCACACCCAGCTGATGCCTCCACACCCAGTTGATGCCTCCACACCCAGTTGATGCCTCCACATCCAGCTGATGCCTCCACACCCAGTTGATGCCTCCACACCCAGCTGATGCCTCCACACCCAGTTGATGCCTCCACACCCAGTTGATGCCTCCACACCCAGCTGATGCCTCCACACCCAGTTGATGCCTCCACACCCAGTTGATGCCTCCACATCCAGCTGATGCCTCCACACCCAGTTGATGCCTCCACACCCAGCTGATGCCTCCACACCCAGTTGATGCCTCCACACCCAGCTGATGCCTCCACACCCAGTTGATGCCTCCACACCCAGCTGATGCCTCCACACCCAGTTGATGCCTCCACACCCAGCTGATGCCTCCACACCCAGTTGATGCCTCCACACCCAGCTGATGCCTCCACACCCAGTTGATGTCTCCACACCCAGTTGATGCCTCCACATCCAGCTGATGCCTCCACACCCAGTTGATGCCTCCACATCCAGCTGATGCCTCCACACCCAGCTGATGCCTCCACACCCAGTTGATGCCTCCACATCCAGCTGATGCCTCCACACCCAGTTGATGCCTCCACATCCAGCTGATGCCTCCACACCCAGCTGATGCCTCCACACCCAGTTGATGCCTCCACACCCAGCTGATGCCTCCACATCCAGTTGATGCCTCCACATCCAGCTGATGCCTCCACACCCAGTTGATGCCTCCACACCCAGTTGATGCCTCCACACCCAGCTGATGCCTCCACACCCAGTTGATGCCTCCACACCCAGTTGATGCCTCCACATCCAGCTGATGCCTCCACACCCAGTTGCTGGCTCCACACCCAGTTGCTGGCTCCACACCCAGTTGCTGGCTCCACACCCAGTTGATGCCTCCACACCCAGGTGCTTTTTCCACACCCAGTTGATGCCTCCACACCCAGTTGTTGGCAGTTGCTTGGCCATGACCCAGCGTGTTTGCCCCCCTCTATAGAACAATGCACAGTTTAACTCTCCCAACCGAGTTGAAATGGAAGGGGTCCCAGCGGTCGGGAAGATCTCCACAAGCCTTGAGGTGCCATCAACAACTCCTAAAAGAGGTTTTTGCCGAGTATGCAACAAAAACACCGCCATAAACTCCAACGGTGGTGTCATCCGCTTTCACACCGTCAACGAGTAAGATGCATGTAAGCAGGTAAGATGCAGTGGTTCCCACCAGCTTCCAAAGGGAAGCAATGGCCAGCTGCCATTGACAGTTAGGGAAGAGACTCCCATTAACCTAATCTCATCTGAAAACCTCACCCAAGCGATCATAGCGACGTCTGCTAGAACATTACCACACATCCCAAAAGCAGCCCGCCCAAATGCAGCAGCCAAACTCTGTAATCTTCTGAAAAGGGTCAATGATGCCCCGGAAAACATTCAAGCGTGGCATAATGTCCTTCTGTTTGGCAATGTATGCCTCACCGTCCCTCCAAGGAGGGACAAATCACTTGCTTCCTCGGTCCTGAGGGCGATAAATGAATACCCAAGGGGGGGACAACCTAGTTCGCCTGCCTCTCCGATCAAAACACATCCACCGCAGAAATGGTAACAACAACATACCGGAAACGTACAAAATCAGAGCACAAATCACCAAGAAAATTGAAGAGGGAAATACCGCAAGTGCTATTAGAGTCCTCACCAGTGACGAGAAAATTGCTCCTCGAAACTCAGCCACAGCACGGGCCCTGCAAAGCAAGCACCCACCCAGAGCCCCTCAAGGCGACAGCATCGTTCCGCCATCAGCTGACACCATTTCAGACCCATAAATCGTTGGTGAATCTGAGGTCTACAAAGCAGCCCTTTCTTTTCCACCTGGGTCAGCAGGCGGCTTCACAGGGTTAAAACCTCAACACATCAAGGAAATGTTAAATCCTGCGGTTGGTGATGCTGCACAAGATCTTCTTATGGAACTCACAAGGTTCGTCAACATGTGCCTGTCTGGTGAGATACCTGAGGTTATCAGGCCTCTCTTTTTTGGTGCCTCCCTCTGTGCTCTCTAAAAGAAGGACGAAGGAATCAGGCCAATCGCTGTTGGCAACACTCTCCGACGCCTGATTGCCAAGGCTGCTACGAGGGTAGTCAACCAGCAAGCGGCTGAATTGCTGAAACCAGTCCAGCAAGGATTTGGAATTCCCCAAGGCTGTGAAGCGGCTGCCCATGCAGCACGAGCATACATCACCAACATTTATGATGAAAAGGCCCTGCTCAAACTGGACTTTAAGAATGCCTTCAACATGGTCAGAAAAGATGTTGTACTTTGTGCCGTACATCGCCATTTCCGGCCCCTCTACCCGTTCATACTATCATGCTACAGTGGTGAGTCAAAACTGCTCTTTGGTGAACATGAAATCAGATCATGTGAAGGTGTTCAGCAAGGTGATCCTCTTGCTCCCCTTCTTTTCTGCTTAGTCTTAAAAGAAATCACCGAAAGCTTGTCCAGCGAGTTCAACATCTGGTTTTTGGATGATGGCACCATAGCTGGCACCGTAGACCATCTCTTGGCAGATATCAGGAAAATAAAGGAGCAAGAAGTAAGCCTGGGTCTTGTCCTGAACCCTTCCAAGTGTGAAGTAGTCTCTTCCAACCCAGACATCGTAGCTAAAATAAGGTCTGCCTTGCCTGGAGCCCATGACATTAGGGCCGAGAACAGCACCCTCCTTGGAGCCCCCCTCGGGTCTAACGCCATTGAGGAGATCCTTGACAAGAAAATCGCAGACCTTAGAAGGATGGAAGACAGAATAGGTGACATCGATGCCCACGATGCTTTTTATCTCCTCACCAAATGCCTATCCCTTCCGAGGCTAACCTACTTTCTGAGGTGCGCCCCATCTTACGACAGCCGAAAGCTTGAAGAGTATATCCTCTTACTGAAGACCATGCTGGAAAAAGTTGTTAACCTCTCCCTCAACGAATGCCAGTGGAAACAAGCCACTCTTCCTGTTAGGCTCGGTGGCTTGGGTGTCTGCACTGCTACCCAAATTGCTGTCCCAGCCTTCCTGTCTTCCTCCTCAGCATCAGATGACCTGGTTAAGGAAATTCTACCTGACACCCTGAGTGATGTAGCAGGGATACAGGACCCCCACTACACGGAATGCGACACGAAATGGGGTGCCATGGCAGACCCAGCACTCAGACCAGCCATGCCGAAAGCCAAGAAACAATCCAGTTGGGATAGCCCCATTGTAGACAAAGAAGCCACAGCTTTGCTGGAGGCAGCAACAACCCCCAGTGATCGTGCACGCCTCACAGCTGTGCAGGCTCCCCATGCAAGGGACTTCCTTTTGGCAGTCCCTATGTCTGCGACAGGCACACGTCTTGATCCGCAGGAGCTCCGTATTGCAGTCGCTCTCCGTCTTACTGCCCCTATCTACACTGTTCATAGGTGTATTTGCAGTGAGGCAGATGCTGACGAATATGGATTGCATGGCCTGCACTGTGGAAAATCTGGTGGTTGGCACACTTGACACGACGAAGTCAATGACATCATTAAAAGAAGCCTTGCCTCTGCTCAGTGTCCAGCGGAGAGAGAGCCCCGCAACGTACTGAACCGTGACTCTGTTAGCTTTGCCGGCCGACCAGACGGAATCACACTGCGACCGTGGAAGGGTGGCAGACAGTTGGCATGGGACTATACTTGTGTATCCACCCTGGCAACCACATACATCAACCTCTCTGCCGGCACAGCAGGAGCCGCGGCGACACGCAGAGAAAGAGACAAGTCAGCCAAGTACAGGCAATTAGATCATCGGTACAACTTCGTCCCAATAGGGTCTGAGACCCTAGGCCCATGGGGAGAGAGTGCAAGAAGGTTTCTTAAGGATCTTGGTTCCAAGCTCATTGACACCACAAGAGACCCTAGAGCAACAAGTTTTCTCTTTCAGCGCCTCAGTGTCGCGATCCAGAGGGGATATGCTCACTGCATCCTCGGTTCATGCCCGGCGTCGGAGGAGTTCGAGGAAATCTACAGCCTCTAGGAAGTGAACTTTTTTTGTGTCCTCTTAATGTTATTTTTTTTTTATAAAATCAGATATGTAACTGTATAACCTTGCATAATAAAGTGTACACCATAAAAAAGTGGGGTGGTAGGAGAAGCGAACACTCTTACGTATTCAGAGTTAAATGGCAAGTTTTTCCCTGAATGCTCTGTGTTCCCTTCTCTGAGGCTGTGGGTCCCTATAATTGCACCAGTGGTTGTACCCCCCTATATATATTGTGACGATAATCTCTTTCAAGAGAGATTGAGCCTGCTCTTCCCTACATAATTACGTCAAAATACAAGATACTATATACAAGATACGTTCACCAAGTATCGCCAAACGTTTTGCCCAGAGAGCAAATCGTACCCCAACACCTGGCCACCGCCGTAACCAGCTAACTGCTCATCCTCTGCCTGCCTGTTGCTGATTGGCTGATGTCCCGTCGCACCTGCCCTCCGCCACCACCACAAGTCGACGTCTGGGCTGCAGTGCGCCAGTCTCGTCAGAATATCTCAGTGCTCCATGCAGTTGACATCTCTCGCTGGTAGACTAAGCCTTGGCTTTCGTGTACTAAGGGAGGTGGCAGCTCGAAGCCAGTATTCCAGCACTCATATTTTATTTTGCTATCACTGTAACTTACTTGTCTTAGCGTAACTTTTCATTTGCCAGTGATTATTCATGTTATTTTGTTTGTTGACTTGTCCTGCATATTTTTATGAGATTACCTTTATTCATGTCTTGTTTTCAAGAGTAATTAAAATTTCATTGTTTATATACTTGTGTTTTGTGTGTCTTCCCATTACCTTACCACAGACGAAAGGACCAACTTTTCTCTTTTTTTTTGTCATGTGATGAGGCCCTGCCCCTAGCTTTTGAAACAGCCGAACACCAACGCTTTACCGTCACAATTGTTTTACCAATTAGCAAGAATTTTTGTATTTTATTGTTTTTTTAACATTTCTGCTATTCTGAGAGTTGCCAGTATAATAATAATAATAATAATAATAATATTTATTTAGGTAAAGGTACATACATAAAGAGATTTTACAAAGTTAGTTGGCTTTATAGATAGAGCTAGTACATACAATGCCTAAAGCCACTATTACGCAAAGCGTTTCGGGCAGTAAAAATAGGTTCAAAGTGGACTCTGTGACACAATGAACTGATGTTCTCATTTGATTAGCGCTGACCCCGATTCAGCCGTGGTGTGCAGGAAAATATTGGGTAGGATTAGCTCTATGCGTCTGGCCTCCAATTCCGCATAGACTAACAGGCATTTTCGTTTATTAATATGGAAGAACGAGTTTGCTTGGTTATAAATAGATGCTGCATTACATAGGGTAACTGGTCTGTTGCAGTTTCCTTTCATAATCTCCTATCATTGACCAGGTACCAGTTGCTGGTGGATGGGTACCAGGAAAGCAGTACCTTAGGAGATTTCCTTGTGAAACATATTAACTTCAGTGGAACAAAATTCTCCACCTACGACAGAGACAATGATAATTGGCCAGGTAAGTTTGGTTTCATTCAATGTTTCTTGAGATATTTCTACTGACAAACGTTAAAATATAGTGTGTTTAATGAAGGAAATACATATTTTGTATGTATTTTTAAAGATTATTATCAACATGCTAAAAAAAATTTAAAACATGAATAGACAAAATTTATGTGCAAATCTGTGAATTTTACATCTTATAAAATATTTGGATTTTGGCTTACTTTTCTAATAAAATGCACATAGAAATATGCCTTTTAATACAATGAAAAATCTGTGTATTAACTAATGTAACGAATATGTCCTTGATTATACATATATTGTAACTAGACAGAGTACCTGGCAGTGACTGGGACACGCTCTCTGCCATAACCCTCACCGATAAAGATAAAGTACAGAAAAAGAAGAATATCAGAGACAGGTAGATTGCACTTAAAAGGAATGTTGGGTTTAATGAGATTAAAGGCATTTTTGCTCAGCCATTTATCATAAAAGGAGTGAGGTCGTATGTCGGCACTAGTCAATAAGGTGTTAACAGCATTAAATAATTTGTCTCTGAGCAATACAGGAGATGTAGGATCTCACATGACTTTAAGGCAAAAGGTTGTGTTTACTTGCATGATTCTCTCTGGTATGGTTGGAAGCTTCAGTTCTTCCTTCTTGTTGATGATTCTTGTGCATCTTGGGGCATCAAGAATTATCCTCATGGCTTCATTCTGTACTACTTCAAGTTTGTCCAACACAGAGGAGGGGAAATTAATTAAGTTCAAAGCATTATAATCAACGAGAGATCTAGCAAACATCATATAGAATAGTCTAGCATATTTAATATTGATACCAATATTCTTACCAGTGAATGTTTTCAGTGGTTTTAGTCTTTCTTTAAACCTACGATGTAGATCGTTTACAATGTCACAGTTAATACCAATTCCAAGGTATTTGTGCTGCCTACACGTTTCAATGTTCTGGTTGTTGACCTTGAATGTTATAGGGACATGAGTGTTCTCTTGGGGATGGAGAACTCTTGATTAATTATAGAGATAACGAGACCACATTCAATGCTTTTTGCAGCGAGTGAATCAAGTAGAGCTTGCAGTCTAGTTTGGGTATTTGCAACAATGAATATGTCATCGGCAAAACAGATGACGGCTTCGTCAGGTAGTGTGGGAATATCAATTATTAGTTTGTTCATCAGAACATTGAACAGTGTAGGACTTAGCACTCCACCCTGGGGTGTACCCAATTCAAAGGGTGCACAAAGTTTACTTCTGACCCCCTTGAAATGGACTGAGGCGGTTCTGTTACTCAGGTAACCGCTTAGCCATGTCAACAGTCTTCCCTTAACTCCAAAAGAGGCTAGTTGTTCTAAGATTATTTCTCTGTTTGCTGTATCAAAAGCAGTTTGGAGATCAATAAATGCCGCGTGAGAGCTTGGTCCCTCTCTGATAAAATATTCAACAAAGCAAGTTTGTGTGCTTTTTCCAGGAAGGAAACCATACAGGTTAGGAGCAAGGTGGGGCTTGATTTGAAGCATTAGTCTGTCGAGTATAATCCTCTCAAGATCTTTACACATGCACGACGTCAGAGAAATGGGTCTGAATTTCTATGAATTAGGCTTGGGGGTATGGGTATTATGAGTCCCTGTGTCCAGCGATCAGGTAAGACACCCTGCCTTAGACTTTGATTAAACAATTCTAGCAAAGGGCTATTTGGCTGTTCAGCAAGTACTCTCATGGTATGTGATGCCATCCTCTCCAGGAGAGGAAGCCTTACCTTTCTGAGTGCATTTTTAATTTTAAAGCTGGTTATGCCATAGTTATCATCAGACCTTATTTCACTACAAGCAATTTCAATATTGAAGTTACGATTATTTTGGTACTAGCCAGACGGTGTTGTATATCTAGGGGCAGGATGCTTATACTGGACCAAGCACGGTCCATATTATTGTTAGCTTGCATATTATTGAAGCAGCATGTCGGCATTGTCTACAGGTGAATGGTGATCAAGTTGACGACTGCTAGGATGATAAATCTTTTTAATTTTATTCCACATTTGGGATGAGGATGTTGCATGATTGATGCCCCTGCAAAAATTGTTCCCAGTGCTGGTTATACACCTGTTCCTTTAGCTGTGTAAACTCTCGGCTGACCTTAAGAAATATGTTGAGGGTGTCAGTTGTTTTATGTGTTTTATACTGCTCAACTAAGAATAGAACTCTGTCATGAAGGTTTTAAGGCGTGATTTAGTGAACCACCTCTGTCCCTTCCTCACTGTTTTGGGTCTTGTGGATTTTACAATATTGTCATAAAAAACGGTTACTTCAGTGACCAGGTCCTCATTGACAGTAGTAAAACAGTAAGTGTTATACCACTCAGAAATGCGGAATTTGAAGTGCATGTGTAAATTTTCAGGGATATTATTTTTTTTCTAAGCGTAGAAATTTGACATTATTGATAGTGTATGAACTGAATATGGCAAAGTGATCACTAACTAATTCGTGAACAATTGATTCTCCGACAGCATTATTGATGAGACCGTGACCAATAACATAATCAAGCCTGCCACCCATGACGTGTGTGAAGTTAGAGAAGTCAAAGTTGAATACGGACATGTTATTGTCGCTTAAATATTTCACAATGACCCTGCCATTTCTGTCTGTTTTGGTGTCACCCAGGCTAGTCTATCTTGAATTAAAATCACTCATGACAATGGATTGAGAGTTGCTGGTGATTTTTAGAAGAGAAGCTTCGACCATTTGACCGCACCTTACATTTACATTGACTAAGTTAATAATGCCGGTCGCTGTAGCAATCTGAAACTGCTCTTAATATGAGTCGCCACTTTTGTGGTTTTTAACATGTTTACGCACTAGGTTACTTTTAACATACTGAAACACGGGGGGGGGGGGGGGGGGTGTTCTCGCATTATCTCTCCTACCTTTTCCCCCTCTACCCGTATTCTTACTTTTTATTCTCTACCAAGGGACTCCAAAACTTTTACTAAAGCCGACTCCACGCCACGTGGTCCTAAGACGATTGACCGACTTAGGATTCTACAACCCGTATGACGTGACATAGGCTTCGAGCAAAACCCTAGAGTCGCCTCCGCCGCCACCACCAGACCAGTAACACAGAGCAATGATCGAGGCCTGGATCGATCATGCTAATTAATCATCCTTGGGGCTTGATCCCCCTATAACCGATGATCTTGGAACTTGAGTGTGGAATTAATTAAACGGGAATGATGAATTCCGATTCGATGTTAGAATCGGCGCCCAATTCAACTCTGCCTTGTGTGGACCACGTGACGAGGACCAATTCATATAAATATAACAAACACATGGAAATAATAAAAATACAAATTTACTAGCTATTAATTTATTAAAAGAAAAACTAAAACAAAGTCTAAATGGTTATCACTCCCTACTGGAACACTCCCTAATTGACCTGAACGGCAATGAATTGACTATTCCTATAAGAACTCATAAAGCAACTCTACCTTGGGCGACCAGCTAGATGTTCGTGCTGTCGGGAGGCCGATGATGGTAAGGCCACCTGCCCGAGTTGTTTCTCAAACCACACTAACTGTCCTCTCTCTGGTCTTTCCCAGACTAGAGCATTGTATTGTTCCGCATCGCTTACCAAGTTACTTAGCAAGGTTTAAGTTATAACAATTAACCTCTGTTGTACTTAATTGATCCAGACTGGTTGAATTATTTTACTGAAGTTAAATTACACAAGCATCTAACGGAAGAGCTGTTCCCGATCACCAAATGGCTATTTGACCCTTGAGAAATAGTGGACATGTCAACTCTGATGACCTTATGACCGCCAGGTCACTCCGCCTTACAACTTAGACCTGATTCGTGACGTCACTGATGGTGACTTAACTCAATAATTAGAATACTCTTGATATTATAACTAATAATACTCTATAATACAATTTGAATGCAACCTGAATAAAGACTATTTTCTCTAAATTACTGATTACTATAGACTGATTCATTATACGCAACTATGGATAAGGCGTCAATTATTTTCACCGCGAATTCCCTGGGGTCAGGTCCCGGGTCACCACGCGGGTCCAGCTTCCCATTCTCCCTTGTCGATAAACCATTCTGGATAATTCTTACAAACAGCCTAGTTTGTTACAACCCCCCCCCCCCCGCACAAGCACTTAGTAAACCTTGTTAATTTGTTAAAAATAACGAGGTTTAGTATCCAAATCCACAACTCAACTCATGCCACAAACTAAAGCTAACCTAACTAATAAAATTTGACAATTAATAGAGTCCAACATCATAATAAACATGTTCAAATTTCATAAATTTCTCAGCTGTCAACTGACAGCAATCCTCCAACATCAGGAAACATACATCCTACACTTACTGACATAGCTAAATAACATGTCCCTACTCTAACATCAAAGACTAGCTATTAAAATCTCTTGGCTCTTCACTAGCCAAGTTCATGTGTCCTCTAGAGCCGGCCACACCGTGCTCAAACATAAACAAAGTTATATCTTCAGACTGAACTTTCAGTCATCCGGGAGCGTACTACGGAACTATCAGGTACACATCCGTGTACTAACCACTCCCCATCAATGTCAACCTTGACATGCTAAGGAACACACCTAACGTTTATTACATGTATCTTAAAATATAAAAAAAATTCCTGTACTATATCACAGGTTTCAGCTGACTGTACAGCCAAGTGTTCTCACTCACTAGAAGTGTCAATGTTTATATTGGTCCGCCTCTCCTGTGTTCAAACATTCTGAAAAAGTATCACACAACATAATTTTCCATAACCGTTTGTTCTGGGCTTAAACAATGTCACAGGGGCTTCGATTTTGATTACTGACCAATTTATAGAGTAAAATTTTCATATATTATACCAGAATTATTTTAAATCTGTTTTTCAACATTTATAAAGTATTGATTCTAAATCTGTTTTTCAACATTTAAACAAAAGTGTCCAGATGTTCTTTACACAGATGTTCAGAGCCAACTTTGTTGTTTGTATCAATTGTTCATATTGAGTAATCGAGAAAAAAAATCGACGCTGCTGGATGCTGAATGTAGTCGCTGACGATGACGGTGTCGATCTTGCTTCTTCCCATGTGTAGACATCAATACCTGGTCCTCTTGTACTCCCATCCGGTACTCTTGAATGACGACAGAGTGTAGTAGAGCGGAGTGCCAAGTGACAGCTGTAGAATACTGTTACTTCGGCCATTAATCTTGCTCTCGACAGTCCACACGCCTTCATATCAATCACAGTTCACACGGCAGTTTTGATGTTAACTTGACGGCGCAGATGACCACAGCAGAGCAGGACTGGATGTACCAACGGTGTCTCTTAACAGGAGTGGTGTCAGAAGGTCGTAGAGGCGGGTTGCTTGTTTGCAGAACAGGTGAATCTCGTCTTCCATCATTGCTCACGTCATTTCAGGCGTTTCTCGATGTCACCAGGTTACTAGGCCGTAAACACCAACTGTGTATACCCTCGTACCGCCGACTTTAGGCCAAAGGAGGCAATTTTGTGACCTTCTATTGGCGAGTCCCGGTACTCTGTAGGGAAACCGTGCCTTCCACCTGTGACCGCCTTAGTTCCACTTTCCTGTTGCTTCAGATGACGTAATCATTAATCTTCCGGCGAAATTCTTGAGTACTGCTACTTGCTTTCCATTTCTTGACCTCTCCTCCAACACTGCTGGAATGGCTGCAGTCTTGACGCAGCAGGTGGGTAGTGGTGATCGCGAGACAGCTACCCCGGCGTTGTACTCACCTAGTTGTGCTTGCGGGGGTTGAGCTCTGGCTCTTTGGTCCCACCTCTCAACTGTCAATCAACAGGTGTACAGGTTCCTGAGCCTATTGGGCTCTATCATATCTACACTTGAAACTGTGTATGGAGTCAGCCTCCACCACATCACATCCTAATGCATTCCATTTGTCAACCACTCTGACACTAAAAAAGTTCTTTCTAATATCTCTGGGCTCATTTGGGCACTCAGTTTCCACCTGTGTCCCCTAATGCGTGTGCCCCTTGGGTTAAACAGCCTGTCTTTATCAACCCTGTCAGTTCCCTTGAGGATCTTGAATGTGGTGATCATGTCCCCTCTAACTCTTCTGTCTTCCAACGAAGTGAGGTTTAATTCCCGTAGTCTCTCCTCGTAGCTCATACCTCTCAGCTCGGGTACTAGTCCTGGCATATGCTGCTGCTGCTATCCTCTTGATATGAGCATCAGGAGACAGGTCTGGCGTGATATCAACCCCCAGGTCTTTCTCTCTCTCGGACTCTTGAAGTATTTCATCTCCCAAGTGATACCTTGTATCTGGTCTCCTGCTTCCTACCCCTATCTTCATTACATTACATTTGCTTGGATTAAACTTTAACAGCCATTTGTTCGACCATTCCTGCAGCTTGTCCAGGTCTTCTTGAAGCCTCAAGCTGTCCTCCTCTGTCTTAATCCTTCTCATAATTTTGGCGTCGTCAGCAAACATTGAGAGGAATGAGTCTATACCCTCTAGGAGATCATTTACGTATATCATTTACGTATACACCGGAGGTGTATGGCACCTCCGGTGACTGCTATAATGTGGACAGCTCGCTGGCCCTGACAACCTCGTTAGTGACGTGAGGCGTCGGCGGGGTGACTCTTGGACAGTCACTCATCCCCAAAGTAACTGGTGTATGGGTTACCGGGTCTGGTGGGGGGAGGGCTTTGTGTAACGTGCCTCCTCTCTCGGTCTTTACAGACAAGGGTTCACGTGTGGCTGGAACAACTGGGTCGGTGTACCAATCAGACCTGGGAACAGACAGACACAACACAGCGGAAGCATAGATATACTCTGGGTTTGGTGGAGGTGGAACCCCAGAGCACGGTACAAGTTGCTACCTGAGTCAAGTATAGAGATAGCTCACTTCATTGCCTCTACAGGAAAATCTAATGAACACTAAATTATACTAACCAAGGAAGTTACTTTACTGTATAGCGCGAGATCTCGTCACCATAGGGTGGCGAGACTGCACCTGACTACATCCTCGTCCTCTGACTCGTCGGTGAAGCCATGGTCAGCACTGCTGAGTCAGGAACTAGACCCGCTGAAGGCAGTTCCAATTCCTCTCTAGCATGATAATGTTTCAATTTATTTACATGAACTGTCCTTTCCACCTGGTCCTCGAATACTCCCTTTATAACAAGATTAACCGGCCCCGCCCTTTTAATTACTCTATACGGCCCTCGCCACCTCGGAGCTAGTTTCCTGCTCTGATTGGCGGGCGCAGCCTCATTCACTCTCAATACGAGGCTTCCTTCCTTCAACTCTAGGGGGCGCACTTTCTTGTCATAAAAATGAGCATACCGAGTCCGTGCCTTCTTGGACGCTTCAGCTGCAATATTCCATGCATTTCTCATTTTTCCAAGGACCTCTGAAGGATAGTCCTCCCCGTATGCAACATTATGTCTGTTAAGCAGACCTGAGGGGAAATTGCATGAATTACCAGTAAACAAATGAAGTGGTTGGGTGTTAATTGATTGGTGGACGGCAGTATTCAAGGCGAACTGAACATAGGGTAGGTGTTCATCCCAGGTGTTTGCGTCATGTTCAGCAAGGATTGCAAGCATATCCTTGACTGAACGGTTAGTCCGTTCCGTCATTCCGTTTGCTTGTGGGTGGTAGGCTGTTGTAAAAGCCGAAGTTGTCTCTAAAATCTTACAAACTTCTCTAAATATATTCCCATTAAATTCTTGACCCCGGTCAGAGACTAAAACTTTAGGAGGTCCGAATACAGTAACGAACCTACGCAAGAACGCATCTGCAACCGTACGAGAATCCTTCTGAGGTAATGCAACAAGTGTAGTGTACCTAGACAGATGGTCAACTAGCACCAACACGTATCTGTTACCTGAATAACTGTGATGTAAATCAATCAAATCGGCCCCCACACGATCTAAAGGCTCACGAATTTCAGGAAATTCCTGAAGTGGGGCTTGTACCTTAAGGGTGCCTTTCCTCCTCTGGCAACGAGGGCACGACTTCACGAAATTGATTACTTCAGAAAGTAGTCCTGGAAAATAAAATAGAGACTTTGCTTTCAAGTGGGTTTTAAAAACCCCCGGATGCCTTGCAATTTTAGAAGCATGCGCAAGCTTTAACGCTGATGACCGCAACGCGTCCGGAATAACTAGTTGAAATGCTGCGCTATCATTCTGGCTATTAACATAATACAGGACGCCCTGTTTCATTTCAAAATCATGAATAGGTAACTTCTTTTTCTTTTTTGGGTATTTTCCTCCCTCTAAATACTCAATAATTTCTTTCCATCTAGGCTCGCTCATCTGGTATTCTCTCATTTTATCTGATGGAATGGCTTCAATATTTTCCTTAACTTGAACTGCCGCTATGTTTCTACTTAGCGTATCTGGCACAACATGTGCTGGACCAGGCTTGTACAAAATCTGGAATGAGTGGGCCGAAAGTTCGTGAGACCAGCGTGACATTCGTGGGCATTTTGTTCGCTTTTTAAATGTGTGTTAACGCTCGATGGTCTGTGTAGATTACAAAGTGCCGCTGAAATAGGTAAGGCTCGAAATACCTAACTGATTCTACTACTGCCAGTGCCTCCCGATCCGTAGCTGAATAACGAACTTCAGGTCCTTTGACCTTCCTACTGAAATAGGCTACTGGATGGGGTAAATTATCTGCATCTCGCTGAATTAAGCACCCGCCAATAGCAATACCGCTGGCGTCAGTGTGCACTTCCCACTCTTTCTCAAAATCAGGAATAGCCAATAGATTTTGTTTTAGTTTTTCTTTTAATAAATTAATAGCTAGTAAATTTGCATTTTCATTATTTCCATGTGTATGTTATATTTTGTGGACTTGTCCTGGTCACGTGGTCCACACGAGGCAGAGTTGAATTGGGCGCCGATTCTAGCATCGAATCAGAATTCATCATTCCCGTTTAATTAATTCCACACTTAAGATCTTAAAGGGTACCGGTTATAGGGGGATCAAGCCCCAAGGTTGATTAATTAGCATGATCGATCCAGACCTCGATCATTGCTCAGTGTTACTGGTCTGGTGGTGGCGGCGGAGGCGACTTTAGGGTTTTGCTCAAAGCCTAGGTCACGTCATACGGGTTGTAGAATCCTAAGTCGTTCAATCGTCTTAGGACCACGTGGCGTGGAGTCGGCTTTAGTAAAAGTTTTGGAGTCCCTTGTAGAGAATAAAAAGTAAGAATACGGGTAGAGGGGGAAAAGGTAAGAAAGATCAATCGAAACACCCTCCCGTGTTACAATGGTGTTCTCGCATTATCTTTCCTACTTTTTCCCCCTCTACCCGTATTCTTACTTTTTATTCTCTACCAAGGGACTCCAAAACTTTTACTAAAGCCGACTCCACGCCACGTGGTCCTAAGACGATTGACCGACTTAGGATTCTACAACCCGTATGACGTGACATAGGCTTCGAGCAAAACCCTAGAGTCGCCTCCGCCGCCACCACCAGACCAGTAACACAGAGCAATGATCGAGGCCTGGATCGATCATGCTAATTAATCAACCTTGGGGCTTGATCCCCCTATAACCGATGATCTTGGAACTTGAGTGTGGAATTAATTAAACGGGAATGATGAATTCCGATTCGATGTTAGAATCGGCGCCCTATTCAACTCTGCCTCGTGTGGACCACGTGACGAGGACCAATTCATATACATATAACAAACACATGGAAATAATAAAAATGCAAATTTACTAGCTATTAATTTATTAAAAGAAAAACTAAAACAAAATCTAAATGGTTATCACTCCCTACTGGAACACTCCCAAATTGACCTGAACGGCAATGAATTGACTATCCCTATAAGAACTCATAAAGCAACTCTACCTTGGGCGACCAGCTAGATGTTCGTGCTGTCGGGAGGCCGATGATGGTAAGGCCACCTGCCCGAGTTGTTTCTCAAACCATACTAATCTGTCCTCTCTCTGGTCTTCCCCAGACTAGAGTATTGTATTGTTCCGCATCGCTTACCAAGTTACTTAGCAAGGTTTAAGTTATAACAATTAACCTCTGTTGTACTTAATTGATCCAGACTGGTTGAATTATTTTACTGAAGTTAAATTACACAAGCATCTAACAGCAGAGCTGTTCCGGATCACCAAATGGCTATTTGACCCATGAGAAATAGTGGACATGTCAACTCTGATGACCTTATGACCGCCAGGTCACTCGACCGCCTTACAACTTAGATCTGATTCGTGACGTCACTGATGGTGACTTAACTCAATAATTAGAATACTCTTGATATTATAACTAATAATACTCTATAATACAATTTGAATGCAACCTGAATAAAGACTATTTTCTCTAAATTACTGAATACTATAGAATGATTCATTATACGCAACTATGGATAAGGCGTCAATTATTTTCACCGCGAATTCCCTGGGGTCAGGTCCCGGGTCACCACGCGGGTCCAGCTTCCCATTCTCCCTTGTCGATAAACCATTCTGGATAATTCTTACAAACCGCCTAGTTTGTTACAATACGTCAAGACACCGACATTATGTGAACCAACATTTGAGAATGCTACATAACCTGAGAGATTGGGTGGCGTTTTATTTTTTTGTGTTTGCAGTGTATGGTTCCTGCAGGCACAGTACATCAATGTTGTTGGCACCAGCGTACATCATTAGATCAAACAGCCTCCTTCACACGCTTCTCACATTCCATGTGAGAAATTTAAGAGTGAGTGGATCGTGGGTAATGGTGTTCATAATCCTGACAAAGAGAAGTGTTTACAAGGATCACAAGTTGCAGACTATTGCGTGCAAGTGACAATTGTTCAGAGTCATCAATGGCAAAGAGTTCTTTCATCTGTGTCAAGGTCAGTTGGTTTGTGCAAACGAATGTAAAACTCTAGGGAATTTTAGTTGCACATTTCACACATACCGATTACTTAAATTAAAGAGTTTGTAGGACGATTTCCCTTCAAGGGGCTTAAAGGGGTTTTCCCCGACCACTCTGTGAAACTCCAAAAATCGCCAATAACCATGCAAAGGTGTGTGAGGTTAGTCCCCAAGACAATGGATTCCATTCCAGGACAAACAGATTTTCTATCTTTTAAACATAGATGGGGATGAATAAATTAACCATATACAGGTTAATATATCCCTGGGGCGAGCAGGGAAGTGGGTACAGCCGAAGAATAGTCTTGAAGAGGAATCGTTCTAGAGTTGGAGAGACGGCGCCAGGGCTTGACCAACCTGCACGACATTGAGTGCGTGTGTCTTCTCACTTGGCTGGCTGGGCTGGGAGGCGTGGTCCAGTTGGGGGTGCTGGGGTGTAGACTGCTGTCTTCTTGGTCCCTGGAGTCTTCTGACATCTGTGGTGGTGTTTACGAAGACGGCTATGGGGCCAAGAAATAATACAAACGAAAACGAGCAAAATTTGGTTCATATTTCCCTAAATAGGGGAGTGGAGCCTGCTACCTTTTTTTTTTTTTTGAGATATATACAAGAGTTGTTACATTCTTGTACAGCCACTAGTACGCGTAGCGTTTCGGGCAAGTCCTTAATCCTATGGTCCCTGGAATACGATCCCCTGCCGCGAAGAATTGTTTTTTCATCCAAGTACACATTTTACTGTTGCGTTAAACAGAGGCTACAGTTAAGGAATTGCGCCCAGTAAATCCTCCCCAGCCAGGATACGAACCCATGACATAGCGCTCGCGGAACGCCAGGCGAGTGTCTTACCACTACACCACGGAGACCTCTTGTCTGTTTTGCTGTTGGTGGCTGCTGTACACCTGTTATGGGCGTGTTTTTTCTTACGTTTTCTGGCCGCTGTCCTGCAGGCAATCCTGGGGTACCTTGCTTGGCTCTCTGTCTGTCTGACTCCCTTCCTCCAATTCTCACTTCATCCTTCCCAAACATTCTCTCTCCCTTCCATTTGGTATCACTTCTTCCCTTCTATTTTCACTCCCTTCTGTTTAGTTTCCTTTCCCCCCGTTCCCTGTCACACCAGGCAAAACATGTCTGGGCCATGTTTATTCAACGTTATTGTTGTTGATTCAAGGTATATAACAGCTGGAAAACGTGTAGACAATCAAACACATTTCAGGCATAATCAGAGTCAGGCTTAATCACTTTGCTCCCGCTTTTCATCTCTTAATCATCTGATTTACAGGTTCCTGAGCGTATTGAGCTCTATCATGTCAACATATAAAATGTATTTTTTGCTTCCACAACATCACTTCCTACTGAATTCCATGTGTTATCTGATACTGAAAATATTCTTTCTAATGACTCGGTTGATCATTTGCGTACACAGTTCCCCCCCCCCCCCTCCTCCCCGTGTCCCCTGGTTCGAGTACCACGAACGTTGAATACTCTGTTTTAATTACCATATCAATTCCCTGAAAATTTTTAAGTATAAATCATGTCTCTCCCAACTCTTTTGCGTTATAGCAAAGTGAGGTTCAACTCACGTAACCTTTCCTCGTTAATCAATCCTCGTACGCTCTAGCCCAATCACGTGTGGTCTCGTTGATGCGTTACTTGATAGGTCTTGTCTCATTGTTCTTGATAGAGCTGAGTCTCAGCTCTTGACCAAATTAATGCATTAAAGGCTTATACAACCCAACATCATCCTCATTACACAAATTTATTCATCCTAACATAAATAAAATATTCCCCGGAAGTAGTCCATGCGGGTTGTGGGTGAGTATGACTTAAGGAAATCTGAGTAACGTTATGATGGACTGTGGTACCGTAACACTAGCTGCCTAAATGCGCTAGGTAAACGACGGCAAAAATGTTAGGAATCATGACCAAAAGTCTCGCCCTGACCGGGAACTGAGCTTAGAACCAATTGGTAATGAGCCGAATACACTACCAACTGAGCTTCAGGTGCTTGTCAATGTGTTTATATACTTGTATACGTGTGTGTGTGGAGTTGTGTAAATATGTGTACATGTTACTTTTAAAACTGATACTGATAAAACTCTCTTATTCACTGGGGTGCATGTCTTGCTCCACAGATGGCTCCTGTGTTGGATCATACGGGATGAGAGGCGGTTGGTGGTTCAAGTATTGCAGCTATGTTTTTCCCACTGTTCCCCACGCTAAAGTGATGACTAGGTACTGGACACCTAACGTCAACAGGGAGGTCCGCCTTAACGAATTGAGAATGATGATACGACCAAGAAACTTTCCTACCTGTCCTGTGTGACTGGTCTCAGGAATATAGGTTGATGGTGGTGAGCTGGTGGTGATGATAGTGAGTTGATGATGATGTGGTGAGCTGGTGGTGATAATGGTGAGCTGATGATGTTATGGTGAGATGGTGTGATGATAGTGAGTTGATGATGATGTGGTGAGCTGGTGGTGATGATAGTGAGATGATGGTAGTTCATTATGCCCAGTCTGTTTACCTTATTAAACCTTGTGCATTTTTTTGTGTTTTAACTTTCCTGATAACAGAATTCTTTTGTAGTATCTGGCCATGACGTTATATATGGAAGTGGGTTCCACACCTTCTTCTTTCAGTTCATTCCATCTGTTGACAAACTGCATAGGGTAAAATAATTTGCTTACTTTTCTTTGATTCGTTTACGTATGCAGTCTCCACCTATGTTCGCTTGTCCTATTTTTTTTTAAAGTTGTTGTTTTTGTTGACCTTATCTATTTCCCCTCAGTATCTTATAAGATCCCTTTTCTTTCTTCTTTTTTCAGATTTGCGAGATGGAGGTCCAATAATAACTCCCCATAGTTCATCATTTTAATTTAGTAAATTTTAATTAATGTTCATTAATTTTAATTTAGTAACTAATCATTTTCCAAGTCTCTACACTTTTCAAATTTAGTTTAGTGTTCCAGAATATTCTTCATTGACCTCAAATAGGCTGTATGGATTGTCTTAAATACCATACTAATAGTTTGCCAGCTTCTCATGTGCTCCTGATGGTATCCAATATATGTATGTGCCTCTCTTTCCCAAATTCATTACTTTACACAAGTTATGGTTAAGCTCTAACAACCATTTGTTGGTCCATACATGGAATTTATCAAGAACTTCTTTTAATTATGTAGTTTTCTTTAGTTTTCATAGTCCGCATTAGCTGTCGGAAAATTCGACACCATTTAATATAACATACAGACAGATAATAATTGCTGTATTGTATAAACAAGTTACCCATAGAAAACGTAACTTGTAGTTGAATTACCGTCTATAGAAAACGGGATATCATCACCACATACTATTATAAATTCACCAGCTATTCTGCTGGGAATTATTCTTAAATACATTAGTCTTTGGACTTTACCATCATAAAAACATCTCATATAAATTAACTTAATTATCAATATTAAAGTAGAGTAAATGTGACCCTTCTATCACTTTCTGTCATCTGGACAATGTAAGCCAGGCATCAGAGTGAGGAAGGAGGGGCAGCCATTGTTTATATTAGACCAGAGGCTCACGGGAGCAAATACGGCTCCTGTTAATTTTACTTGGACGTAGTGTTATGGAAACCAAAGGTGTACCATCTTCAACACGCTGTCAACAAATTCAAGTTAAGTGTTCTTCCGAAACCCATTTATCTTTCATTTATGGCCATTAATGTCTGGATATAGGGTGATCAGGTTAGAGCACGAGATAGCCTCATACTAAAGGTAATTAAGCCAGGTCTTCATTGTTCCATGTACAGTGTTTTCTCTGATATAGCTTGTCATATATTAGGAACCTGGCTTCACAGTTAGCGCCCTTTTGACAGGTCAAGACGAGGAAGCAAGGCTTTGTGCATCAGTTACCAGGGTGATGGAAGCTACCTTAAAGAGGGAAAATGTGGTGTCTACATCCTGGTTATACCTGGTGGACTAAAGCCTGCTGTACAAATAAGATAAGGAACCTTTTCAATGTGTAGTTAATACTGTAGTTTGATTGGCTGCATATATATAAATTAAATTAATATAAACCCCCCCTAATGTGTAGAGGATCGATTTGTGAGATTATGACATTATTGCAGAAATACAGTCCACTTATCATTATACAAATTGCTATCGAAGTATATAAATTAATGTAAATATAAATTCTATATATATTCATATAAATTAAATAAATATAAATCTCACAGGTCGGTTCCCACATTAGCTTGATCATACGCTTACATTGACTTGTACAAGCTCACTCCCTCGGACTGATGTTTCACATAAATTTGGAGCAATAATGTTCCCCAGGACAAAACCTCGGGTGTTCCCTCTGGTTACATCCCTTCATCTTGATGTCTTTATCTTGGAATACGGACTGTTTTCTTTCTGTCAGGTGTATTAACATATGTTGGACCATCAAATTGGTATTGATTGGAGAACTGTTCTCATTTGGAGTATAGATATATTACTATGGCCATTGTAAGACATCAGGTTATGTTACAAGGTCACAGAACCCTTATTGAGCATGTTCATAGCTCACAGATGGAGTAGCCGTTTTGGGTGAAGTGTATTGGCACGAAATGAGTTGAAGAGCGGGAAAAGTTGGTACCTGACCTCAGTATCTGCACATGGCTGCAATACCTGCGTCCTCTCACCCCCAGTAACATCAGAGGACAGTCCGGGGTAGAGCCTATGGTGTACTCATATTGTGGTTGGTGGAGGCTGGTTCACAGCTGGCAGGATACGTGTGCGACATGTAACATTCAGAGTACCGCAGCAGACACAGACATACGTGTGTTCTTTATCCTGGTCAAGATAGAGCCATGTGCTCTTACAGAACCACGTTCTCTTACAGAGCCATGTGCTCTTACAGAGCCATGTTCACTTACAGAGCCATGTGCTCTTACAGAGCCACGTTTTCTTACAGAGCCATGTGCTCTTACAGAGCCATGTTCACTTACAGAGCCATGTGCTCTTACAGAGCCATGTGCTCTTACGGAGCGATGTGCTCTGACGGAGCCACGTGCTGTTACAGAGCCAAGTGCTCTTGCAGAGCCACGTTCTTTTAAAGAGCCACGTTCTCTTACAGAGCCATGTGCTCTTACAGAGCCATGTTCACTTACAGAGCCATGTGCTCCTACAGAATTACGTGCTTTAAAGAGCCACGTTCTCATACAGAACCACGTTCTCTTACGGAGCCAGGTTCGCTTACAGAGCAACGTTCTCTTACGGAGCCACGTTCGCTTACAGAGCCACGTGCTCCTACAGAGCCGCGTGCTCTGACAGAGCCACGTGGATCAAGCCTAAATTTTATCACTATTATTATCGTGTAGCATTGTGTGAGTATTCTCACGGTGATAATAAGTGGACGTGTCAGTATTAATTACACCGCACATGTTGCTGTAAGTGTTGGAGATTTATAAGTTTCGTGAATGCAAATTGATGCCTGAGTATCCACACTGGAACTCCTGAAATACCTTTGTAATTGCTGCAGTGTTAGGAAGCCATATAGTGAAGTAAGTCATATTAACCTGTGTTAAGACAGAGTCCCTCGAGACGGGTAAATATCGTGCAGTGGACCAGTTACATATCACTGTGATTAGTTTGTTTATAACGCTTCCTAAATTAAATAGAGAAAGCTCAAACATGTATATGAAAGTAATCAGTAATAAATAGTGTCGGGGTATGTCAACCGCTTGATGAGGGGCCAGTGACAGTATACAAGATATCCTAGTACTTTATCCTGTCAACGGTCGCCAACTGCGGGGTGCCTCTCTCTCTACATGGACACCACCCAGTAGTATTAGCAATAACTGTTACTCACCGTAGCCCTGCAGGTCTTCACTCAATCCTCACGGCGCCACTGTTCGCCAGGAGAGTATCCCAGTCAATCCCCAGCCAGCCTCATAGCCAAAAAATGAGTGGGAACACTGTTTGCTCACTCCCAACCGTGTGCCCGCCCCGACAAGGGCTCTACTACTAACTGCAAGGTTGCCAACTGGTGTTTCACGTGTCCAGTAACACGTCAGTGGTATTGTGGTACTAGTGGCAGAGAGCTCACTCATTAGATCTGGTCTCAGGCAGGTATATGTCTCTAATACTCTCACTCTTTGGAACTGTTCTATAGCAACAAGATATATGGAGGGATAATATAAATGCAAAGGTATTTTGTATTTTACTTAAAAGCTTCAAGGTATTATATCCGTATCAACAACCAAACATCAGGTACTATGCAGAAAGTCACTCTCACTTCATAAAACTGAGGTACACCTAGAGGGTAACACTCTCCCCCCTCACGTCAATGTCATAATCAGCTGAGCCGCGCCCCTCTCGCCGTGTGAATGCTTAGTACTTGTTTTCCTTGCGTTATGCGCTCTGTTTCTTTAAATTCGCAGGAATCACTATATTTGTCATCAACACAATATTTCTATAATGGCAATAGAACGCAATGAATCACCACACTGATCTCAAGTTCAATAACTCATTTCTACAGCAATTAACATGATATTTTACTATAATCGCGTAATGCACTGTATTTCATAATAATTACAATGAATGCAATTAACCACGGTACTGTTCTTAGATTCAGTAATTCTTCTCGAAGGCGATAAAACAATTAATCACTGCACACATGGAAATGTTATTCCTCACACCAACATATAAATACACAGGGATAAATTCATCAATATCAATAATGATAATATAAATACTGGGCACACAGCCTAACACCAATAACTGGTACACTTATATATATACTCTCTAGCATAAGTTATCATATTAATGTCACATGAAAGAATCATCCACGACACTATAAATTCTTCAATAATTCCAGGTGCATGCACACACCACATATATAAATATCGTGAGAGCTCTGTACAGCCTCACTCTGCACAACTGTGCCTTTCTGTGACATAGACATAAGTGAGCCTTGCTCACGACATGAAAGATACTCTGGCTAAATATATAGCTGACTAAAGGGGAATTGGGAGGGAAACTAGAATCACCTACTTCCACCTATCCTCTGGTGAGAGTTGAATTGTAGCTCCTGGTCCAGGCTCTCGCCTCGTTGTAGGGAACGCCCCCACACACGCACTGATGCGTCCTCCAGGAACCCAATCAACGTCCCAAAATAAACGCGTCGTCTCCATGTTCTGTCCTCCGCAGGTCCGTGCTCCTCCACAATGTCTTGTAGGGTTGGAGTCGGTCTCCCGGCCATCGACTTCTCCTCCCAACTACGGCTGCCAACCTACTTCTCAGCTGCAGTCGTCCTGATTCCCAATTTAGTTTCTTCTTTCACTGCTTCCCGGTGGATTGGCCCAGCCGCTACGTCGTCACTGTGAAGCTATCAGACGTCCAATACATCACTATCTAGACTCCACTCTTCCACAACACTTGTCCCTGGAGCACTTGTTGCTCAATATTCCGTCAATTCCCTCTCTGGTCCAACACATGAACGAAGGAAGACCCCGCTGGTGCTGGCAGACCGCCGGTGATGCGTAAATCCTCCGGAGACGGGGTAAACTGTCCAACTGACAGAACCCCCCAGCGCACGTCCGACCTCCTTGGCGTGCTGTCTCAGACTGGTGGTGCCACAGAGGTGCAATCTCTGGACCCCCCCTGCCTTCGTGACATCATACTTGCCAGGGGCGGTTTTCATTGGCCCCCTGTGCCACGTCGCTGTCGGTGACCAATCTGGTTCCACTGACGTCACACAGTTTGGGCGGGAAAACGGAGGGGCCAGCGCCATATTGGCTCCCTAAAGGGCCTATTCCACAGGCCAAAATACTTTTCTTTTAAGAATTTCTCGCCAACGCGAGAACACTAAACTCTCCCACATATATCAAACTGATGCCCGCGACGTAGAGAACGCTCGGGTAAAGTGGATATGACTCTTACAGCAGGCGTGGGAGAAATATAAGGGGGGAACACCGTCACAATAGTTATGTTAATACTCATGGTTGTATCTGTGAAGTCTTCTCCCTCATATTAAACTGTCATCCTCATCTATGACCCATATCATATTGGCATGTACATCTAAACATTTTATATGAATCAAGTATCTAGTTCCCTGCCTTAATCCTGATTGAGCAAGACACGACCAGTAATCCGGCAGAGTTTTGGATGGTGGTTAACCTTCAAAGGAAACAAACACCTCGCAAAACTACGATACACTTGAGCTGTGTGTTGTTGTTCCTAACAGTTTAATCCTTCATTAACCATTGTGGATCGTCGGCTATATTGCAGTTGGTTATACTGCAAGCAGAAGTGGTCTGGAAAGAATGAAAATTGTAATTAATTGCACAAAACCATGAGAATGATGTTGACTGCTATTTTCACAGAATAAGAAAAACATGGACTGGGTGTATCATTCATTTATTGTCATTTTTATTAATGAATTCTGCTGATAAACTTCCAAAGAAGGAGCTACTGGAAAAAAGATGAAACCTTACGAATAATCAAACTAATCATTGACTTCTAGGAAAAGAAAGCTGTCATCTTTTCAAACTCCGGTGCGTCCCCATCTGGATTATTATATCAATACATGTAGACCTCACCTTCAAAAGGACATATTTGCTTAGGAGAAAGTTCAACATAGAGAGACATAAATCATCCCAAAACTAAGGCAAATCTTAGCCGTTAAACCCAAAAGCCGTCGAGGCCGACATGACTGGCTGAACCAGACATAACTGAGCTTATTATATCAAGACCTTAAAAACATTGAACACACTGGAATATATTAATCAAGGCACACAAAATGGGTAACAGTGTCATGCTCATCAATCCAGAGTGTTGGTCAGAAAACGTAGGATGCTTCCCACCCACAAGGTAATGATGAACCCAGGGAAATGTCAACCAGCCGAAATCATCAGTGCAATGTCAATACTACAATTCAAAATTCATCTGGAAAAATCATTAGAAATAATTCGGGGATTGGGGAGACCTTTGGGTAGGCACAATGAAGGCATACGAGTGAATTATCAGTTTTGGCCAATTAACGTGAACTCCTTCATGCATTTTAGACCAAAATTCAGCTTTGTCCTTAATTTATCCGTGTACCTTCATGCGTAAACCGTTCACCTAAATAGGCCTAATTTTATGTCCGGGATAAGTTTTAGTGCATGTGTCATGTCATTAAATGTTTTGTCATGAGTCAGGCTTATTGGACGTTAGTTCTTGGGCCCGCCTTTAGGTATTACTCATTGTACTTTCGGTATTTATGGTTCAATTCCATCTAAATTTAAAACAGTTACTCTCTGGAGGAAAGGAAAAAAAGAAAAAGTAGATCTGGGATCCCACCTTTCATATCAAGTTGTAGGTCAGTACTATATTTTAGTAAGTATTATTCTTATATAAACACAAGCTAAAACATAGTAACTTAAGAGAGTGTCCGTAAACAAATGTAGCCTTGGGCACCGTCTCTTGTCAACAGAATAATTCTCCCTTCTAATTTTTAAGTATCCAATGTTTATATCTAATATGACGTGACAGTTCTTGACCCCCCAACCTGACAGCCCGACTAGGTCGTTGATTCCCATTCCGGCGTACGTAAGAGGTGCCCCTGTCGTTTTCAAAACTGATGGGGTCTTACTTTCCTCCACTAGGGGCCACTGTTTACCTCTACGGAGCATGAAAGGTGACCTGTGAAGCAGGGTTTCCCTACTGAACCCAGCGTTACACCCCGCAGGGAGTGAAGTAATATGACCACACCTTCAGTTTCGTTGCTGGGTGTCCGTGGACAAGGAAACTCAGGGTTTACCTCAGGTCAAGGTGCCCTCCATTAAGATTCCACACACAAGGTCGCCAACTTGACTCACAGTAGTTCGTGGCCAAGTACTAATTCAAACTTAGTAGTACATTATTTCTCCCTGTCTAGTGTTCTTGAAATAATAGTATGGTGCCCAGTAACCCACTCACGACAATACACCAAGAATGAAGAGGGAGTAAGGAAACTCATTAGTAAAATCGGATGGGCTTACTAGATAAGAGGCTACAATATGCTGTCTGCAAAATCTCCCTACCAGTTATTCAAAAATCAATTCTCCAAAATTCATTTTTTATTTCTAGTCTGACGCGACACTTGAGCGCATTTCGTAAAACTTATTACATTTTCAAAGACTTTACACATACACAACTGAATGGAACTTACATATCTCCGATTTGTTTATATCTACTTTTGAGTGAGGTGGATGGGGTGAGGTGGTATTTAATAGGGTATTAATTTCATCAACACAAGACAGAACACGAAACAATGGGTATTGAAATGGAAGTGATTGTAGAAAGCCTATTGGTCCATATTTCTTGATGCTTCTATATTGGAGTTAGGTCTTGAGGTGGGTAGAATATAGTTGTGCATTAATTGGCTGTTGATTGCTGGTGTTGACTTCTTAATGTGCAGTGCCTCGCAAACGTCAAGCCGTCTGCTATCGCTGTATCTATCGATGATTTCTGTGTTGTTTACTAGGATTTCTCTGGCGATGGTTTGGTTGTGGGAAGAGATTATATGTTCCTTAATGGAGCCCTGTTGCTTATGCATCGTTAAACGCCTAGAAAGAGATGTTGTTGTCTTGCTTATATACTGGGTTTTTTGGAGCTTACAGTCCCCAAGTGGGTATTTGAAGGCATAGACGACGTTGGTCTCTTTTAAAGCTTTCTGCTTTGTGTCTGGAGAGTTTCTCATGAGTAGGCTGGCCGTTTTTCTGGTTTTATAGTAAATCGTCAGTTGTATCCTCTGATTTTTGTCTGTAGGGATAACGTTTCTATTAACAATATCTTTCAGGACCCTTTCCTCCGTTTTATGAGCTGTGGAAAAGAAGTTCCTGTAAAATAGTCTAATAGGGGGTATAGGTGTTGTGTTAGTTGTCTCTTCAGAGGTTGCATGGCGTTTCACTTTCCTTCTTATGATGTCTTCGACGAAACCATTGGAGAAGCCGTTGTTGACTAGGACCTGCCTTACCCTACAGAGTTCTTCGTCGACTTGCTTCCATTCTAAGTTGTGGCTGAGAGCACGGTCGACATATGCGTTAACAACACTCCTCTTGTACCTGTCTGGGCAGTCGCTGTTGGCATTTAGGCACATTCCTATGTTTGTTTCCTTAGTGTAGACTGCAGTGTGGAAACCTCCGCTCTTTTCCATGACTGTTACATCTAGAAAGGGCAGCTTCCCATCCTTTTTCATCTCGTAAGTGAAAAGCAGCACAGAACTCTGCTCAAATGCCTCCTTCAGCTCCTGCAGATGTCTGACATCAGGTACCTGTGTAAAAATGTCGTCAACATACCTGCAGCATATGGCCGGTTTCAAGTTCATGTCGACTAAGACTTTTTTCTAGATGGTACCCATGTAGAAGTTTGCAAACAGGACACCTAGGGGAGAACCCATGGCGACCTTCGTGGGGGCAAGTGTACATGTATACAACGCTTGACTGCTGTAGAGGGTTCTCCGTCGGCTTCGGGCTGTTTTTGATAAGGAGTTCGGAAGTCTTCTTGGTTTTGTAGAATATTATCAGGTGTAGAATATTAACCTGATAATATTCTACAAAACCAAGAAGACTTCCGAACTCCTTATCAAAAACAGCCCGAAGCCGACGGAGAACCCTCTACAGCAGTCAAGCGTTGTATACATGTACACTTGCCCCCACGAAGGATGTAACCTTCAATGTAAGTACATAGGTATGACGTCGACCAAACTGACGAGGCGTTTGACATGCCATCTTCAATCTGGTGCCCCTAGGAATCACATGAGACAAGCCCATGACATTACTCTAACAAGAGAAATGTTGAACAAGAATACTTGCATAATAGACAAAACCCAAGATTCAAGAAGATTACAAATTCTTGAGGCAATTCACATAAGAATAGAGCGACCTACCATGAACACCCAAATCACGGAACTATTTACTCTACCCACCATGAGAGTAAGGACAAGACAAGAACATATCGATGCCAACACAGAAGACAATGTCCAACATAACAGGCCAATTACACTGGATTAATCTTTGTGTTTAGATAGGAGATGCCTCGTATGGGCCAATAAGCCTTCTGCAGCCCCTATGTTTATCCCTTATGTATCCCCCCATGTTTTTCACCTTCATTGTATTATCACCTGACCTAATGCAGGTATAAAATCAACTAGTATTGTAAGATCTGTTCACTTGAGAATGAACCATGGAGGTTCGAAACGTCGTGCAAATTATACAAATAAGTGTAATACACTCTATAGTAAATCACTTCTTTTCTTCACCTTAAAAGTACGAAAATGAGTTTTGGAGAACTCCTATTCCAATTAAGCCCTGATGCTAAGAAAATAGTTAGAGGGATAGAAGCCCTAAACCAGAAAATAATAAATACAGAATATGCGGTCATATTCAATGAAACATGTTTGAAAGAAAACCTGCTGCCAGTATACACCAATATATATATATATATATATATATATATATATATATATATATATATATATATATATATATATATATATATATATATATATATATATATATATATATATATATATATATATATATATATATATGTCGTACCTAGTAGCCAGAACGCACTTCTTAGCCTACTATGCAAGGCCCGATTTGCCTAATAAGCCAAGTTTTCATGAATTAATTGTTTTTCGACAACCTAACCTACCTAACCTAACCTAACCTAACTTTTTCGGCTACCTAAACTAACCTAACCTATAAAGATAGGTTAGGTTAGGTTAGGTTGGGTTGGTTATGTTCTGTCATATATCTACGTTAATTTTAACTCCAATAAAAAAAAATTAACCACATACATAATGAAATGGGTAGCTTTATCATTTCATAAGAAAAAAATTAGAGAAAATATATTATTTCGGGAAAACTTGGCTTATTAGGCAAATCGGGCCTTTGCATAGTAGGCTGAGAAGTGCGTTCTGGCTACTAGGTACGACATATATATATATATATATATATATATATATATATATATATATATATATATATATATATATATATATATATATGTATATATATATATATACACATATATATATGTATGTCGTACCTAGTAGCCAGAACGCACTTCTCAGCCTACTATGCAAGGCCTGATTTGCCTAATAAGCCAAGTTTTCCTGAATTAATATATTTTCTCAATTTTTTTTCTTTTGAAATGATAAAGCTACCCATTTCATTATGTATGAGGTCAATTTTTTTTTATTGGAGTTAAAATTAACGTAGATATATGACCGAACCTAACCAACCCTACCTAACCTAACCAATCTTTATAGGTTAGGTTAGGTTAGGAAGCCGAAAAAGTTAAGTTAGGTTAGGTTAGGTAGGTTAGGTAGTCGAAAAAACATTAATTCATGAAAACTTGGCTTATTAGGCAAATCGGGCCTTGAATAGTAGGCTGAGAAGTGCGTTCTGGCTACTAGGTACGACATATACATATATATATATATATATATATATATATATATATATATATATATATATATATATATATATATATATATATATATATATATATATATATATATATATATATGTCGTACCTAGTAGCCAGAACTCACTTTTTGGCCTACTATTCAAGGCCCGATTTGCCTAATAAGCCAAGTTTTCCTGAATTAATATATTTTTTCTAATTTTTTTCTTATGAAATGATAAAGCTACCCATTTCATTATGTATGAGGTCAATTTTTTTTATTGGAGTTAAAATTAATGTAGATATATGACCGAACCTAACCAACCCTACCTAACCTAACCTAACCTATCTTTATAGGTTAGGTTAGGTTAGGTAGCCGAAAAAGTTAGGTTAGGTTAGGTTAGGAAGGTTTGGTAGTCGAAAAACAATTAATTCATGAAAACTTGGCTTATTAGGCAAATCGGACCTTGCATAGTAGGCTGAGAAGTGCGTTCTGGCTACTAGGTACGACATATATATATATATATATATATATGTCGTACCTAGTAGCCAGAACTCACTTCTCAGCCTACTATTCAAGGCCCGATTTGCCTAATAAGCCAAGTTTTCCTGAATTAATATATTTACTATAATTTTTTTCTTATGAAATGATAAAGCAACCCTTTTCTCTATGTATGAGGTCAATTTTTTTTTATTAGAGTTAAAATTAACGTAGATATATGACCGAACCTAACCAACCCTACCTAACCTAACCTAACCTATATTTATAGGTAAGGTAAGGTTAGGTAGCCAAAAAAAGCTAGGTTAGGTTAGGTTAGGTAGGTTAGGTAGACGAAAAAACATTAATTCATGAAAACTTGGCTTATTAGGCAAATCGGGCCTTGAATAGTAGGCTGAGAAGTGCGTTCTGGCTATTAGGTACGACATATATATATATATATATATATATATATATATATATATATATATATATATATATATATATATATATATATATATATATATATATATGTCGTACCTAATAGCCAGAACGCACTTCTCAGCCTACTATTCAAGGCCCGATTTGCCTAATAAGCCAAGTTTTCATGAATTAATGTTTTTTCGTCTACCTAACCTACCTAACCTAACCTAACCTAGCTTTTTTTGGCTACCAAACCTAACCTTACCTATAAATATAGGTTAGGTTAGGTTAGGTAGGGTTGGTTAGGTTCGGTCATATATCTACGTTAATTTTAACTCCAATAAAAAAAATTGACCTCATACATAGAGAAAAGGGTTGCTTTATCATTTCATAAGAAAAAAATTATAGTAAATATATTAATTCAGGAAAACTTGGCTTATTAGGCAAATCGGGCCTTGAATAGTAGGCTGAGAAGTGAGTTCTGGCTACTAGGTACGACATATATATATATATATGTCGTACCTAATAGCCAGAACGCACTTCTCAGCCTACTATTCAAGGCCCGATTTGCCTAATAAGCCAAGTTTTCATGAATTAATGTTTTTTCGTCTACCTAACCTACCTAACCTAACCTAACCTAACTTTTTTTGGCTACCTAACCTAACCTTACCTATAAATATAGGTTAGGTTAGGTTAGGTAGGGTTGGTTAGGTTCGGTCATATATCTACGTTAATTTTAACTCCAATAAAAAAAATTGACCTCATACATAGAGAAAAGGGTTGCTTTATCATTTCATAAGAAAAAAATTATAGTAAATATATTAATTCAGTAAAACTTGGCTTATTAGGCAAATCGGGCCTTGAATAGTAGGCTGAGAAGTGAGTTCTGGCTACTAGGTACGACATATATATATATATATATATATATATATATATATATATATATATATATATATATATATATATATTATTAAATATGACCAAAAAAGTAAGATTAATAATTCGAACACGAATTTTCTCGATCTTTCTTATGTTTCTTTTCACTGTTGATGGTAATTGAAAAATCAATTCTCCAAAATTCATTTTTATTTCTAGTCTGACGCGACACTTGAACGCGTTTCGAAATAACTTATTACATTTTCAAAGACTTTTAGTTTACACACACATAACCATTACCTGCAAACATATATATATATATATATATATATATATATATATATATATATATATATATATATATATATATATATATATATATATATATATATATATATATATATATATATATATATATATATATATAACTGAAAACTCAAACCCCAGAAGTGACTTGAACCCATACTGCTAGGAGCAACGCAATTGGAATGTACAGGACGCCTTAATCCACTTGGCGATCTCGACCGGACATAAGGAGGTGATAGCCGAAGCTATTTGGACCTCCCCCCCCCCCCACCGGCACCTGGATGGTAATCTTGGGCATAGCATTTTATCAAATTACCTCATTCTTTGGGGCACACGTGAGAAACACAAATGCGAACAAGCCTGAATGGTCCCCAGGACTATAAGCAACTGAAAACTCACAGTCCAGAAGTGACTCGAACCCATACTGCCAGGAGCAATGCAACTGGTATGTACAGGATGCCTTAATCCACTTGACCATCTCGACCGGACATAAGGAGGTGATAGCCGAGCTATTTGAACCACCTCCCCACCGGCACCCGGATGGTAATCTTGGGCATAGCATTTTATCAAATTACCTCATTCTTTGGGGCACACGTGAGGTACACAAATGCGAAGAAGCCTGAAAGGTTCCCAAGACTAGACACAACTAAAAACTCACATCCCAGAAGTGACTCGAACCCATACTGCCAGGAGTAACACAACTGGTATGTACAGGACGCCTTAATCCACTTGACTATCTCGACCGGACATAAGGAAGTTATAGTTGAAGCTATTTGAATCACCTCTCCCCCCCACCGACGGCACCTGGATAATAATCTTGGGCATAGCATTTTGTCAAATCACCTCATTCTTT
Organism: Procambarus clarkii; assembly: GCF_040958095.1. Lineage (NCBI taxonomy): Eukaryota > Metazoa > Arthropoda > Malacostraca > Decapoda > Cambaridae > Procambarus > Procambarus clarkii. Next base: position 16,231,397 of record NC_091228.1, read on the forward strand.
GAGGCACACGTGAGGAACACAAATGCAAACAAGCCTGAATGGTCTCCAGGTCTATATGCAACTGAAAACTCACACCCCAGAAGTGACTCGAACCCATACTGCAACCCGTTCTCACACAAGACAGCACATATATGACTTAATGCTTAAAGTCAATATGTTGAATATGAATTAGTAAATATGTGATATATTCCCAGTTACTTTTTTTTCCAAGGCCCAAACTCTTCCTCACGTACCAACTTGCGTCTCACAGTACCCGTCCGTCAACCTAGATAGCAGAATAGTCGTGATTGGTTCAATTATAAGGAAAATTGTACTTTTCAGGTCCCACATGGGTTGTGAAATTTACCTACTATTGTCCATGCTCTTAGAATATTATAGATCAGCTACTTCCTATTGAAGGTTCGTAGTTTTGTTTTGAGAAATATTAGTTGTTCTTAGTAAATTATAATAAGCACTAAAAATTATTACATAGAATAACAGTCCTTCACCAATCAATATTATATACCATAGTTGGTGCTTTACAAATCTTTAAAGGATGTTTTGTAGGAACGCTAACAGAAAACGATGGTTCATTGGAATGTCTATGGGGTAAACTACTCTAAACAGGATGGTATTGTGTCTACTATACCAAATACAGGATCGGTATATTGTCCACTACCACCTGTTAGGTGAGTAAGGGGTGCAATACCACCCACAGGATGGGTATGAGGGTCACATCCACCCAGAGGATGAGTATGGGGATCACATCCACCCACAGGAAGGGTATGGGGTCCAATACCACCCACAGGATGAGTATGGCGTCCACTACAACCCACAGGATGGGTATGGGGCTCCAACCACCCATAGAATGGGTATGGGGCTCCAACCACCCATAAAATGGGTATGGGGTCCAATAACACCCACTGGATGTGTATATGGCGTCCATTGTCGCGCGTCGAGCTCGAAAACCGCAGCATTCATCTCAGAACCATGCCTATTTCACGCAGATTCCTTAATAAACGTAAAAGTTTTATATGTCACAAGAAAGATAGAAATATAAGCTTCATTCTAAATACCTTACCATGGGCATATTTAAATTTAAACCGAAGATACGTGTACTTTTATAATAGCCGAGCTCCGACCCCGGACAGATCGATCGACCGAGCAACTCTCTCTCAGAACAATGTTTATTTCACGTGAATTTGTTAGTAAACATATATGTTTTATATGTCTCAAGAAAGACAGACATATAAGCTTCACTTTAAACACTTTACTATAGACATATTTAAATTTCTAATGAAGATTATTGTATTTTAAAAATTACGGAGCTCCCACCCCGTACAGACTGAACGACAGAGCAACTCTCTCTCAGATCAATGTTTATTTCACGTAAATTCGTTAATAAACACAAATGTTTTATAAGTCTTAAGCAAGATAGAAATAAGAGCTTCATTTTAAATACATTACAATAGACATATTTATAGCTCAAGTGAAGATACATATGTTTTTATAGTAGCGCTCAGTAGCTTGTCGGGCATGGAGTGCAGACGCCTACGCACTTGCCGATATATTGTATAATTAACAAAGATACGCTAATAAAGCCTAAAATCTTATATGCCTCCAGAAAGACCGATATATGAACATTATTATAATTGCACCAAATGAAATATATCATGTTCGAGAACAAAGATATATCAATTTTAAATTAAGTTTCGACTCTCTCTCGGGTGAGAGAGATGGGGCGACTCTCGCCCCATCTATTGAAGATTCTGTGCACTAAATACCCAAAGCTACTCAAACCCTCCTAGCATTATTTAAGTAATGAAGTAATATGGTATATTTACTCACTATAAAGTGGGTGCTAAATGCAGAACATGAGAAAACATATATTTACTCCAAACTAATATAATTTCATTATGAAATAAGTAGCATCAAAGGAAGTCGATGGTCCAAGCAGCAATGTTGTGGAGCGACTTATCCAAAATATATCGTTGTTTGGAAAGTGTTTGTTGGCATATCCAGTTGTCGCACTTCTCTGCTCAAATTATCACAAATTTAAATTATAATGCTAACAAGTAGAATACGTATTTTTAATAAAATCTAACATAACTAGCCAGAAAACATTTAACATTAATTAAAAAATATATGTTTGGAAGTTAAATCGACTTCATAGGACAATGGTTTTGTTATATATACTCGTTATTCGTTGACATGCGTTCGCTACCTAAACTACCATGTACTGTACTTATGTAAAATCTCCCATGTCTCTTCGCTCATCTCACCGAACCCTACAGGCTCTGTGATATATTGTTTAATTAATTGAGATTCACAAATAAAGCTTATAATTGTATATGTTATCAAAAAGGCAGAGCTTAGTTTAGTTCATTTATTATGCACTCCATACCCATCCTATGGACGATAGTGGAGTGTTACAGAGGCACATAATGGGCTCAGGGAATGAGCCCCACAATTCATATAGCCAAGCAAGTTATAATCTTGATAAGCTAGTTACAAAAGTCAATACACATTGTCACATCAACAATGGGCTCGAGTCCGACCACAAGTACAGTTTGTAATTTAAGCAACTGACATATATGGAGGGCTAGTGTCACAATTGATATGTTTATCCTACACATAACCCCCTCTCCCCCATCCAATGGGCAGCGGTGGATAGGTTACAATCAAGTCGTTTTTTGCGTTTTATTCAGAGATTAGATCTTATTGGGTGAGGAAAGATATTCATATTTTAAAGAAGGCTTCTTGGCTGATGCTCTCCATTGATGGAAAATATACAACCTTTTGAAAATCAATGTTAGTTTGATCTAGATATTGTAATTAACGAAAGTATTTATGTCATCAGAAAGGTAGAAATATAGGCTACATTTAAAATCCTTTGTCATAAATATAACTGAAGTGAAAACGAACATATATATATGCGTTTTGATAGTTACTTGATGGCTTGCTCTGAGAGTGTGAAGCCCTGCACACCAGCCAATAAATTGTATAATTAGTTTCCATATATTTTAATTAATCTTAAAAATCTATATGTCAGAAGAAAGGAAGATGTAGCCGTTAATGTGACAACATTTAAAAATATATATATCTTAAGTTAAATAAATAATACCACCTTATTGCCGGTGTCCGGACACATGAAAATTACCTAGGTATCAGTATCCAGCCAGGCGGGGATCACAGGCTGCACAATACTGATAAATTTATGTAATGCACTACTTGTGGTCGATCTCGAACCCATTTATGATGTGACGACTTATAGTGAATTTTGTAACTAGCTCATTAAGATTGTAACTTGCTTAGCTAAATGAATTGTGGGGTTCGGTCCATTCATTTTCTTTCTTTATTATGCACCCCATAATACACATCCCGTGGGCGGTGGTGTAAAGGATTACAGAGGCACATAATCGGTTCAGGAACTGAACCCTCTAGTTCGTTTAGCTAAGCAAATAACAATCTTTTGACGCTAGTTACAAAATTATTAATGTACACATACTTATGCATACATGTACATATTCATACGTATACATATATACATACACATACATATTTAATCACCACCACAAATACACACATCAGTAATCTTTTGTGTCACAAGTGATTCAACAAGAGGCTCACAACAGTCACTATACAAGGCACTTTACATTTATGGTGAGTCACACAGTTACTAGTCTTGCTGCACACCCACCCAACTGGGCGGCAGCTTTACAGTCATGTGCTCCACACCCACCCAACTGGGCGGCAGCTTTACAGTCATGTGCTCCACACCCACCCAACTGGGCGGCAGCTTTACTGTCATGTGCTGCACAACCACCCAACTGGGCGGCAGCTTTACAGTCATGTGCTCCACACCCACCCAACTGGGCGGCAGCTTTACAGTCATGTGCTCCACACCCACCCAACTGGGCGGCAGCTTTACAGTCATGTGCTCCACACCCACCCAACTGGGCGGCTGCTTTACAGTCATGTGCTCCACACCCACCCAACTGGGCGGCAGCTTTACAGTCATGTGCTCCACACCCACCCAACTGGGCGGCAGCTTTACAGTCATGTGCTCCACACCCACCCAACTGGGCGGCAGCTTTACAGTCATGTGTATGCATTACCTACAGTAAGCAAATTTTGGATACTTCGCTAAGATTTCGAGCAGCACATCATTATGAATGAAGTACTTACACATTTCATGGACACTATTGATGTTGTTATCTTTAAATTCCGCGATTTTTCACATTCCATTATATAATGACGCAAAGTATGCGAATAGTTCTGCTGACAGAGTTTACATTTAGTCAAATCTACATCATCAGATGTTACAAACTTCCAGAGGTACTTGTAGCCGAGCCTAAACCCAGCAGTGGTAACATCTAGAAGTCTGCTAACATTATTGGATGACCCATAGACGAGCGATTCATCAAAGTTTATACAATATTGTGAAATTGACAGTCAGTGTAGT
>NC_091228.1:16240840-16340840 GCF_040958095.1 Procambarus clarkii
GTCCAACTCCTGGCCTGCACGGGTGGCTTAGTCTAAGTCCGGCGGAACTGCTTTTACCGACAGGAGAAGGGGCGAGGGCGTGCCTCTGGCGCCTTAAAACCAGCTGCTCCGGGTAGATGGGACTCGATAGCCTGGGAAGGCAGCCCATCTAGGGGAAGGAAAACCCTGATTTTAAACCTCCGCTGCCTTGCGGCCATACCCTTGTTTTTGGGAAGGCTTCAGGAGTCAACCTCGAGGAAAAATCCGGAGTTGGAGCCCCTAAGGCAGTTCGTTGTTGACGTCGACCTCGTTCTGGCAGCTCCTGCGACGTTGCTGGAACCATGCGTATTGGCATTTGCCTCTCTATTGGATAATTTCAGCAACGTGGAGAGGGGGGACCTGCTGCATGGGTAACAGCTTCTCCTCCATATCTACCTACCCAGGCTTTGCGCCCTGGAGAGGACACTCCAGCTTCGCCTCACAGCGTCGAACCAACACGGGAAGCGACAGTCTACCGGTTTTAAGTCTTCTGCTCGATTGGCGAAGAGTGTGACGCCAGGGGTTGCTTCCGACGGTGGGAGGGGTCATCGCGCCCCACTGGGCAGCTACCGCCCGCCTCAAGCTGGGCAAACCCCAGCCAATAAGGTGTTGCCTCGCCACGGTCCGTTAACCTCACTGGGTGCGTGGGGTTTAGGGTGAAAACTGACAAGCGGCCCGACAACTTTGCACCAAGCAATACCAAACCAAAGAAGAAAATATCAACTGCCCTAAAGCTGGGCACATGGAACGTCAGGACACTGACACCAGGTTTCTCTGACGACCTGCAAGAAATCAATGACGCCCGAAAAACAGCAATCATCGATAGGGAGCTGAGCAAGCTGCAGATGGATATTGTTGCTCTCCAAGAGACCAGGCTCCCAGGATCAGGATCTGTGAGAGAGAGGACCTTCTCTTTCTTCTGGCAAGGAAAACCTCCAGATGAGACCAGAGAACATGGTGTGGGATTTGCCGTCAGGAATGCACTGTTGGGACACATTATGCCACCGATGGGGGAAACCGAACGAATTCTGTCTCTGCAACTGTACTCCCAAACAGGACCAGTCAATGTAATTAGTGCATATGCACCAACCCTGACTTCTCCAGCAGAGGCAAAGGAAAAATTCTACGATGACCTCAACAGAGTCATAGCGAGAATCCCTGTAAAGGAGCCACTGTTCATCCTCGACGACTTCAACGCCAGAGTGGGTGCCGAGCACAACATTTGGCCCACTTGCCTGGGTCAATTCGGCATAGGAAGGATGAATGAGAACGGGCAACGTCTGCTAGAACTCTGCTGCCTTCATGGTCTTTGTGTCACCAACACGTTCTTCGGCACAAAGCCTCAACACCGAGTATCTTGGAGACACCCCAGATCCAAGCACTGGCACCAGCTTGACCTGATTCTTACCAGGCGTGCAAGTCTACCCAGCGTCAAGATTACGCGTAGCTACCAGAGTGCTGTCTGTGACACCGACCACTCCCTGGTATGTAGCAGGGTCAAGATGCAACCAAAGAAGATTCATCACTCGAAAAAGGCGGGCAGACCTCGCATCGACACCACCAAGACCCGCAACCAGGACAAGGTGGAAGATTTTGCACACGTGCTCGAGGAAGCTCTTCCTGGCCCAGCTGGGGTCACTGCCTGTAAAAGATGGGAGCACTTCAGAGACGCTGTGTTCAACGCTGCCATTTCCACCTTTGGCAAGAAGACCAGCAGGTCGGCAGACTGGTTCGAGGCTCACTCGGAAGAGATGACACCTGTAATCGAAGAGAAGAGAAACGCCTTGGCAGCCTACAAAGCCTGCCCAAGTCGGCGCAACTTACAGATCCTTCGGGCCGTCCGCTGCAAAGTGCAGCAGAGCGCCAGGCGATGTGCCAACAACTATTGGCTCCAGCTCTGCTCCCAGATACAGACTGCAGCGGATACAGGCAATGTAAGGGGAATGTATGACGGCATCAAGCAGGCCCTCGGCCCAATCCAGAAGAAGACCGCTCCTCTGAAATCTGCCACTGGCGAGGTGATTCAGGACCAGACACTGCAGCTGAAGCGCTGGGTCGAGCACTACTCTGAGCTATACGCCAGGGACAATGTGGTCACCGAAGATGCCCTGAGCGCCATTGAGTGTCTGCCTGTGTTAATGGAGCTCGACAGTGAACCGACCCTGGAAGAACTCAGCGATGCCCTAGACTCCCTTGCTTCTGGTAAAGCTCCTGGCAAAGATGGCATTCCTGCTGAGACCTTGAAGTGCTGCAGAGGTAGCCTGCTCATGGAGCTGCACGAAATTCTCTGCCTCTGCTGGGAAGAAGGAGAGGTGCCACAGGACATGAGGGATGCCAACATCGTCACACTGTATAAGAATAAAGGTGACAGGGGCGACTGCAACAACTACCGTGGAATCTCCCTCCTCAGTATTGTCGGAAAGCTGTTTGCTCGAGTCGCATTGAAAAGGCTCCAAGTACTTGCAGAGAGAGTTTATCCAGAATCACAATGTGGATTCAGAGCTGGCAGGTCCACCATCGACATGGTCTTTTCCCTCAGACAACTGCAGGAGAAATGCAGGGAACAGAAGCAGCCACTCTTTGTAGCCTTCATAGACCTGACGAAGGCCTTCGACCTCGTCAGCAGGGATGGCCTGTTCAAGATCCTCCCCAAGATCGGATGCCCACCCAGGCTCCTCAGCATCATCAGATCTTTCCATGAGAACATGAGGGGCACCGTGGTCTTTGATGGCCTAACATCAGGCGCCTTTGACATCCGAAGTGGAGTAAAGCAGGGCTGCGTACTGGCTCCAACCCTATTCGGGATTTTCTTCGCAGTTATGCTGCGGCACGCCTTCGGATCTGTCACGGAAGGCATTTACCTCCGGACCAGGTCGGATGGGAAGCTCTTTAACCTCGCCAGGCTGAGAGCCAAGACAAAGGTTCGGCTGAGGTGTCTGCGCGACTTCCTCTTTGCCGACGACGCAGCAGTCACTGCCCACTCAGCTGAAGACCTCCAACGGCTCATAACCCGCTTCAGCGAGGCCTCTCAGGCTTTCGGACTCGCCATCAGTCTGAAGAAAACACAAGTCATGGGACAAGGAGTGGACTCCCCACCTGACATCGGCATCTCTGATTCCAAACTGGAAGTTGTTCACGACTTCGTGTACCTGGGCTCCACAATCTCTGACTCCCTCTCTCTTGATACGGAGCTAAACAAACGCATCGGTAAGGCATCTACTACCATGTCCAAACTGACAAAGAGAGTGTGGGCCAACAATAGGCTAACTGAGTATACTAAGATTCAGGTTTACAGATCCTGTGTCCTGAGCACTCTCCTTTATGGCAGTGAGTCTTGGACACTCCGCGCCCGTCAGGAAAGACGGCTGAATGCCTACCACATGCGCTGCCTTCGACACATCTTGGACATCACCTGGCAGGACAAGGTGACAAACAACAACGTCTTGGGGAGAGCAAGAATCACCAGCATGTACACAATGCTGAAACAGAGACGAATGCGCTGGCTCGGGCACGTTGTGCGAATGGGCGACGGCAGGATCCCCAAGGATCTCCTGTATGGAGAGCTGAGGCAGGGAAAGCGTCCAGTAGGCAAGCCCCAGCTACGGTACAAAGACGTATGCAAAAGGGACCTGAAAGCCATGGACGTCGATCTTGCTATATGGGAGACACTGGCTACAGACCGTTCAGCCTGGAGGCAGTCTGTTCAACGAGGTCTCTCCAAGTTCGAGGAGTCACTTGCCAAGGAATCGGAGGCAAAGAGACAGAGAAGGAAAGCCGGTAACCAGGAAGACAGACCAGAATCGGACTTCGTTTGTGCTCGGTGTGGGATGGACTGCCACTCTCGGATTGGCCTCATCAGTCACACCAGACGCTGCACCAGGATTGACAACTAGGGCGCAACTCCATAGTCTCCCGAGACTGAAGGATGCCTACTAAATTGCAGACACTAAAACGCACTGCCAGAATAATTGGACTAGCTTGTAGAAGGACCCGCACTGCTGAAATGCTTCGGCTCTTTCAAGCGGCTCTGGCTAAGGCCAGGGAACGTATGGTGGAGCTGAGGCAGACAGACTGGGAAACTTTTGTCCGTGGTCTCAATTCTCACACGCCACTAAGTCGGGCATGGAAGGATATCAACAAGATCAAAGGGAAAAATGCTGCAGAGATCTCGTACCCTAATCCTCTGCACAGAGCAAATGAGCTTGTTGATGCTTGGGCCACGACTTCCAGCTTTGACAGTCTTCCTCTACCCTCAAAGAATGAATTAAATAATAGATATACTGATAGGGCAAGGCTCCTTGACTTCATGCGTCATCAAGAGGATGACTGTGACATGCTTTTTACTGAATACAAACTAGATTCTGCTCTACATAAAGGCAAAGCTACATCACCCGGGGAGGATGGAGTTACTGACGGCATACTGCATATGCTTCTGCTAGTTCCAGGGAATACCTTTCTTCAATTGTATAATATGAGCTATGTAACTGGGGAGCTTCCTAAGTCATGGACCAACAGTGTTATTATTCCCATTCCTAAACCTCACCAGCCGAGTGCTTTTCGCCCAATCTCCCTCACTAGTTGTCTCTATAAGTGTCTTGAGAGGATGGTTCTCAACTGTCTCCTTTAAAGAATTATTAATATGTTGTCTCCCCAGATATATGGCTTTATGCATGGAAAGAGTGTACATCACTGTATTACCACATTCCTCACCCTGCATACTGATAGGTCATACACCACTTTCCTAGATCTTAAGTCAGCCTTTGACATTGCTAACCCACACGTCATTCTGAGAGAACTTGCTAAAATAAATGTTGGAGGATGGCTTCTACGGTGGATAAGAGGCTATCTATCCAACAGGAAGTCATCTGTACTGTTCCATGGGCATAGGAGTGTAACGAGATTTTTTGAACTTGGCACTCCACAGGGAGGTGTCCTCAGTCCTACTCTGTTCAATGTGTTAATCAGTGCACTTTTAAACTTTGTAACTAGAAGGTCCAGCGAACACATCATTAGCTATGTGGATGATATACTGATCCACACCAATGGGTATACCAACACCCAAAATGTTCTGAACTCTGTATTGTCCACATGTCAGGAACTATGCTTAGTCATCTCAGTAGAGAAAACAAAGATCCTGAACCGACACCCACCCAGACGGGGTGGGGCCGATCGCAAAATGCAGTTGGATGATGGCTCTCTGCTCGACTAGTTACCAGATACAAATACCTTGGTCTTGAGGTTCTACTGTACCGCAATGTTTAGCCAGACTGGGTCGCCAATGTAGAGAGAGGCTCCGTGCTCTCAAGGCTGTGGCAGGATGTGGCAGGCAAACACAACTGTACTGTACAGTGTTATATATTTATTTCAATTTGAACAATTTTTAACATTAAAGGATACCTGGTTGATGGGGTTCTGGGAGTTCTTCTACTCCCCAAGCCCGGCCCGAGGCCAGGCTTGACTTGTGAGAGTTTGGTCCACTAGGCTGTTGCTTGGAGCGGCCCGCAGGCCCACATACCCACCACAGCCCGGTTGGTCCGGCACTCCTTGGAGGAATAAATCTAGTTTCCTCTTGAAAATGTCCCCGGTTGTTCCGGCAATATTTCTTATGCTTGCTGGGAGGACGTTGAACAACCGCCGACCTCTGATGTTTATACAGTGTTCTCTGATTGTGCCTATGGCACCTCTGCTCTTCACTGGTTCTATTCTACATTTTCTTCCATATCGTTCACTCCAGTACGTTGTTATTTTACTGTGTAGATTTGGTACTTGGCCCTCCAGTATCTTCCAGGTGTATATTATTTGATATCTCTCTCGTCTTCTTTCTAGTGAGTACATTTGGAGGGCTTTGAGACGATCCCAATAATTTAGGTGCTTTATTGCGTCTATGCGTGCCGTATATGTTCTCTGTATTCCCTCTATTTCAGCAATCTCTCCTGCTCTGAAGGGGGAAGTGAGTACTGAGCAGTACTCAAGACGGGACAACACAAGTGGCTTGAAGAGTACAACCATTGTGATGGGATCCCTGGATTTGAAAGTTCTCGTAATCTATCCTATCATTTTTCTGGCTGTCGCAATATTTGCTTGGTTATGCTCCTTAAACGTTAGGTCGTCAGACATTATTATTCCCAAATCCATTACATGCTGTTTTAATACTATGGGTACATTTGATTGTGTTTTGTACTCTGTATTATGTTTAAGGTCCTCATTTTTACCGTACCTGAGTACCTGGAATTTATCACTGTTAAACATCATGTTATTTTCTGATGCCCAGTCGAAAACTTTATTAATATCAGCTTGAAGTTTTTCAATATCCTCAGCCGAGGTAATTTTCATACTGATTTTTGTGTCAAATCCTTTAATTAAATCCTTTAAAAAGGATAAATCCTTTAATTGGTTGAAATTGGTTTTAACATTCGAAATCTAATTTGTTGATGTTAAATAATATAATATGTTGATGTTGATAATATAAGGTTCAAATTTATTAAGATACATACTTTAAAAACTATTTCTATTTGATACCAACAGTATCACGTTAAGAGAAGCGTCTCGCCTTGCTAACCCAAGTATAAAATATATAAAGAAACGGTGCAACTGTACTGGTATCTGGAGTACAAATTTATGTCCCTATTTAAAAAAAAAAATAAACTGAACCAATCACTGCCACTCCTCACACCAATGCAACAATAAGGAGAGTGATAACAGTGCTTCACATTCGACAATGTTAAATTATTTAACAAATGACGAGATAATGAACATTGGAACAAATGTACAGCTCTCTGACCTTCATATAAAATCTGCATGTGACCTCATCAAACAAACTGTGCCAAGCCTAGAAGGCCTTCATGACCCAGCGTGGTAGCGGGACCTCTCCTGGCCAGTTACAATTGGTGAATTTATTCAAATTATCCAAGTTGATGGTTATCACTGGGCCACCATTTCCAACATTGGAGTAACTGGACAAATTAACATATACGACACCAGGCATAAATTACCATCCAAATCTACTGAAGTCATCTTGTATGCTCTTGCTAATTGCCAGGATGATAAGCTGATATGCAATATAATGAATGTCAGCAGACACAAGGACTCAAGTATGAGTGGGGTATATGCTGTGGCGTTTGCTGCATCACTTGCAAGTGGTGTAGATCCGGTGAACCTCGTATGATATGCAGAATGAGACAACATCTTCAAGAGAACTTTAAAGGAAAGTGTCTCATCTCATTCCCTGCAGCTCAGACACTGAGAAGAAAACGAATCATCCGGTCATGCTCGATGGAAGTGTACTGCATTTGCAGAAAGCTAAATGATTTGAAGCTGATGGTATGCTGTGAACGTTGCAATATTTGGCACCATGGATCATGTGTAGGTGTTACAGAATGTAATGATGATTCGTGGATTTGTTTCTTGTGCGCTAGCAAGTTGTAAATTATAATTTAAAATACTTAATTAATACATTATTATTATTATTATTATTATTATTATTATTATTATTATTATAACCTTACCAAATGCTTTGCTGAATCAAATAATGTTATTACTTTCAATGTGTTACAATAGCATAATTAAGTGCTGCAACTATCAGGTCTTTTATATAGTCGGTATTTGTTATATTCTGTACTCTTTTAATGTTATTTAAATTTCAAATAGAAATAGTTTTTAAAGTATGTATCTTAATAAATTTGAACCTTATATTATTTAACATCAACAAATTAGATTTCGAATATTAAAACCAATTTCAACCAATTAAAGGATTTATTCTTTAATGTTAAAAATTGTTCAAACTGAAATAAATATATAACACTGTACGGTACAGTTGTGTTTAATTATGTTTTGCGATTCCTTTGGAAAAAGGTATTTGTGCACCAAGTACTACTAGGTCATTATGAGATATGCTGAATGTTGTCAATATACCATCTGAATACGCTTCACTTTGCGTTAATCATTGAACGTCCTAATGATTAAGGTCCCCAAAAGGACTTAATCAGACCTCAGTGGATATTTTTACTCTCCCTCTCTCTCTCTCTCAGAGCATCCCTTTATGTGTTGTATGTGGGTGCTGAAGTTCAGTCTCTTGTCTATGAACCCAAGCAAACTACTGTGGAAATGTGCAGGACAAACATATCAATTGTGACACTAGCTCTCCACATATAGCATTTGCTTAATTTAGAAACTGTACTTGTGGTCGATCTCGAACACATGTTGTTGATGTGACGATGTGTTATGAATTTTGTGGCTAGCTCCTCAAGATTGTAACTTGCTTAGATAAATAAATTGTGTGTTCAGTCCCTGAACCCATTATGTGATAAATTAACTAAACTAAAAACTATAGTATGGCGACGAAACCTGAACTGCATAATGTAAACAGGGATTAACCAGAAAAAGATATAGGTGAAGAATAACACCAGGTAACTGTAAAGCTGCCGCCCAGTTGGGTGGGTGTGGAGCAAGACTAGTAACTGTGCGACTCCTCATAGATGTAAAGTGCCTTGTATAGTGACTTGTGAGCCTCTTGTTGAATCACTTGTGACACAAAAAATTACTGATGTGTGTATTTGTGTGGGTGATTAAATATGTATGTGTATTTATATATGTATACGTATGTATATGTACATGTATGCATAAGTATGTGTACATTAATAATTTTGTAACTAGCGTCAAAAGATTGTTATTTGCTTAGCTAAACGAACTAGAGGGTTCAGTTCCTGAACCGATTATGTGCCTCTGTAATCCTTTACACCACCGCCCACAGGATGGGTATTATGGGGTGCATAATAAAGAAAGAAAATGAATGGACCGAACCCCACAATTCATTTAGCTAAGCAAGATACAATCTTAATGAGCTAGTTACAAAATTCACTATAAGTCGTCAAATCATAAATGGGTTCGAGATCGACCACAAGTAGTGCATTATATAATTTATCAGTATTGTGCAGCCTGTGATCCCCGCCTGGCTGGATACTGATACCTAGGTAATTTTCATGTGTCCGGACACCGGCGATAAGGTGGTATTATTTATTTAACTTAAGAGATATATATTTTTAAATGTTGTCACATTAACGACTACATCTTCCTTTCTTCTGACATATAGATTTTTAAGATTAATTAAAATATATGGAAACTAATTATACAATTTATTGGCTGGTGTGCAGGGCTTCACACTCTCAGAGCAAGCCATCAAGTAACTATCAAAACGTATATATCTTCGTTTTCACTTCAGTTATATTTATGACAAAGGATTTTAAATGTATCCTATATTTCTACCTTTCTGATGACATAAATACTTTCGTTAATTACAATATCTAGATCAAACTAATATTGATTTTCAAAAGGTTGTATATTTTCCATCAATGGAGAGCATCAGCCAAGAAGCCTTCTTTAAAATATGAATATCTTTCCTCACCTAATAAGACCTAATCTCTGAATAAAACGCAAAAAAAACTTGATTGTAACCTATCCACCGCTGCCCATTGGATGGGGGAGAGGGGGTTATGTGTAGGATAAACATATCAATTGTGACACTAGCCCTCCATATATGTCAGTTGCTTAAATTATAAACTGTACTTGTGGTCGGTCTCGAGCCCATTGTTGATGTGACAATGTGTATTGACTTTTGTAACTAGCTTATCAAGATTATAACTTGCTTGGCTATATGAATTGTGGGGCTCATTCCCTGAGCCCATTATGTGCCTCTGTAACACTCCACTATCGCCCATAGGATGGGTATGGAGTGCATAATAAATGAACTAAACTAAGCTCTGCCTTTTTGATAACATATACAATTATTAGCTTTATTTGTGAATCTCAATTAATTAAACAATATATCACAGAGCCTGTAGGGTTCGGTGAGATGAGCGAAGAGACATGGGAGATTTTACATAAGTACAGTACATGGTAGTTTAGGTAGCGAACGCATGTCAACGAATAACGAGTATATATAACAAAACCATTGTCCTATGAAGTCGATTTAACTTCCAAACATATATTTTTTAATTAATGTTAAATGTTTTCTGGCTAGTTATGTTAGATTTTATTAAAAATACGTATTCTACTTGTTAACATTATAATTTAAATTTGTGATAATTTGAGCAGAGAAGTGCGACAACTGGATATGCCAACAAACACTTTCCAAACAACGATATATCTTGGATAAGTCGCTCCACAACATTGCTGCTTGGACCATCGACTTCCTTTGATGCTACTTATTTCATAATGAAATTATATTAGTTTGGAGTAAATATATGTTTTCTCATGTTCTGCATTCAGCACCCACATTATAGTGAGTAAATATACCATATTACTTCATTACTTAAATAATGCTAGGAGGGTTTGAGTAGCTTTGGGTATTTAGTGCACAGAATCTCCAATAGATGGGGCGAGAGTCGCCCCATCTCTCTCACCCGAGAGAGAGTCGAAACTTAATTTAAAATTGATATATCTTTGTTCTCGAACATGATATATTTCATTTGGTGCAATTATAATAATGTTCATATATCGGTCTTTCTGGAGGCATATAAGATTTTAGGCTTTATTAGCGTATCTTTGTTAATTATACAATATATCGGCAAGTGCGTAGGCGTCTGCACTCCATGCCCGACAAGCTACTGAGCGCTACTATAAAAACATATGTATCTTCACTTGAGCTATAAATATGTCTATTGTAATGTATTTAAAATGAAGCTCTTATTTCTATCTTGCTTAAGACTTATAAAACATTTGTGTTTATTAACGAATTTACGTGAAATAAACATTGATCTGAGAGAGAGTTGCTCTGTCGTTCAGTCTGTACGGGGTGGGAGCTCCGTAATTTTTAAAATACAATAATCTTCATTAGAAATTTAAATATGTCTATAGTAAAGTGTTTAAAGTGAAGCTTATATGTCTGTCTTTCTTGAGACATATAAAACATATATGTTTACTAACGAATTCACGTGAAATAAACATTGTTCTGAGAGAGAGTTGCTCGGTCGATCGATCTGTCCGGGGTCGGAGCTCGGCTATTATAAAAGTACACGTATCTTCGGTTTAAATTTAAATATGCCCATGGTAAGGTATTTAGAATGAAGCTTATATTTCTATCTTTCTTGTGACATATAAAACTTTTACGTTTATTAAGGAATCTGCGTGAAATAGGCATGGTTCTGAGATGAATGCTGCGGTTTTCGAGCTCGACGCGCGGCAATGGACGCCATATACACATCCAGTGGGTGTTATTGGACCCCATACCCATTTTATGGGTGGTTGGAGCCCCATACCCATTCTATGGGTGGTTGGAGCCCCATACCCATTCTATGGGTGGTTGGAGCCCCATACCCATCCTGTGGGTTGTAGTGGACGCCATACTCATCCTGTGGGTGGTATTGGACCCCATACCCTTCCTGTGGGTGGATGTGATCCCCATACTCATCCTCTGGGTGGATGTGACCCTCATACCCATCCTGTGGGTGGTATTGCACCTTTTACTCACCTAACAGGTGGTAGTGGACAATATACCGATCCTGTAGTTGGTATAGTAGACACAATACCATCCTGTTTAGAGTAGTTTACCCCATAGACATTCCAACATAACATCGTTTTCTGTTAGCGCTCCTACAAAACATCCTTTAAAGATTTGTAAAGCACGAACTATGGTATATAATATTGATTGGTGAAGGACTGTTATTCTATGTAATAATTTTTAGTGCTTATTATAATTTACTAAGAACAACTAATATATCTCAAAACAAAACTACGAACCTTCAATAGGAAGTAGCTGATCTATAATATTCTAAGAGCATGGACAATAGTAGGTAAATTTCACAACCCATGTGGGACCTGAAAAGTACAATTTTCCTTATAATTGAACCAATCACGACTATTCTGCTATCTAGGTTGACGGACGGGTACTGTGAGACGCATGTTGGTACGTGAGGAAGAGTTTGGGCCTTGGAAAAAAAAGTAACTGGGAATATATCACATATTTACTAATTCATATTCAACATATTGACTTTAAGCATTAAGTCATATATGTGCTGTCTTGTGTGAGAACGGGTTGCATACTGCCAGGAGCAACGCAACTCGTTTGTACATGACGCGTTAATCCACTTGACCATCTCGACCAGACATAAGGATGTGATAGCCAAAGCTATTTGCATCGAGCCGGGCGGCCGAGCGGACAGCACGCGGGACTTGTGATCCTGGGTTCGATCCCAGGCGTCGGCGAGAAACAATAGGCAAAGTTTCTTTCACCCTATGCCCCTGTTACCTAGCAGTAAAATAGGTACTTGGGTGTTAGTCAGCTGTCACGGGCTGCTTCCTGGCGGTGGACTGGGCCGCGGGGACACTAAAAGCCCAGAAATCATCTCAAGATAACCTAATATATAATATATATATATATATATATATATAAGCCTATACTTGCATAAACCACAAGTGAAGATAAACAATCTTTGGACAACACCCACCAGTGGGACTCGAACCCAGAAAGCACAACTACCTTCCAGTAGCTGGCATAACTAGTATGCTTTAACCCACTACGCCATCAGACCTTACAAAAGAAGTAGATAGTTCGAGATATATATATCTCAAACATCTCTACCTCCCGAAGGCACCAGATGAGTGAGGGGTCAGTCTGCAATTTTCGTCAAGCCACTGTCAATGTGAGAGAACTCGTGTCCAGCTTATAAGCCTATACTTGCATAAACCACAAGTGAAGATAAACAATCTTTGGACAACACCCACCAGTGGGACTCGAACCCAGAAAGCACAACTACCTTCCAGTAGCTGGCATAACTAGTATGCTTTAACCCACTACGCCATCAGACCTTACAAAAGAAGTAGATAGTTCGAGATATATATATCTCAAACATCTCTACCTCCCGAAGGCACCAGATGAGTGAGGGGTCAGTCTGCAATTTTCGTCAAGCCACTGTCAATGTGAGAGAACTCGTGTCCAGCTTATAAGCCTATACTTGCATAAACCACAAGTGAAGATAAACAATCTTTGGACAACACCCACCAGTGGGACTCGAACCCAGAAAGCACAACTACCTTCCAGTAGCTGGCATAACTAGTATGCTTTAACCCACTACGCCATCAGACCTTACAAAAGAAGTAGATAGTTCGAGATATATATATCTCAAACATCTCTACCTCCCGAAGGCACCAGATGAGTGAGGGGTCAGTCTGCAATTTTCGTCAAGCCACTGTCAATGTGAGAGAACTCGTGTCCAGCTTATAAGCCTATACTTGCATAAACCACAAGTGAAGATAAACAATCTTTGGACAACACCCACCAGTGGGACTCGAACCCAGAAAGCACAACTACCTTCCAGTAGCTGGCATAACTAGTATGCTTTAACCCACTACGCCATCAGACCTTACAAAAGAAGTAGATAGTTCGAGATATATATATCTCAAACATCTCTACCTCCCGAAGGCACCAGATGAGTGAGGGGTCAGTCTGCAATTTTCGTCAAGCCACTGTCAATGTGAGAGAACTCGTGTCCAGCTTATAAGCCTATACTTGCATAAACCACAAGTGAAGATAAACAATCTTTGGACAACACCCACCAGTGGGACTCGAACCCAGAAAGCACAACTACCTTCCAGTAGCTGGCATAACTAGTATGCTTTAACCCACTACGCCATCAGACCTTACAAAAGAAGTAGATAGTTCGAGATATATATATCTCAAACATCTCTACCTCCCGAAGGCACCAGTGGGACTCGAACCCAGAAAGCACAACTACCTTCCAGTAGCTGGCATAACTAGTATGCTTTAACCCACTACGCCATCAGACCTTACAAAAGAAGTAGATAGTTCGAGATATATATATCTCAAACATCTCTACCTCCCGAAGGCACCAGATGAGTGAGGGGTCAGTCTGCAATTTTCGTCAAGCCACTGTCAATGTGAGAGAACTCGTGTCCAGCTTATAAGCCTATACTTGCATAAACCACAAGTGAAGATAAACAATCTTTGGACAACACCCACCAGTGGGACTCGAACCCAGAAAGCACAACTACCTTCCAGTAGCTGGCATAACTAGTATGCTTTAACCCATACTTCTACTTCTTTTGTAAGGTCTGATGGCGTAGTGGGTTAAAGCATACTAGTTATGCCAGCTACTGGAAGGTAGTTGTGCTTTCTGGGTTCGAGTCCCACTGGTGGGTGTTGTCCAAAGATTGTTTATCTTCACTTGTGGTTTATGCAAGTATAGGCTTATAAGCTGGACACGAGTTCTCTCACATTGACAGTGGCTTGACGAAAATTGCAGACTGACCCCTCACTCATCTGGTGCCTTCGGGAGGTAGAGATGTTTGAGATATATATATCTCGAACTATCTACTTCTTTTGTAAGGTCTGATGGCGTAGTGGGTTAAAGCATACTAGTTATGCCAGCTACTGGAAGGTAGTTGTGCTTTCTGGGTTCGAGTCCCACTGGTGGGTGTTGTCCAAAGATTGTTTATCTTCACTTGTGGTTTATGCAAGTATAGGCTTATAAGCTGGACACGAGTTCTCTCACATTGACAGTGGCTTGACGAAAATTGCAGACTGACCCCTCACTCATCTGGTGCCTTCGGGAGGTAGAGATGTTTGAGATATATATATCTCGAACTATCTACTTCTTTTGTAAGGTCTGATGGCGTAGTGGGTTAAAGCATACTAGTTATGCCAGCTACTGGAAGGTAGTTGTGCTTTCTGGGTTCGAGTCCCACTGGTGGGTGTTGTCCAAAGATTGTTTATCTTCACTTGTGGTTTATGCAAGTATAGGCTTATAAGCTGGACACGAGTTCTCTCACATTGACAGTGGCTTGACGAAAATTGCAGACTGACCCCTCACTCATCTGGTGCCTTCGGGAGGTAGAGATGTTTGAGATATATATATCTCGAACTATCTACTTCTTTTGTAAGGTCTGATGGCGTAGTGGGTTAAAGCATACTAGTTATGCCAGCTACTGGAAGGTAGTTGTGCTTTCTGGGTTCGAGTCCCACTGGTGGGTGTTGTCCAAAGATTGTTTATCTTCACTTGTGGTTTATGCAAGTATAGGCTTATAAGCTGGACACGAGTTCTCTCACATTGACAGTGGCTTGACGAAAATTGCAGACTGACCCCTCACTCATCTGGTGCCTTCGGGAGGTAGAGATGTTTGAGATATATATATCTCGAACTATCTACTTCTTTTGTAAGGTCTGATGGCGTAGTGGGTTAAAGCATACTAGTTATGCCAGCTACTGGAAGGTAGTTGTGCTTTCTGGGTTCGAGTCCCACTGGTGGGTGTTGTCCAAAGATTGTTTATCTTCACTTGTGGTTTATGCAAGTATAGGCTTATAAGCTGGACACGAGTTCTCTCACATTGACAGTGGCTTGACGAAAATTGCAGACTGACCCCTCACTCATCTGGTGCCTTCGGGAGGTAGAGATGTTTGAGATATATATATCTCGAACTATCTACTTCTTTTGTAAGGTCTGATGGCGTAGTGGGTTAAAGCATACTAGTTATGCCAGCTACTGGAAGGTAGTTGTGCTTTCTGGGTTCGAGTCCCACTGGTGGGTGTTGTCCAAAGATTGTTTATCTTCACTTGTGGTTTATGCAAGTATAGGCTTATAAGCTGGACACGAGTTCTCTCACATTGACAGTGGCTTGACGAAAATTGCAGACTGACCCCTCACTCATCTGGTGCCTTCGGGAGGTAGAGATGTTTGAGATATATATATCTCGAACTATCTACTTCTTTTGTAAGGTCTGATGGCGTAGTGGGTTAAAGCATACTAGTTATGCCAGCTACTGGAAGGTAGTTGTGCTTTCTGGGTTCGAGTCCCACTGGTGGGTGTTGTCCAAAGATTATATATATATATATATATATATATATATATATATATATATATATATATATATATATATATATATATATATATATTATATATATATTATATATATATTTAGGGGTACCACCACTGGTTTAATTAAAAGGACCCACATCCTCGAAGAAGAAAATAAATAGTGTTCAGAGAAGACCTTGTGGAATTTCACTGAATACTTTAAACTTTTCCTCTCCTACCACCCATATTTTTTTTTACAACATGTTATATATATATATATATATATGTCGTACCTAATAGCCAGAACGCACTTCTCAGCCTACTATGCAAGGCCCGATTTGCCTAATAAGCCAAGTTTTCCTGAAATAATATTTTTTCTCTAATTTTTTTCTTATGAAATGATAAAGCTACCCATTTCATTATGTTTGAGGTGAATTTTTTTTTATTGGAGTTAAAATTATCATAGATATATGACCGAACCTAACCAACCCTACCTAACCTAACCTAACCTATCTTTATAGGCTAGGTTAGGTTAGGTAGCCGAAAAAGTTAGGTTAGGTTAGGTTAGGTAGGTTAGGTAGTCGATAAACAATTAATTCATGAAAACTTGGCTTATTAGGCAAATCGGGCCTTGCATAGTAGGCTGAGAAGTGCGTTCTGGCTACTAGGTACGACATATATATATATATATATATATATATATATCGTACCTAAAAGCCAGAACACACTTTTTGGCCTACTATGCAAGGCCCGATTTACCTAATAAGCCAAGTTTTCCTGAATTAATATATTTTCTCTAATTTTTTTCTTATGAAATGATAAAGCTACCCATTTCATTATGTATGAGGTCAATTTTTTTTTAATGGAGTTAAAATTAACGTAGATATATGACCGAACCTAACCAACTCTACCTAACCTAACCTATCTTTATAGGTTAGGTTAGGTAGCCGAAAATGTTAGGTTAGGTAGGTTAGGTAGTCGAAAAACAATTAATTCATGAAAACTTGGCTTATTAGGCAAATCGGTCCTTGCATAGTAGGCTGAGAAGTGCGTTCTGGCACTTCTTCTTCTTCTTCTTCAATTTTTTTTTAATGGAGTTAAAATTAACGTAGATATATGACCGAACCTAACCAACTCTACCTAACCTAACCTAACCTATCTTTATAGGTTAGGTTAGGTAGCCGAAAATGTTAGGTTAGGTAGTCGAAAAACAATTAATTCATGAAAACTTGGCTTATTAGGCAAATCGGTCCTTGCATAGTAGGCTGAGAAGTGCGTTCTGGCTACTAGGTACGACATATATATATATATATATATATATATATATATATATATATATATATATATATATATATATATATATATATATATATATATATATATATATATATATATATATATATATGTCGTACCTAGTAGCCAGAACGCACTTCTCAGCCTACTATGGAATGCCCGATTTGCCTAATAAGCCAAGTTTTCATGAATTAATGTTTTTTCGACTACCTAACCTACCTAACCAACCTAACTTTTTCGGCTACCTAACCAAATCTAACCTATAAAGATAGGTTAGGTTAGGTTAGGTTAGGTAGGGTTGGTTAGGTTCGGTCATATATCTACGTTAATTTTAACCCCAATAACAAAAAATTGACCTCATTCATATTGAAATGGGTAGCTTTATCATTTCATAAGAAAAAAATTAGAGAAAATATATTGATTCAGGAAAACTTGGCTTATTAGGCAAATCGGGCCTTGAATAGTAGGCTGAGAAGTGCGTTTTGGCTACTAGGTACGACATATATATATATATATATATATATATATATATATATATATATATATATATATATATATATATATATATATATGTATATTATTAAATATGACCGAAAAAGTAAGATTAATAATTCTAACACGAATTTTCTCTATCTTTCTTATGTTTCTTTTCACTGTTGATGGTAATTCAAAGATCAATTCTCCAAAATTCATTTTTATTTCTAGTCTGACGCTACACTTGAGCGAGTTTCGTAAAACTTATTATATTTTCAAAGACTTTAGTTTACAAACACACAACTGAAACTGAATAGAGCTTACACATCTTCGAGGTTTATATCTACATTTGGGTGAGGTGGATGAGGTGAAAAACGAACTTTCAACAATGGGTATTCACTGGGTATTAAATTCCAACACAAGACAGAACACGAAACAATGGGTATTGAATGGGTATTAAATTCAAACACAAGACAGAACACGAAACAATGGGTATTGAATGGAAGTAATTGTAGAAAGCCTATTGGTCCATATTTCTTGATGCAGACCGAAAAGATTATCAACATTTTAGTGTCGCCGCGCGGTCGCCCGAAACGAACTGTGCACTTGTTACGAACCCGGATCCAGCGTCCGAGCACGGAGCAGTAACGACCACGCCATCTGTGGGTCAGCTCCCGAAACCCCCGCCAAACGGACGACGACACCTGGTGAGGACGGTGAATACCGGCCACAAGGGCCAGTTTCCAGTCCCGTTCAGCACTCTACACCGCCGCTGCTGACCTCTGGTGAGGTGGTGCTCAGACACCAGCGCCATCTATGGAGTGGATAGGTGGGCGTTTGTGTCTGAGCCTGTAAGTGAGGTGCCTTAGTGTGTCCCAGTTATTGATGACGTGTCTGCTTACAGAGTCGACCTGGGACTGCTGTGATGGAAGTTGAGTCAGTCTACCCGAGGCAGCCGTCTCCATACCTTGTGCCTTGCTGCAGCAGCTGTGAAGTCGCTTCCCGGAAGAACACTGTGGTGTTACCCTGTCAGTGGAGTAACAGTAGAAGGATTACCCGGGGCCGACTGCTGGAGACGATTATCCACTGGGGTACTGAGGACAGGAGAGTGATTTGTGATATCACACGAGACGTCAACCACACGTCCAGCAGACAAGCTGGACGTGTGGTTGACGGCCTCCACGGCGGTGCCCCCAGTGGACCTGTGTTTTGGCTGACCTGTGGCCAGGGTAGGCTCAACTTCTCAGAGGATTCGTTGTGTGGCCACGAAAGCACCGAGGACTCGGCACCGAGAGAGTTGAACCAGAGTCTTCAGGAGAAGACGATTGTGCGATTCTTCAGTACGAAGACAATTCCCTTGTACAGTGTTAATACCCCTCCCCCTGTGCACTATTTTATATATTATTTATTTGGTGATGGTGAAAATTATAGTCTTAAGTTCTTAACTTTCTTTCCCTACCCCCTTTAAGTTACTTGCGTCACGGATCACATCCCTTGAAAGCCACTACTGGCTTGGGGTCGGATACAACTTCCTCTAACAACATCAGAGTAAGAACCCCGTTGCGTCCCGAGAGGGCCGTAACAGCACTCCCAGAAAGTACACAGTTTACTCCACGGAGCACGAAAGTTTTTATTAAAAAAATACCTGGTTTTGGTCTGCACATACTCCACGTAGGTTTGAGCCTGAGTTTTTATATAGTCCCTGAAGTGTCGCCGGTAGCTCTCAGTGGAAAGCAGAGAGGCGTCAAGGACTGCTTGCTTGAGTACATCGTAGTCAGTCTCGTTTGCAAGAGTACTGAGGGTTAAGGCTGCTCTTCCTGTAAGGTGTGACCTGAGAAGTATAGACCATTGATTCCTAGGCCATTGTAACTGGGTGGCCAAGGCCTCGAATGACACAAAAATTAATCTACTTCTGCCTCTACAGAAGGCGGCATCATTTTAATACAATCTGTAGGCTTAAAACATACCGGTAAGTTGGCTTCTGCTTCACGGCGCTAAGAGAGGTGGGTACTTTCAAGTTCTAACTCCTGGCGCCGGAGCTCGAGAGCGGTGTCTAATCTATCTTGTTCCAAGCGTAATGTGATGCCAACTCCATCCTCCTCTTGTTGTCTCTTGAGTTCAAGCTCTTGAGCTAGGATTTGCAGTCGTTCTACTTCTCTTAGACGTTGTAGTTCAGCTTCTTGTTCTTGACGTTGACGTTGCAGGTCAGCTTGTTGACGTTGTAGTTCTGCTTCATGTTGCAGGTTGTGGAGTCGTTCTTGTTCACGGGCACGTTCTAATTCAGCTTTTTGTTCGTAGAACCGGAATTGTTCTTGTTCACGCGCACGTTGAAGTTCAGCTTCTTGTTGTTGTAGCTGGCGTTGTTCTCGATCACGTTCACGGGTTAATTCAGCCTCTTGTCGTCTCATCTCCCGTTTGCGTTCATCGGCAGCAGCTTCTAGTTGTGCTAACTCGATTTTTAGTTTCATGTGTGTGAGTGTGGTTTTATCAGTAACTCTATGTTGGTCCTGCTGCTCTGGAGTAATAAGATCATTGTCTGCAAGATGGTCAATAATAAGGTTATGAAGCTCAGCTTTGGTGACCCCATGGGGAGGAGTGATGTGATATTCAGTAGTAAGGGTGATTAATTCTGCTCTAGTAGCACGAATTAATGTGTGAAGCTCCTCCTCCGGATTAGCACCAAATGCGGCTAACCTAAACATATTGAATATTATTTAAATGCAAAATATCAATGGAAGAAAAATGCGAGTACCCTGTAGGCGAACAATAAGTGAGGATTACTAGACTGCCTTGTAAGTGATGTGGCAATATGCACGATAATGGTTGTTATATAACTGGCAACACTGTACGTAAGTAACTATCCAATAAGGCAACAATAAATTTACAAGATAAATTACTATACTATATATGATAACCTGAAATAAAACTAAGTCTTTGACTTTAGTAAAGACTTTGAGAAACAATATAAATGAATGTTTCGAGGCAGTAAAATATAAGCAGGATGTAGGGATGTCTGTACCCTGTATTCTAATGAGGATAAGGGCAAGAGTTATCCTACTGGAATCTAGATAATTAACTGCAGAGTTACCGTTCCTTGTGCTCTGTAAAAGAATAGTAAACTCCCTACTTGAGCAGTTAATCATGAACTTTGAACGAAGGCTTAGGGGTGCAGGGAGTGTCACCAATGTGACGAGAACGGTTATACACGTCTCGAATGTATAACAGTTCTGGATGGGAAAGGATCTCTAGTCCAATACTTCCCCCTAAGTTCGTAATACAAAGTGGAACATAGTAGATCGAAGACAAATCAAAGTACCAGATAAGTACCCGAGGGGGTGATCAGCCTGGTGAGTCCTCTCTGTTGGGACAAAATTAATGTGGACAAAAAGATATAGCAATAGCTTAGAAGACTAACCATTACGAGCATGAATTTGCGCATAAAACATCACGCAATCAAAGTCAATCTAATAAACAGATCACAAATTGCTACACCTGTAAAGTAGATGTGTTCAGTTACCAGTATGTAAATCTCAAAATGAATTCTGAAAAAATGCAAAGTATAAAAGCCAAGTATAACAACTAAACACAACATTAAGCAAGGGTTACTAGGAACAGCTCCTTGAACAGCTCCTGTGACAGCTCCTGTGACAGCTCCTAGGACAGGCCCCCAAATTATGTGACGGGTTGTGGTATCGCAGCTATACTGAACCAAGATGGTATGGCTCTCCCATACATAATAAAACCAAAATGCTCCTATTGGCCATGCGGTGTGTAAGTCGCAGGTGGAAAGAAACAAAAATCATCAAAAGATAATTAAACAATTTACTGAAATATTAATGAAGATAAATGCCCCTGAAAATACTTGGCTCTCATGCAATGCAAAAGTGAACAAGTTAGTATGATCTTAAATGCAAAAATAAATTACAGTATAAGCAATGAAGAAAAGGATAAATATATACTGGTGTACAGAAGACAGCTACCATACCACCATAGCATCAATCACACGACGTTGGCTGAAGGCGGATGACGGGTGAGAGACACAAAGGTGATCCTAGAGCACTACGGGAGAGACTGGCTCTCCAGGAAGGCAGCGCCCTTTATATAGTCCGGCGTTGATGACTCATCCAGTGTCAACGCATGGTGGACATCTGGTCAACTAGCACACTGCTCGTTATGGCTGGCGGTGCCTTTGTGTTGAGCTGCACCACTGTCAGTTGAAGGCGGCTAACTGTTTGTTTGTGGGGGCAACTACCGGTTAGCAGAGGCACCCAGCTTGCCTCTGAGTCGTGCCAGGCCCCTGGGGGTATGGAGAGGTGGCAGGACTGAGGACTCATCTGGGCTGGTGTAGATGTATACTTCCAGTGCAGAGGCATTGAAGGTAAAGGGAAAATGCAGTTCCAATGCTATGCAGGGGATTCACATGACATATATATATATATATATATATATATATATATATATATATATATATATATATATATATATATATATATATATATATTATATATTTATATATATTTGTGACGGGAAAGTGTTGGAGTGTTTATGTTCGGCAGTCCTCCAATGGCAGGTGTCAAAGCCTGGTCACATTTAAACAAAAATATAGACTGCTTGCCTGTTGTCTGTGGTAAGTGATAGGGAGGAACACGTAAAACACAAAATATGAACAACGAAACTTTAATATATTTACTTTAAACATAAATGAAAATAAAGACAAATCTCAGGAAGTTAAATTACAGTTAAATAATAAAGAAAATGCAAAGACAATGTGAAATACAAAATTACAATGGTAAAATGGTGCTGAGAATATCGGCTATGGCTGAAACCTCCCTTCGTATACGAGCTAATGAGCGAGTATGCCAGAGAGAGATGTCAACCGTAAGAGCACAAGGAATATTTTGAAGTGGATAGGTGGTCAGGCTCAGACGTCGATTTGTGTAGAGGACGCTGAGGTGCTGTGTGCAGGTGCGCCGCTGGCAAGTCGCCAATCAGGGGCAGACAAGCTGGTGAAGGGTAGTTAGCTGGTTTGATGACGAGCCGGAGCGTGGAGGGTGTGTGGAGTAGGGGGGATCTTGAATACGTTTTGCCTCCTGGTCAAAACGTTTTGTGCTACTGGTGACGTATCTTGAATTTAGCATCTTATACTTGTGTCTTTGGCGTAACTTAAAGTAGGGAAGAGCAGGCTCAATCTCTCTTGAAAGAGATTATCGTCACAACTCTCCCCTGAAGCCTGCGGTTCCGGTGAAGTTACGTCTTCAGGAGGTAGAGTGGTAGGTGGAGCAGCCTCTACCTCATAGACTCTGGAGAGGGCGTTTGCTATGATGTGGTCAGACCCCTTGGTGTAGATGTCTCCAGGTTGAAAGTCTGCAGATATCAAGCCCATCGTCGTAGCCGTCGATTGTTGAATTGAGCTTGCTGCAGGAAGTGTAGGGGGTTGTGGTCCGCGTAGATGGTGGTACACCGAGCACTTTTCAGGTATGGTTCGAAGTGCTGCAAGTTCAGGATAATGAGTAGCTCCCTGTCGATTGTGCTGTAGTTCCTTGTAGCTGTGGTCGCTAACAGGTAGATTCTCCTCGCCTCGTTGTTGCATTAAGTCACCCCCGATGCCGGTACCACTGGCGTCGACATGGAGGATGAAAGGCTTCGTGATATCTGGCGAGGTGAGAATAGGATTAGAACATGGCAAAGGAGCACTATTATAGTCCTGTAAATTGGGATGAAGATCAGGTAGGATTTCCGATTTGGAAAGCACCAATTCAGTGTTAATGCTTTCGGGAGAAGCAGGGAAGGTTTCACTGTGGAGGTATGGACCTTTAGATGTATACAGATATCAGCACAGTAGGGGTAATACCTTGATACTGCTTCAGAAGGTTGACGTGGCACAACTGGGTCCTCCGCCGCCTATCTGGAGTCTCAAGAACGTAGTTGTTGTTCCTGCATTCCTTGATACGGTAGGGTCCTGAAAACTTGTTTTTCAATGGAGAACCTGGGATAGGAAAATATGCCAATACGAAGTCTCCTGGTTTAAATTGCTTTAATTTGCTGCGTTGGTCAAAATGAGTCTTCATCCTCTCCTGGGCTTTCAATAGGTTGTCATTAGCAAATTTACGTACTCTCTCTAGAATGTGTTTTAAGTTTTGAAGAAACTGAGGCACATTCTGATGGTCACTGAAGGTGGCATTATGTAGAGAGTCCTTGAAAGCTTTGAGAGGAGTACGGCACTTACGTCCGTAGAGCATCTCATAAGGAGATACTCCTAGTGACTCATTGGGGAGACTTCGAAAAATGCACATTATGAGATCAAGTTGTCTATCCCAGTCCTTCAAAGTCTCATTGCAGAATTTCTTTAGGAGTGCTTTAATAGTCTGATGACTACGTTCAAGAG
The DNA here is from genome assembly GCF_040958095.1 of Procambarus clarkii. Lineage (NCBI taxonomy): Eukaryota > Metazoa > Arthropoda > Malacostraca > Decapoda > Cambaridae > Procambarus > Procambarus clarkii. Next base: position 16,264,814 of record NC_091228.1, read on the forward strand.
AACCTTGTGAAGCAGGATGATAGAGGCTGGACAGTACCTGTGTGATGTTGAACTCCTCCAGAGTCTTCTTGAAGAGATCACTTGAGAAGTTGGTGCCACAGTCACTTTGAACCTCTCTTGGAAATCCATACTGGGTGAAGATCTTCAATAGGTGTTTCACCACTGTAGCAGCCGTAATGTTCTTTACTGGAACTGCTATGGGAAACCTGGTGGTAGGACACATGATAGTTATTATATATGCGTTGCCAGAACTGGTCCGGGGTAAAGGACCAACACAGTCTGTGATGAGTCTGTGGAAAGGTTCCGCAGGCACCTGGATGGGTTTCAGAGGAGCCTGTGGAATAGAGATTTTAGGTTTACCTGCCATCTGACATATATGACACTCTTTTACGTATTTCTTTACGTCTTTTACCATACCTGGCCAGTAGTAGTCTTGTCCGATTCCGTGGTAGGTTTTGTTGAAGCCATAGCGAGAAAGAGCTCCGTGGGCCAGGTGTAGAATATCGGGCCGTATGCTGGTGGGAATCACTCGTTGTTCGACATTGGCCCAATCGTCATCCTCCTCCAGCTTGCTGGGTCTGTATCTGCGGTAGAGCAATTCATTCTCTAGGAAGAACCCAGGGATACTGTCAGGTTGAGTCCCAGGCTGGAAGAATAATGGTGTTAATGATTGATCTTCCCTCTGTAACTTACGGAACTCCAACTTGGTAAGATTGGGAGGTAGATTCTGAGGGTCTTGAGGGACAGCGGTAGCAGTAGAGTCAGCTGGTTGCGGTCTTGCAGCTTGTGCACGGGTGGTCACCAAAACCGGAGGAGAAACTTTATCACTCTCTTGGACCTCTGCTGGAACATATTCAAAGATGGGATTATCCATTACAGAGGTACACACCTGGGGTTTGTCCGTGATGATCAGGTTGGGCGGTTGCAGATCTTCTGCCAAGTCGTTGCCCAGGAGAAGTTGCACTCCAGGCATGGGAAAAGGCTTTTCCCTGATGGCGACTTGGACTTCACCGGTCACGAAGGGACAATCCAGGTGGACTCTGGCGAGTGGATATGGAGTGGTAGCAGTGAGGTCAGTGATAAGGACGGTTTCCCCGGTGTAGGAGACGTTAGGCACAGCCGACTTTATGATAATGGACTGAAGAGCCGCTGTGTCCCTCAAGATCTTCAATTTGAAACTTCCCTCTGAATCTGTACCGTTGGTAGAGACAGTTCCAGGATACAGGTGTTTACTGAAGAGAGAAAGATCATTAACATTAACACCAACATTCATTACAGGCTTTCCGGACTTAGGAGGAGTCTGTTTGGGTTTAGTAGATTCATTGCTCTTGTATTGAGCCTTCACACATCTATCTATGGTATGTCCATAGAGTTTGCAATACTTACAATACAATTGTGAGCTCGCTTATCTGTACTCACTTTATCGTTGTACCAAGACTTCTTACTGGGAGGTGGTGATGGTGTCAGCCGGTGGATGAGGCTGTAGGTGTCAGCCGACTTAGCACATTTGATGTAGTCGGTTTCTTTATCTGCTAGATATAAACGAACGGAAAGGGGAACACGTCTCAAGAATTCCTCAACTAGCATGAGGTTGACGAGTTCTGCAAATGTAGAGACATGTGCTGCTTCCAGCCATTTCATAAAATATCTTTTCTTTGTATTGGCAAATTCTAGAAAGGTGGTGGTACTTGCCTTAAGATGATCACGGAATTTTCGTCGGTAGCTTTCAGTGGAGAGAAGGTAGGCGTCCAACACTGCTTGCTTCAGGGTCTGGTAGTCATTCTCAGACGCTAAGGTACTGAGAGTAACTGCAGCTCTACCTGTAAGATGCACTCTGAGAAGGGTAGACCATTGGTCAGCAGGCCAGCTAAGTTGATTAGCTAGGGTCTCAAAGGTGGTAAAAAAGACGTCGATCTCTGTCTCAACGAATGGTGGCATTAACTTACTTGCATGGGAGATATTGAAACTTACTGGAAGACTGGCGGTAGCTTGCTGGCGTTGAGTGGGGTGCGTAGTTTCCAACGCGAGTTCTTGTTGACGACATTCTATAGCCAAGGCAGCTTGCTGTTTGTCATGCTCGCGTTGCATCTCCAGGTGACGATGTTTGGCTTCAAGCTGTACTCTCTCACGCTCACGGAGTATTATTGTCTCACGGTCCTGTTCTTTCCTCAAGGCTGCCTCTCGTTCCCTTAGGGCCGCCTCTCTTTCTTGTTCTTCTTTCCTTATTGCGGCTTCTTTCCTCATTTGTAGAGCTTCTTTTGCCAGGGCAAAAGAGGCTGCCAGGGCAGCCTCTCTTTCTTGCTCTCGTTCCCTCAGGGTCGCCTTGCGTTCCTTCATTTGGAGAGCTGCTTGTTGTTGCTCTCTCTCGAGCTTGGCGAGCTCGAGTTTGAGTTTCATAGTCGCCAAATCAGTTTTATCTGCAATAGAGTAAGTTTCGTGAGTATCAGAGTCAATTTTCCCTTCTTCTAAGAGGTAATCCATGATTAGGTTATGGATTTCATTTTTGTTGGCTCCATGGGGAACATCTAGTTGATACTCGTGTGCAAGAGTTTGTAATTCAGTCCTCTTGGCACGACATAAGGTCCCTATTTCACCAGCTGGATCGTTATGGAAAGCTTGGAGACGAAACATGGTGAAAGATAGCAAATAAATGTACAACGAATATAGTTGTGATATGGTAAATGTCAGAAACAGGATAACGTGGCAACTAGTAACTATCCTGTGGAATTTTAATCTTTAACAATTTAAGTTAATTATAGGATGGTAAATGATTAGTCAATCAAAGTCGCAGGAAATCTTGTACCCGGTACTCAATGTAAGAGAATAAGGGCAAGAAAATCCTACTAAATAAGTGAAACTGAGTTTCTAAAACAAATGAAACATTTAATTGCTCCAAAAGTGAATTAGGTAGTCCAAGAATGTAGGCATAACTTGCCGAGTCTCTATAGGACGTAAGCAAGGGTTTCCCACTAAATGATTATGATACTTACAGAATTAGCGAACTTTGTGCTCTGTAAAATGAAAGCTAATTCCCTACCTAAGTAAATATCATCATCTCTGACCGACGTGTAGGGGTGCGAGTGTCAACTGGTGACGAGAACTGCTGCCGAGGTCCCAACTCAGCAACGTAGTCCATGCTAGAGGAACTATGGCCCTCTTTTCCTCCTTCGGTCGGATTGCAGAAGATAGCGTGCTTTGACCCAGAGACAAACCAAAGTACCAGGGTACCAAAATGATGATCTGCCGAAAATATGAGAAATATCCTAGGGACAAAAGGTGGCAAACACGAGTAATAACACGGAGGGAAAGATGACCAATTAAGAGAATGACTGAGGCCTCCAGTCACCACGTAATCCAAAGTTATCGCACACTCACCATATGCTACTCTCGGAATGCACAATACACACAGCACCATATAAATATAAAAATTAATGATAATATTGAAAGGCTACTTTAGCAAAGTGAAGTACGCTTACCACAAATTGACGTTCTGGTACTAGTACCTGAGTGAAGCTCCTTGGACAGGCCCCCATTAAAATGTGACGGGAAAGATTTGGAGTGTTGATGTTCGGCAGTCCTCCAATGGCAGGTGTCAAAGCCTGGTCACACTTTAAACAAAAATATAGACTGCTTGCCTGTTGTCTGTGGTAAGTGATAGGGAGGAACACGTAAAACACAAAATATGAACAATGAAACTTTAATATATTTACTTTAAACATAAATGAAAATAAAGACAAATCTCGGGAAGCTAAATTACAGTTAAATAATAAAGAAAATGCAAAGACAATGTGAAATACAAAATTACAATGTTAAAATGGTGCTGAGAATATCGGCTATGGCTGAAACCTCCCTTCGTATACGAGCTAATGAGTGAGTATGCCAGAGAGAGAGGTCAACCATAAGAGTACAAGAAATATTCTGAAATGGATAGCTGGTCAGGCTCAGACGTCGATTCGTGTAGAGGGCGCTGAGGTGCTGTGTGCAGGTGCGCGGCTGGCGAGTCGCCAATCAGGGGCAGGCAAGCTGTTGAAGGGTAGTTAGCTGGTTTGATGACGAGCCGGCGTGTGGAGGGTGTGTGGAGTGGGGGGGTCTTGGATACGTTTTGCCTCCGGGTCAAACGTTTTGTGCTACTGGTGACGTATCTTGAATGTAGCATCTTATACTTGTGTCTTTGGCGTAACTTAAAGTAGGGAAGAGTAGGCTCAATCTCTCTTGAAAGAGATTATCATCACAATATATATATATATATATATATATATATATATATATATATATATATATATATATATATATATATATTGTGACGGGAAAGTGTTGATGTTCGGCAGTCCTCCAATGGCAGGTGTCAATGCCTGGTCACACTTAAAACAAAAATATAGACTGCTTGCCTGTTGTCTGTGGTAAGTGATATGGAGGAACACGTAAAACACAAAGTATGAACAATGAAACTTTAATATATTTACTTTAAACTTAAATGAAAATAAAGACAAATCTCAGGGGAATAAAAATACAATTAAATAACAAAGATAAATGCAAAGACAATGTGAGACACAATAGTACAAAAGGGAAATGTTAAAATGGTGCTGAGAATATCGGCTATGGCTGAAATCTCCCTTCGTATACGAGCCAATGAGCTAGTATGCCAGAGAGAGATGTCAACTCTAAGAGAACAAAGAAAATTCTGAAGTTGATAGCTGGTCAGGCTCAGACATCGACTCAGGTAGAGGGCGCTGAGGTGCGGTGTGCAGGTGCGCGGTCGGCGAATCACCAATCAGGAACAGGCAAGCTGGTGAAGGGTAGTTAGCTGGTTTGATGGCGAGCCGGCGTGTGGAGGGTGTGTGGAGTGGAGGGATCTTGGGTACATTTTGCCTCCTGGTCAAAATGTTTTGTGCTACTGGTGACGTATCTTGAATGTAGCATCTTATACTTGTATATTTGGCATAACTTGAAGTAGGAAGAGCAGGTTCAATCTCTTGAAAGAGATTTTTGTCACAATTCTCCACAGAAGCCTGCGGTTTCGGTGAAGTCACGTCTTCAGGAGGTAGAGTGATAGGTGGAGCAGCCTCTACCTCATAGACTCCTGGACAGGCCCCCATTAAATGTGACGGGAAAGTGTTGGAGTGTTGATGTTCGGCAGTCCTCCAATAGCAGGTGTCAATGCCTGGTCACACTTAAAACAAAAATATAGACTGCTTGCCTGTTGTCTATGGTAAGTGAGAGGGAGGAACACGTAAAACACAAAATATGAACAATGAAACTTTAATATATTTACTTTAAACATAAATGAAAATAAAGACAAATCTCAGGGGAATAAAAATACAATTAAATAAAAAAGATAAATACAAAGACAATGTGAGACACAATAGTACAAAAGGGAAATGTTAAAATGGTGCTGAGAATATCGGCTATGGCTGAGACCTCCCTTAGTATACAGAGCCAGAGAGCTTAGTATGCCAGAGAGAGATGTCAACTCTAAGAGCCAAAGAATATTCTGAAGTTGATAGCTGGTCAGGCTCAGGAGTCGACTCAGGTAGAGGGCGCTGAGATGTGGTGTGCAGGTGCGCAGTCGACGAGTCACCAATCAGGAGCAGGCAAGCTGGTGAAGGGTAGTTAGCTGGTTTGATGATGAGCCGGCGTGTGGGGGGTGTGGTGAGTGGGGGGATCTTGGGTACGTTTTGCCTCCTGGTCAAAACGTTTTGTGCTACTGGTGACGTATCTTGAATGTAGCATCTTATACCTGCATATTTGGCGTAACTTGAAGTAGGAAGAGCAGGCTCAATCTCTCTTGAAAGAGATTATCGTCAGAATATATATATATATATATATATATATATATATATATATATATATATATATATATATATATGCGAACAAGCCTGAATGGTCCCCAGGACAATATGCAACTGAAAACTCACACCCCAGAAGTGACTCGAACCCATACTCCCAGGAGCCACGCAACTGGTATGTACAAGACGCCTTAATCCACTTGACCATCACGACCGGACTAATGAGGTGATAGCCGAGGCTATTTGAACCACCCCACCGCCGGCACTCGGATAGTAATCTTGGGCATAGCATTTTACCAAATCACCTCATTCTTTGGGGCACACGTGAGGAACACAAATGCGAACAAGCCTGAATGGTCCCCAGGACAATATGCAACTGAAAACTCACACCCCAGAAGTGACTCGAACCCATACTCCCAGGAGCCACGCAACTGGTATGTACAAGACGCCTTAATCCACTTGACCATCACGACCGGACTAATGAGGTGATAGCCGAGGCTATTTGAACCACCCCACCGCCGGCACTCGGATAGTAATCTTGGGCATAGCATTTTACCAAATCACCTCATTCTTTGGGGCACACGTGAGGAACACAAATGCGAACAAGCCTGAATGGTCCCCAGGACAATATGCAACTGAAAACTCACACCCCAGAAGTGACTCGAACCCATACTCCCAGGAGCCACGCAACTGGTATGTACAAGACGCCTTAATCCACTTGACCATCACGACTGGACTAATGAGGTGATAGCCGAGGCTATTTGAACCACCCCACCGCCGGCACTCGGATAGTAATCTTGGGCATAGCATTTTACCAAATCACCTCATTCTTTGGGGCACACGTGAGGAACACAAATGCGAACAAGCCTGAATGGTCCCCAGGACAATATGCAACTGAAAACTCACACCCCAGAAGTGACTCAAACCCATACTCCCAGGAGCCACGCAACTGGTATGTACAAGACGCCTTAATCCACTTGACCATCACGACCGGACTAATGAGGTGATAGCCGAGGCTATTTGAACCACCCCACCGCCGGCACTCGGATAGTAATCTTGGGCATAGCATTTTACCAAATCACCTCATTCTTTGGGGCACACGTGAGGAACACAAATGCGAACAAGCCTGAATGAGGTGATTTGGTAAAATGCTATGCCCAAGATTACTATCCGAGTGCCGGCGGTGGGGTGGTTCAAATAGCCTCGGCTATCACCTCATTAGTCCGGTCGTGATGGTCAAGTGGATTAAGGCGTCTTGTACATACCAGTTGCGTGGCTCCTGGGAGTATGGGTTCGAGTCACTTCTGGGGTGTGAGTTTTCAGTTGCATATTGTCCTGGGGACCATTCAGGCTTGTTCGCATTTGTGTTCCTCACGTGTGCCCCAAAGAATGAGGTGATTTGGTAAAATGCTATGCCCAAGATTACTATCCGAGTGCCGGCGGTGGGGTGGTTCAAATAGCCTCGGCTATCACCTCATTAGTCCGGTCGTGATGGTCAAGTGGATTAAGGCGTCTTGTACATACCAGTTGCGTGGCTGCTGGGAGTATGGGTTCGAGTCACTTCTGGGGTGTGAGTTTTCAGTTGCATATTGTCCTGGGGACCATTCAGGCTTGTTCGCATTTGTGTTCCTCACGTGTGCCCCAAAGAATGAGGTGATTTGGTAAAATGCTATGCCCAAGATTACTATCCGAGTGCCGGCGGTGGGGTGGTTCAAATAGCCTCGGCTATCACCTCATTAGTCCGGTCGTGATGGTCAAGTGGATTAAGGCGTCTTGTACATACCAGTTGCGTGGCTCCTGGGAGTATGGGTTCGAGTCACTTCTGGGGTGTGAGTTTTCAGTTGCATATTGTCCTGGGGACCATTCAGGCTTGTTCGCATTTGTGTTCCTCACGTGTGCCCCAAAGAATGAGGTGATTTGGTAAAATGCTATGCCCAAGATTACTATCCGAGTGCCGGCGGTGGGGTGGTTCAAATAGCCTCGGCTATCACCTCATTAGTCCGGTCATGATGGTCAAGTGGATTAAGGCGTCTTGTACATACCAGTTGCGTGGCTCCTGGGAGTATGGGTTCGAGTCACTTCTGGGGTGTGAGTTTTCAGTTGCATATTGTCCTGGGGACCATTCAGGCTTGTTCGCATTTGTGTTCCTCACGTGTGCCCCAAAGAATGAGGTGATTTGGTAAAATGCTATGCCCAAGATTACTATCCGAGTGCCGGCGGTGGGGTGGTTCAAATAGCCTCGGCTATCACCTCATTAGTCCGGTCGTGATGGTCAAGTGGATTAAGGCGTCTTGTACATACCAGTTGCGTGGCTCCTGGGAGTATGGGTTCGAGTCACTTCTGGGGTGTGAGTTTTCAGTTGCATATTGTCCTGGGGACCATTCAGGCTTGTTCGCATTTGTGTTCCTCACGTGTGCCCCAAAGAATGAGGTGATTTGGTAAAATGCTATGCCCAAGATTACTATCCGAGTGCCGGCGGTGGGGTGGTTCAAATAGCCTCGGCTATCACCTCATTAGTCCGGTCGTGATGGTCAAGTGGATTAAGGCGTCTTGTACATACCAGTTGCGTGGCTCCTGGGAGTATGGGTTCGAGTCACTTCTGGGGTGTGAGTTTTCAGTTATATATATATATATATATATATATATATATATATATATATATATATATATATATATATATATTATTAAATATGACCGAAAAAGTAAGATTAATAATTCTAACACGAATTTTCTCAATCTGTCGTACATTACGCTTCACTGTTGGAGGTAAATCAAAAATCACTTCTCCAAAATTCATTGGAGAATTTGTCAGACTAGAAATAAAAATGAATTTTGGAGAAGTGATTTTTGATTTACCTCCAACAGTGAAGCGTAATGTACGAAAGATTGAGAAAATTCGTGTTAGAATTATTAATCTTACTTTTTCGGTCATATTTAATAATATATGTCTACAGGAAAGACTGCTACCAAAATATACTAATATATATATATATATATATATATATATATATATATATATAAATATATATATATATATATATATATATATATATATATATATATATATATATATATATATATATATATATATATATATATATATATATATATATATATATATATGCGAACAAGCCTGAATGGTCCCCAGGACAATATGCAACTGAAAACTCACACCCCAGAAGTGACTCGAACCCAGTGCCGCAGTTAAAGAAATATCTAGCCAAACCACCTTTGCGATTTTATAAAGTTTGAAATTAAATCATGGATATGTTTTCCATAGACGTTGAAGTTATAGTACCAGGAAGAGATCAGGATCAGGATTTGAGATGAGACAGGGAAGGGGAAAGGGGAAGGAATGGTGCCCAACCACTTGGGCTGGACGGTAGGGCGACGGTCTCCCTTCATGCAGGTTGGCGTTCAATCTCCGACCGTCCAAGTGGTTGGACACCATTCGTTCCCCCGTCCCATTCCAAATCCTTATCCTGATACCTTCCCAGTGCTATATAGGCGTAATGGCTTGGTGCTTTCTCCTGATTTCCCCCTTCCTTTTCCTTCCCTCCTCATCATTCTAACCTGAATGAATTAATTTCAAAATTTTCAAGTAAATCATGTAAATGCTTAGGTAAATGTTGGGAGGAGCTTCAGCATTCTATGGAAAACATATCTATGATTTTCCATACAATCTATTGAAGGAGAGTCGAGGTGGATGGGAAGTAAAGAGGGGAGAAAGGGTAAGAAATGGGAAAAGATTTGGGAAAGGAGGGATAGAGATGGGGAGGGTGGATGGGAGGAGAGAACAGTATGGGAAGAGGATACCGGGTACACCTCTACCATATTCAAATGGTAATGTCTGTCTGTCTGTTTGTCAGACAGACAGACAGACACTGTCTGTCTAGCCTCCTCTCAGTTGGAGGCTAGACACCTGAAACAAGTTTCCCCAAACTTTTCAGACCAATTACCGTTGGTTACATGCCCAACATGGGGGGTCGCGATCGCTGTTCAAAATACAGTGCCAAGTGACACTGCCATAGTCACCCCCACGAAAACCTCGCAGTGCTACATAACTCGACTCTGACTTATTATTATTAATAATATTATTAATAATATTATTATTAAGGAAAGCAGAAGGTTAAGGGTCATGAAATGGGTGTGGTACAAAGTCTGATCTCCTGAAGTCTAACAGGATAGTTAAAACTGAAGGAAGAAACAAGAAAATACCACATCTACTAACCTATTTAAATGAACACAATATTGGTATTGTTAAGGTACATTTTGAGGTACTTCGTGGTACAAGAGGTACAAGTTTTTGTTCAAGAGGTAGTTGCCCAGCGTGCCTGAGTTAATCGCCCTGGAGACTCCGAGGCGTGTGGACGTGTCGCTCTCATTGGTCAGAGATGAGGGTTACTACTCACCTAGTTGTGCTTGCGTGGTTTGAGCTTTGGCTCTTTGGTCCCGCCTCTCAACCGCCAATCAACTGATGTACAGATTCTTGAGCCTACTGGGTTCTATCATATCTACATTTAAAACTGTGTATGGAGTGCATTCCATTTACTAACTACTCTGATACAAAAAAAAATCTAAGTCTCTGTGGCTCACTTAGGTACTCAGCTTCCACCTGTGTTCCTTTATGCATGTATTACCCATGTTAAATAGTCCATCCTTGTCTACCTTGTCAATTCCCTTGAGAATTTTGTATGTGGTCATCATGTCTCCCCGAGCTCTTCTGTCTTCCACCGACGTGAGGTGCAGTTCACGCAGCCTTTCCTCATAACTCATGACTCTTAGTCCTGGGACTAGCCTAGTGGCATATCTCTGAACTTTTTCCCGCTTCGTCTTGTGCTTGATAATGTGTGGACTCCATGCTGGGTTGCATACTCCAGGATTGGCCTTACGTATGTGGTATACAAGGTTCTGAAGGATTCCTTACACAGGTTTCTGAAGGCTGTTCTGATGTTAGCCAGCCTCGCATAGGCCGTTGATGTTATTATTTTTATGTGGGCTTCAGGAGACAGGGTTGGCGTGATATCAACTCCTAGATCTTTCTCTCAGTCCGTTTCCTGAAAGACTTCATCTCCCATTCGGTATCCAGTGTCTGGCCTCCTATTTCCTCCTCCTAGTTTCATTACCTTACATTTATGTGGGTTTAAGTTTAGAAGCTATTTGTAGGACCATTCCTTCAGTTTGTCTAGATCATCTTGTAGCCTTATACAATCTTCCAGTCTTAATCCTCCTCATAATTTTTGCATCATCAGCAAACAATGAGCGGAACGAGTCTATTCCCTCTGGGAGATTATTTACATATATCAGAAATAGTATAGGTCCAAGGATTGAACCCTGTGGGACTCCAGTGGTGACACTTCGTCAATCTGAGATCTCGCCCCTCACAGTGACTCGCTGCCTTCTGTTGCTAACCCTTATCCAATGTAGTACTTTCCCTTACACTCCTGCCTGCATCTTCAGATTGTACACTAATTTTTTGTGTGGTACTGTGTCAAAGGCTTTCTTGCAGTCCAAAAATTCACAGTCTGCCCACCCTTCTTTTCCTTGCCTGATTTTTGCTGCCTGGTCGTAGAATTCAATTAATCCTCTGAGGCATGACTTGCCATCGTTGAACCATGCTGTTGTTATGTTACAATGTTATTTTGCTCCAGACGTTCCATTAGCATTTTGTTTGCACAATTTTCACCATCAACCTGTATGGTATGCAAGTTAGTGACACTGGCCTGAAGTTTAGTGCCTCCTGCCTATCCCACTTTTTGTATATCGGGACTACATTAGCAGTCTTCCAAATTTTTGGCAGCTCTCCTGTTACCAGTGATTCGTTATACACTATGGAAAGTGGTAGGCACAGTGCTTCTGCTCCTTCTTTTAGTATCCAAGGGGAGATTCCTTCCGGGCCTATAGCCTTCGTCACACCCAACTGAAGTAAAAGCTTCCTCACCTCCCCATTGGTAATCCCAAACTCCTCTAGCGGTGCCTGGTTATCTATTCCCTCTCTTATCTCTGGAACTTCTCCTTGTTCTAATGTGAGGACCCCTCTAATTTCTTATTGACTTCCTCAGACACTTCCTTGGCGTTTGTAGTGAATCTGTCTGCCCCCATACTCAGTTTCATTACCTGTTCCTTCACTGTTGTTTTCCTCCTGATGTGGCTGTGCAACAACTTAGGTTGAGTCCTTGCTTTGCTTGCTATGGCATTTTTACATTGCCTTTCCGCCTCTCTTCTCACGCTGACGTATTCATTCCTAGTGCTCTGGTACCTGTCTCTGTGCTCCCTAGTGTCCTATTATTTCCATAGTTTTTCTATGCCCTTGAACTTAGTTGCTATGCTAGCTTACATATCTGATTAAACCATAGGTTTCTCATCTGTATTTTTTTTTTGGGGGGGGGGGGGAGGTGCCTGGGACGAACATGCCTGTTGCCTCCTTACACTTCTGTGTGATGAAGTCCATCGTGTCTTGGGCCATCTTTCCTCTGTGCTCTTCCTGTCAAGTTATATCTGAACAATTTTCTTATCTCCTCATAGTTTCCATTTCGGAATTCCAGCCTTTTGTTCTCTGGGCCTTTCCTTGAATACATTAACCCTTCTTCGACCAAATACTCAAACATCAATATACTGTGATCACTCATTCCCACAGGGGCTTCGAAACCGATTTCCCTTACGTCGGATTCATTTAGAGTGAAGACTACGTCGAGTCTCGCTGGTTCATCATTGGCACTTCTTCTTAAGGATCCCCTTACACGCTGACCTGAAATGTTTCTTGTCGCCACTTCCAGCAGTATAGCTTTCCATGGTTCCCCACCTCCATGTGGTTCCTTGTTTTCCCAGACTATTCTTCCATGATTGAAGTACCCCATGATTGGCAGATATCCAATCTGCTCATCATGGGGAGCTTCAATCATGGGGGGGGGGGAGGGAATTTCAATCATGGGTGGACTTCAATCATATAGGGACTTCAATCATGGAGGGGACGTCAATCTATTTCTACAGGCATCACTGGCTACTCTCTCAATTATAGTTTTCACTGCCATGTTTTTTCTGTCATACTCTTGCCTGGGTCGTCTGTCGTTTGATGGAGGGTTATATATCACTGCTACCACTACTCTTGGTCCTCCTATTATCATGTTACCTGTAAAGTAGTCTCAGAACCCCTCACAGCCTGGGATAACCATCTCCTCGAAACTCCATTTTCCATTTCTCTGACCATTTCTGCAACCTGTTCAAGTCCTGGACGTAAGGTGCAATATGACCGTGTGATTTTATACCGTGTGAACAAGCATATTGAAGGAGAGGATATGTTTACTTTGATAAGGGTGATAATAACGCTGAAATAATTAAGATTGATGAACTATGGTTGAGGACGGGAATTGGTGATAAGAAATTTGCTTTGATTTATTTTACAGGAGTCTGAAATGTAATGGGGTTTTAAATCTCTGGGGATTTGGACTGACAGTAGTGAATTTACAGGAGCAAACTAAGGCAGGTGATAAGAACTAGAGTTTTGGTAACTGTGTTTATCATATTTAATTCATCTGAAATAGCTAAATTTTAAATTTTAAGGAAATTTAATGGATAATAGCAAAATTGTGGGAGCTGTTAAGGTGGGGGATTGGACCTGGAGTTTGGTAATTGGTTTGATCTATTTTAATACGTACAAATAACAAATGTGTTAAATTTCAGGGAAATTGCTTGGGTAATAATAAAGATATGAGAGAAGGTTAAGGCAGAGAACGGAGGCTAGAGATTGGTAATTGCGTTTTCTTTACTTACAATGTTTGAAGTATGACTGCTTTAAATTTCAGGGGGGATTGGTTAAGTATTAACGACGACACGAGAGGAAACTAAGGTGGGGGACAGGAGCTGAAACTCAGTAACTTTGATTTCTTTACTTCCTCAGCTAGTGCAATGTCTGCTTTAAATTTCGGGAAAATTGCCCTAGGACTAAAGAACTTGTACAAATGAACTAAGGTGAGGGACGAGAGTTGAAGCTCGGTAATTATATGGATCTATTTTACTATATCTGAAATACAACAGGTTTGAATTTTAGGGAAAATTGTTCAGGTGTTAACGAAGATAACGAAGTTAAGGCAGGGACATGAGCAAGAACTCAATAATTGTTTGGATTAAATGCACTATGTTTGAAATATGACTGTTTAAAATTGGGCTATTCATAGCAAAAATGGACCTATTAATGCGGTCCTTGACTAATTTCGGTCTTTAACTTTACTCTAACGAATTTTGGTCTCAAAGTGGACTCTGTTAAATTTAGGTCTCAAACTGGAGTCTGACAAATTTCAGTCTCAAAGTGAATTCTCTCTTATATTGGTCTCAAAGCAGACTCTTATATTGGTATCAAAGCGGTCCCCAAGTGGGCATTTGAAGGCATAGATAACGTTGGTCTCTTTTAAAGTGTTCTGCTTTGTGTCTGGAGAGTTTCTCATGAGTTGTTTGGCCGTTTTTTTAGTTTTATAGTAAATCGTCAATTGTATCTTCTGATTTTTGTCTGTAGTGATAACGTTCCTATTACCAATATCTTTCAGGACCCTTTCCCCCGTTTTATGAGCTGTGGAAAAGAAGTTCCTGTAAAATAGTCTAATTGGGGGTACAGATGTTGTGTTAGTTGTCTCTTCAGAGGTTGCATGGCGTTTCACCTTCCTTCTTATGATGTCTTCAACAAAACCATTGGAGAAGCCGTTGTTGACTAGGACCTGCCTTATCCTACAGAGTTCTTCATCGACTTGCTTCCATCCTGAGCTGTGGCTGAGAGCACGGTCGACATAAGCGTTAACAACACTCCTCTTGTACCTGTCTGGGCAGTCACTGTTGGCATTGAGGCACATTCCTACGTTTGTTTCCATAGTGTAGACTGCAGCGTGGGAAGCCTCAGCTCCTTTCCCTGACTGTTACATCTAGAAAGGGCAGCTTCCCATCCTTCTCCATCTCGTAAGTGAAACGCAACACAATTCCGCTCAAATGCCTCTTTCAGCTCCTGCAGATGTCTGACATCAGGTACCTGTGTTAGAATGGCGTCAACATACCTGCAGTATATGGCCGGTTTCCAGTTCATGTTGACTAAGACCTTCTGTTCGATGGTACCCATGTAAAAGTTCGCAAACAGGACACCTAGGGGAGAACCAATGGCGACCCCATCTACTTGCTTATACATGTGCCCATCCGGGCTCAAGAAGGGTGCCTCTTTAGTAAAAGCTTGGAGTAGTTTCCTTAGAATGTTTTCTGGTATGTCAAGAGGAGTACAGGCCGGATCACGATACACTCTGTCCGCTATCATCTCGATTGTTTCATCCACAGGTACCACTATGGGCCAATAGGCCCTTTGCAGTTAATTCCATTCTTTAATTTACTCAATTTTTACCCAATGCACCGTGTTCTGTCTTATGTTGAAAGTTTGCTCTATCTTGTGTTGAAAGTTTTGTTCACCTCATCCAAAACTGTTGTAACATATCACCTCACCCAAATGCGGGTATATAAGATAAAGGTTATAGTTGGTTGAAGGTTAATAGTCCTTGGTTACTCTGGCAGTGCATTGCTATTTGAATCTCTCTAAAATAATTAGATAACATACCATTGATATTTTGGGGTATAACGTCTACAACAGAAACTGAAGGCTTCATTACTTCAGGACTGCAAGGGAAAGGATTTGATGGTGTGCCTAGTAATAGAAAAAAAAACAGTAAAAAATATATTACTATAACAAATTATTTATAATTACGTTTAAGTGTAGTTATTAGTGATTATATTTAACTGTTGACAATAATACTAATACCTAAAGCTCTGCTTTTTCTAGACGAAGTGCCAGTGTACATAATTGTCCGCCTTTTTGGGTTGTTATTTTGGGAATCATAATTGCTCGAAGCCTTGTTATCTCCTCTTCAATCTCCTTCAATTTCTTTTGGTGTTGTAAATCTTGCACACTTTTATGCAACTCATCTGAACATAGATAAAGAACACAAAGTATTCTAAGTAGTAGGGAGGAAGACTCACAGGCCCTTTTTTTTTGGGGGGGGGCCAGAGGACCCCTGTGAGTCGTACGACTCACAGGCCCTTTTTTTTTCAGGCCCGAGGACCCCTGTGAGTTGTAAGACTCACAGGTACCTTTTTTTTTTTCTGGAAATTCGTGTGTAACGCTTGGGGGTTTTCAGGTAAATTTTGTCAGTCACGGATTTTAGAAGTAAGGATTTCTTATGATGAAAATAATTTCCGAGACTTAGAAGTTTGTTAAGGCCTTATGGGAGAAATAGCAATCTGTCGTCTCACCTGTGTTTACTTTAGACGTTAGCCAGACGCGGCCTTCAGGTCACCTCGGTAATCGTATCTTATCTTCTCCATAATAATATCTGGACCGTCCCTCTCTCTCTCTCTCTCTCTCTCCTCCTATTTCCTTACAACTATTTTCAGAGTTTCAAATAATCATAGAAGTTTATTTATATGTTTATAACCGAATTTGTAAAAGGACCATTTTCAGAGAATATTGTCTTAGATGTTTTGTTAAGGAAAACCGACCACTTATCCATAACATTTAGTTTTATATCCATTTACGGCTATTTCGCCTGTAATCTGTGAAAACTTGACAGAGTCCATTTTATACCCAATTTTCGGCAGAGTCCAGTTTATGCTCAAATTCGCCAGAGTCTACTTTGAGAGCAAAATTAGTCAGAGACAGTATTTAGCTCATATTTCATCAGAGTCCAATTTATACCTAAAAATGAACAGAGTCTACTTTGAGAGCAAAATTAGTCAGAGACAGTATTTAGCTCATATTTCATCAGAGTCCAATTTATACCTAAAAATGAACAGAGTCTACTTTGAGAGCAAAATTAGTCAGAGACAGTTTTAAGCTCATATTTCATCAGAGTCCAATTATCAACAGAAATTCACCAGAGTCTACTTTGAGAGCAAAATTAGTCAGAGACAGTATTTAGCTCATATTTCATCAGAGTCCAATTTATACCTAAAAATGAACAGAGTCTACTTTGAGAGCAAAATTAGTCAGAGACAGTTTTAAGCTCATATTTCATCAGAGTCCAATTATCAACAGAAATTCGCCAGAGTCTACTTTGAGAGCAAATTTCATCAGTGTCCTGTAATCTGTGAAAATTTGACAGAGTCCAGTTCTTGATCGAAATTCATCAGAGTCCAGTTTTCTAGCAAAATTCGCCAGAGTCTACTTTGTGCCAAAATATTCAGAGTCCAGTTCATGATCGAAATTAATCAGAGTCCAGTTTTCTAGCAAAATTCGCCAGAGTCTACTTTGTGCCAAAATATTCAGAGTCCAGTTCATGATCGAAATTAATCAGAGTCCAATTAAAGACCCAAATTTGGCAGAGACCACATTTTCGCTACTAGCAGTCCAATCCCCCTGAAATTTTAAACAGTCATATTTCAGACGTAGTAAATAAGATCAAGTCAGTTACAGAGCTCCAGCTCTTGTCCCCCTGTATTTGCATATTTTCTCTATATTCACTGTGTTCTTCGTATTCTCATCCGTGTTCACTCCATGTTCTACAAATGTTCACAGTCCCATTCAGTTCATATTTTCACAAGTATCTCCATTTTTTCTGTAATCTTTCTCTTAGTCTCATTATGTTCTCTACAAAGTCTAGTCATATTTTCTATGTTTTCATGTTCATCACATGTTCTCTTTACAACTTTTATACTCAATATTCATGCTAACTTCCATATTTTGTGTTCTTTGTCAATATTCATGTTCCTCTACAAGTTCATGTTCCTCACAAGATCACTTCGTTTTTCACCTTCACTTACATGTTTTCTACATTCTTTGTCATATTCTCCATGTTCTTCACAAGTCCATTGTTCATTCTTTGTATTCCCTATTCTCCTTATCATGTTTTCATGTTCTCTGTAAGTTCATATTCCCAGCATGTTCACTGTATTCATCAACTTTTCTTACATGTGTTCTTTACCATGTTCCCCATATGTTCTCTAGGTTTTCCCCTTACATGTTATTTAACGTTCCTTAACTAAAAAAAATCTTTCGCCAATCAACTAAAACATAGTCACTTTCGTCATTTCTCAACTAAACTTATTATCCAGTCAACTAAAAATTGTCAAAGGAATCTTTCCAACACTGTTCATAACTAAACTTATTCCCTAGTCATCAGAAAATAACCGTGTTCTTCATGTTTCATTGTCATTTCATAACTAACTTTATCCATAGTCAAGTAAGAAAATATAGTCAAAGATATCTATCATCGTCGTTCTTAACTGGCATTATACTTTGTGGAGCACTAAAAAATAGTCAAATGTAACTTTTTCAACACTTTCATAACTAAAATTATATGTCGCTAAGTAAGAAAAATTGTCAAAGGAATCTTTCCAGCACTGTTCTTAACTAAACTTATTCCCCAGTCATCAGAAAATAACCGTGTTCTTCATGTTTCATTGTCATTTCATAACTAAAATTATCGGCCAATCATCAGAAAAAGTCATGTTCATCATGTTTTGGCTTTTGCTCAACTAAAAGTATTCATCGGTCAACTAAAAATAGTTACTTCATCATGTTTCCTTGTCATTTCTTAACTGAAATATCACTTCTCTCATCTGAAAATAGTCAGGATTAACCTCATTCAACACCGTTCTTAACTAAAACAGCCTTTCGCTTAGCTAAAAATTGTCAAAGGAATCTTTTCAGCACTGTTCATAACTAACTTTATCCATAGTCAAGTAAGAAAATATAGTCAAAGATATCTATCATCGTCGTTCTTAACTGGCATTATACTTTGTGGAGCACTAAAAAATAGTCACTGTCGTCATATTTTGTCTTTTTCCTCAACTAAAAGAGTCAAATGTAACTTTTTCAACACTTTCGTAACTAAAATTATATGTCGCTAAGTAAGAAAAATAGTCAAAGGTGCTCTCCGTTACACCAAAGTTACTCTTCGAGAAATCAAAGACACTCTTCAATACATTAAGGACTTACTCAAAGACACCAAAGTTACACTCTAAGACATCCTTCGAGACATCAAAGACATCCTTTAAGACTTCAAGGGCACTCTTCGAGATATCAAAAGACACTCTCAAACACTCAAATTTACTCGCATCCTCAAAGTTATTCTCAGAGTCATCAAAAAGTTAATCTCAGTCATCAAAATGCTATTCTCTAAGTAGCCTTTCGTTCATCAGAGAAACTTTCTAAGACATCTTCGTTCATTAAAGTTAATCTCAGAGGCATAAAAGTTATTCTCGGAGCTATCAAAAAGTTAATCTCTAAAACAACAAAAGTTAATCTCTGTCATCAAAGTTGATCTGCAAGATATCTTCGAGTCATCAAAGTTACTTTTCATTACATCAAAGACGCATTCAAATACTACCCATGTTCTCAGAAGTCATTCTCAAAGTCATCAAAGTTATTCAAAGAGCTAACAAAAGTTATTCTCAGAGTCACCTTCGTTCTTCAGAGAAACTTTCCAAAACATCTTTGTTCATCAAAGTTATTCTCAGAGTTAACAAAGGTAATCTCTAACTCACTCTCAGTCATCAAAGTTAATCCAAGAGACGTCAAAGTTAATCCAAGACATCATCTTTCATCAAAGATATTCTCTCTAAGCCATCAATGTTCTTCTCTAAGACATAAAAGTTATTCTCTATGTCAACAAAAGTTATTCTCTGAGCTAACAAAATACTACTCATGTTCTCAAAGACATTCTCCAATTCATCAATGTTGTTTCAAAGACATCAAAGTTAATCTCAGAGTTATCCAAAGACATTCTCAAAGTCATCTAAAGTTATTCTCTAAGACATCAAAGTTATTCTAAGAGTTATCAAAAGTTATTCTCAGTCATGTTATGTTATTCTCTAACTCTCTTCCATTCATCAAAGACATTCTCTAAGCCCTCAAAGTTATTCTCTAAGACAACAAAGTCATTCCCAGAGTTATCAAAAGTTATTCTTCGAAACATAAAATTTGCTCTGTAAGATATCTTCGTTCATCAAACTTATTCTCAGAGATATCTAAAGTTATTCTCAGAACAATCAAAAGTTATTATAAGACAACAAAAGTTATTCTCAGAGCTACCCAAAGCTATTCTCAGAGTCACCTTCGTTCGTCAGAGAAACTTTCAAAACATCTTTGTTCAACAAACTTGTTTTCAAAGTCATCAAAAGTTAATCTAAGAGACGTTAAAGTTAATCCAAGACATCATTTTTCATCAAAGATATTCTCTCTAAACCATCAATGTTCTTCTCTAAGACATAAAAGTTATTCTCAGAGTCACCTTCGTTCTTCAGAGAAACTTTCCAAAACATCTTCGTTCATAAAAGTTCTTCTCAGAGACATCTAAAGTTAATCTTAGAGTTATCAAAATACTACTCATGTTCTCAAAGACATTCTCCAATTCATCAATGTTGTTTCAAAGACATCAAAGTTAATCTCAGAGTTATCCAAAGACATTCTCAAAGTCATCTAAAGTTATTCTCTAAGACATCAAAGTTATTCTAAGAGTTATCAAAAGTTATTCTCAGTCATGTTATGTTATTCTCTAACTCTCTTCCATTCATCAAAGACATTCTCTAAGCCCTCAAAGTCATTCTCTAAGACAACAAAGTCATTCCCAGAGTCATCAAAAGTTATTCTTCGAAACATAAAATTTGCTCTGTAAGATATCTTCGTTCATCAAACTTATTCTCAGAGATATCTAAAGTTATTCTCAGAACAATCAAAAGTTATTATAAGACAACAAAAGTTATTCTCAGAGCTACCCAAAGCTATTCTCAGAGTCACCTTCGTTCGTCAGAGAAACTTTCAAAACATCTTTGTTCAACAAACTTGTTTTCAAAGTCATCAAAAGTTAATCTAAGACATCTGCTTTCATCAAAGTTATTTTCAGAGACATCTAAAGTTATTATGTAAGACATAAAAGTTATTCTCAGAGACATCAAATGTTATTCTCGAAGTCATCAAAGATATTTTCAGAGACATCTAAAGTTAATTTCTATGTTATAAAGTTATTCTCAGAGACATCTAAAGTTAATCTTGGTCATCAAAGTTGTTCTCTAAACATCAATGTTGTTCTCCAAGACATCAAAGATGTTCTCAAAATCATAAAAGTTATTCCCAGAGCTATCAAAGTTATTCTCAAAGTCATCAAAGTTATTCAAAGAGCTAACAAAAGTTATTCTCTAAGTAACCTTTCGTTCATCAGAGAAGCTTTCTAAGACATCTTCGTTCATCAATGTTGATCTCTAAGTCACCTTTGTTCATCAAAGAAACTCTCCTTCTTCCATCAAGTTATACTTAAGACAACATTGTTGTTCTCTAAGACATCTTCAGGCATAAAATTTCTCCCCAAATGTAACTAGTTCAGCTTTTCATATCAAACTTACACTTCTGTTAAATATATTTTCTTAGACATTTTACCTTTTAAACTGTTCTCTGAACTACACTGTTCAAACCTACGTAACCTATCCTCTCCACCCAATGTTACTTAGTTAACGTAACGTTCCTAAACCTAACTTTACCTATCCTATCCTAACATAACTTACCTTACCTTACCTACCTTTCCTAACTTAACCTGCTTAACCTATCTTACCTAACTTTACCTATATTACCTTACCATACCTTACCTATCTTACCTGACTTTACCTATCTTACCTAACTTAACCTGCATAACCTAACTTTACCTATGTTACCTTACCTACCTTACCTATCTTACCTAACCTAACCTAACCTAACTTTACCTATGTTACCTTACCTTACCTACCTTTCCTAACTTAACCTGCTTAACCTATCTTACCTAACTTTACCTATGTTACCTTACCTTACCTACCTTTCCTAACTTAACCTGCTTAACCTATCTTACCTATCTTACCTAACTTTACCTATCTTACCTAACTTTACCTATGTTACCTTACCTTACATACCTTTCCTAACTTTACCTATCTTACCTAACTTACCTACATTACCTAACTTAACTTAACCTGCTTAACCTAACTTACCTTACCTTACCTAACTTATATAACTTATCTTACCTATCCTAACGTAACCTAACTTGCTTTACCTAACTTAATCTTACATTCCCAAACTGATGTATCCTAACTTATCTAGTCAAACCAGACATGATCTAACTTAAGTATTCCTTCTTGTCTTTGTGTTTCGTCAATCATTGTCTCATATTCATTTACTCATTTCATTAGTTAATTTCTCAAATGGTCACTTATGCATTTCAAGTGCTATTTTGTTAGAGATTGGATATTTAAGCATTTCAAAGAATTATAATTTCTCAAATGGACGTTTTTGCATTTCAAGTGTTATTTGTTTAAGATTGGGTGTTTAACCATTTCAAAGGATTTTTGTTATATATGGGAACTTACTCGTTTCAAGGGCTAATTTCTCAAATGGTCATTTTTGCAGATCAAGGGTTATTTGTTAAAGTTCATCAAGTTGCCCATAAGTTGTATTTATTATGTTTGTTATCTTATGTTCTTATTCCCCAACCCCTTAACCTAACCTCTTGTAATCTTAGTGTATTTAGTAGGTTCTATCTTATGTTCTTATTCCCCAACCCTTTAACCTAACCTTTCAGATGTAGTTTTGTTTCTCCTTTTTGTATATTTTTACCCAAACCATCTTTCCTTCTTTACTTTGATTCTCCTACTCCTTCTAACCCTCCTTTTCTATCTCTCTCCCTTATTCTCTCTCTTCCTCCCCCTCTCTCTCCCTCATTTGCTCAAATGCTCTCTTGTTTCTCAAATTCAAGTCATATTGCTCCCATTCTCACACCCTCATTCTCATTCACTTAGTTTTTCTTTTTCTCAATTCAAGTCTTAGTGCTCCCATGCCCACACTCTCTCTCATTCTCTCTTCTTTGGTCCCATTTTCTTCCGCCCCCTCTCTCTTACTCCTTGCTCTTCTTTCATGCTCTCACTCCCTTGAGCTCTTGTTTCTCAATTTCAAGTCTTAGTAGATCTGATTCTTTACTATTGTAATTTTTATTATTACTATGATAAAGAATGAACTTATATGTGAAAAGAAAGTAAAGAAGGAAAGAAGGTTTGGGTAAAAATATACAAAAAGGAGAAACAAAACTACATCTGAAAGGTTAGGTTAAGGGGTTGGGGAATAAGAACATAAGATAACAAACATAATAAATACAACTTATGGGCAACTTGATGAACTTTAACAAATAACCCTTGATCTGCAAAAATGACCATTTGAGAAATTAGCCCTTGAAACGAGTAAGTTCCCATATATAACAAAAATCCTTTGAAATGGTTAAACACCCAATCTTAAACAAATAACACTTGAAATGCAAAAACGTCCATTTGAGAAATTATAATTCTTTGAAATGCTTAAATATCCAATCTCTAACAAAATAGCACTTGAAATGCATAAGTGACCATTTGAGAAATTAACTAATGAAATGAGTAAATGAATATGAGACAATGATTGACGAAACACAAAGACAAGAAGGAATACTTAAGTTAGATCATGTCTGGTTTGACTAGATAAGTTAGGATACATCAGTTTGGGAATGTAAGATTAAGTTAGGTAAAGCAAGTTAGGTTACGTTAGGATAGGTAAGATAAGTTATATAAGTTAGGTAAGGTAAGGTAAGTTAGGTTAAGCAGGTTAAGTTAAGTTAGGTAATGTAGGTAAGTTAGGTAAGATAGGTAAAGTTAGGAAAGGTATGTAAGGTAAGGTAACATAGGTAAAGTTAGGTAAGATAGGTAAAGTTAGGTAAGATAGGTAAGATAGGTTAAGCAGGTTAAGTTAGGAAAGGTAGGTAAGGTAAGGTAACATAGGTAAAGTTAGGTAAGATAGGTTAAGCAGGTTAAGTTAGGAAAGGTAGGTAAGGTAAGGTAACATAGGTAAAGTTAGGTTAGGTTAGGTTAGGTAAGATAGGTAAGGTAGGTAAGGTAACATAGGTAAAGTTAGGTTATGCAGGTTAAGTTAGGTAAGATAGGTAAAGTCAGGTAAGATAGGTAAGGTATGGTAAGGTAATATAGGTAAAGTTAGGTAAGATAGGTTAAGCAGGTTAAGTTAGGAAAGGTAGGTAAGGTAAGGTAAGTTATGTTAGGATAGGATAGGTAAAGTTAGGTTTAGGAACGTTACGTTAACTAAGTAACATTGGGTGGAGAGGATAGGTTACGTAGGTTTGAACAGTGTAGTTCAGAGAACAGTTTAAAAGGTAAAATGTCTAAGAAAATATATTTAACAGAAGTGTAAGTTTGATATGAAAAGCTGAACTAGTTACATTTGGGGAGAAATTTTATGCCTGAAGATGTCTTAGAGAACAACAATGTTGTCTTAAGTATAACTTGATGGAAGAAGGAGAGTTTCTTTGATGAACAAAGGTGACTTAGAGATCAACATTGATGAACGAAGATGTCTTAGAAAGCTTCTCTGATGAACGAAAGGTTACTTAGAGAATAACTTTTGTTAGCTCTTTGAATAACTTTGATGACTTTGAGAATAACTTTGATAGCTCTGGGAATAACTTTTATGATTTTGAGAACATCTTTGATGTCTTGGAGAACAACATTGATGTTTAGAGAACAACTTTGATGACCAAGATTAACTTTAGATGTCTCTGAGAATAACTTTATAACATAGAAATTAACTTTAGATGTCTCTGAAAATATCTTTGATGACTTCGAGAATAACATTTGATGTCTCTGAGAATAACTTTTATGTCTTACATAATAACTTTAGATGTCTCTGAAAATAACTTTGATGAAAGCAGATGTCTTAGATTAACTTTTGATGACTTTGAAAACAAGTTTGTTGAACAAAAATGTTTTGAAAGTTTCTCTGACGAACGAAGGTGACTCTGAGAATAGCTTTGGGTAGCTCTGAGAATAACTTTTGTTGTCTTATAATAACTTTTGATTGTTCTGAGAATAACTTTAGATATCTCTGAGAATAAGTTTGATGAACGAAGATATCTTACAGAGCAAATTTTATGTTTCGAAGAATAACTTTTGATGACTCTGGGAATGACTTTGTTGTCTTAGAGAATAACTTTGAGGGCTTAGAGAATGTCTTTGATGAATGGAAGAGAGTTAGAGAATAACATAACATGACTGAGAATAACTTTTGATAACTCTTAGAATAACTTTGATGTCTTAGAGAATAACTTTAGATGACTTTGAGAATGTCTTTGGATAACTCTGAGATTAACTTTGATGTCTTTGAAACAACATTGATGAATTGGAGAATGTCTTTGAGAACATGAGTAGTATTTTGTTAGCTCAGAGAATAACTTTTGTTGACATAGAGAATAACTTTTATGTCTTAGAGAAGAACATTGATGGCTTAGAGAGAATATCTTTGATGAAAGATGATGTCTTGGATTAACTTTGACGTCTCTTGGATTAACTTTGATGACTGAGAGTGAGTTAGAGATTACCTTTGTTAACTCTGAGAATAACTTTGATGAACAAAGATGTTTTGGAAAGTTTCTCTGAAGAACGAAGGTGACTCTGAGAATAACTTTTGTTAGCTCTTTGAATAACTTTGATGACTTTGAGAATGACTTCTGAGAACATGGGTAGTATTTGAATGCGTCTTTGATGTAATGAAAAGTAACTTTGATGACTCGAAGATATCTTGCAGATCAACTTTGATGACAGAGATTAACTTTTGTTGTTTTAGAGATTAACTTTTTGATAGCTCCGAGAATAACTTTTATGCCTCTGAGATTAACTTTAATGAACGAAGATGTCTTAGAAAGTTCTCTGATGAATGAAAGGCTACTTGGAGAATAGCATTTTGATGACTGAGATTAACTTTTTGATGACTCTGAGAATAACTTTGAGGATGCGAGTAAATTTTTGAGTGTTTGAGAGCGTCTTTTTGTTATCTCGAAGAGTAACTTTGGTGTTACGGAGAGCACCTTTGACTATTTTTCTTACTTAACGACATATAATTTTTATGAAAGTGCTGAAAAAGTTACATTTGACTATTTTTTCTTACTTAGCGACATATAATTTTAGTTACGAAAGTGTTGAAAAAGTTACATTTGACTCTTTTAGTTGAGGAAAAAGACAAAATATGACGACAGTGACTATTTTAGTGCTCCACAAAGTATAATGCCAGTTAAGAACGACGATGATAGATATCTTTGACTATATTTTCTTACTTGACTATGGATAAAGTTAGTTATGAACAGTGCTGAAAAGATTCCTTTGACAATTTTTAGCTAAGCGAAAGGCTGTTTTAGTTAAGAACGGTGTTGAATGAGGTTAATCCTGACTATTTTCAGATGAGAGAAGTGATATTTCAGTTAAGAAATGACAAGGAAACATGATGAAGTAACTATTTTTAGTTGACCGATGAATACTTTTAGTTGAGCAAAAGCCAAAACATGATGAACATGACTTTTTCTGATGATTGGCAGATAATTTTAGTTATGAAATGACAATGAAACATGAAGAACACGGTTATTTTCTGATGAATGGGGAATATGTTTAGTTAAGAAATGATGAAAGTTATTATTTTTAGTTGATTGACGATGGATAAAAAGCTAGTTATGAACAGTTTTGGAAAGTTTCCTTTGACAATTTTTTCTTGATGAAACATAGCGGCTGTTAAGAAAGTGCTGAAAGAAGTTTCCTTTGACAATTTTTAGCTAAGAGAAAGGTTGTTTTAGTTAAGAACAGTGTTGGACGAGGCTATTTCTGACTATTTTTAGTTGACTGGATAATAAGTTTAGTTGAGAAATGACGAAAGTGACTATGTTTTTTAGTTGACTGGCGAAAGATTTTTTAGTTATGAAATGACAATGAAACATGAAGAACACGGTTATTTTCTGATGACTAGGGAATAAGTTTAGTTATGAACAGTGTTGGAAAGATTCCTTTGGCAATTTTTTGGTTGATTGGATAATAAGTTTAGTTGAGAAATGACGAAAGTGACTATGTTTTTAGTTGATTGGTGAAAGATTTTTTAGTTAAGGAACGTTAGATAACATGTAAGGGGAAAAACCCAGAGAACATATGGGGAACATGGCAAAGAACATATGTAAGAAAAGTTGATGAATACAGTGAACATGAAAACATGATAAGGAGAATAGGGATTACAAAGAATGAATAATGGACTTGTGAAGAACATGGAGAATATGACAAAGAATGTAGAAAACATGTAAGTGAAGGTGAAAAAACGAAGTGATCTTGTGAGGAACATGAACTTGTAGAGGAACATGAATATTGCAAAGAACACAAAATATGGAAGTTAGCATGAATATTGAGTATAAAAGTTGTAAAGAGAACATGTGATGAACATGAAAACATAGAAAATATGACTAGAATTTGTAGAGAAAGTAATGAGACTAAGAGAAAGATTATAGAAAAAATGGAGATACTTGTGAAAATATAAACTGAATGGGACTGTGAACATTTGAAGAACATGGAGTGAACATAGAAAACATGGACAAAATGTGAAGAACACAGCTGAATATAGAGAAAATATGCAAATACAGTATGATTATTGAAGGTTTTTGATACGTTGGGGATGAGAAGGGTAAAGTAAATACTCTGATAAACAGATAGGCTGGAGAGGGACTTGATCGAATATATTTATGTCTGATGATCTAAGGCTGAGGAAATGGAGCTTGGTTAATGCCCCGATTAATTTTACTACGTTAGAAAATACGGTGATCTTAAATCTCAGGGTGATTTAGTTGGAAAATAAAGAACTTGTACAAATGAACTAAGCTGGGGCACAAGAGTTGAAACTTGATAACTGAACTGGTTATTTACTATGTCTGAAAATGTAGTTGGGTGATTTGGACTGAGAGTAATGATTTTACAAAAGTGAGCTTGGACAGAGGACAAGAGCTAGAGTTTTATAATTGTTTACTTCATATTTACTATGTTTGAAATACAGCGGGTAAAAATTTCAGGGAAATTGATGGTTTATTTACAAAGATATGAAAGAGAACTAAGGCGGGGACGAGAGCTGGAGCTCGATAACTGACTTGTTTTTATTTACTAACTTTGAAGTATGTCTGCTTTAAATTTTAGGGAAATTGATGGGTTATTTACAAAGATACGAAGGAGAACTAAGGCGGGGACGAGAGCTGGAGCTCGATAACTGACTTGATTTTATTTACGGTGTCTGAAATACAGAGGGTAAAAATTTCAGGGAAATTGGACTGTTACTAACGATCTTGTATAAACGAACTAAGGTGGGGGACAAGCGCTGGAGCTCGATAACTGTTTTGATCTTATTTACGGAGCCTGAAATACAGAGGGTAAAAATTTCAGGAAAATTGGACTGTTACTAACGAAGATACGAGAGAGAGCTAAGGCGGAGGACAAGCGCTGGAGCTTGGTAACTGTTTTGATCTTATTTACGGAGCCTGAAATACAGAGGGTAAAAATTTCAGGAAAATTGGACTGTTACTAACGAAGATACGAGAGAGAGCTAAGGCGGAGGACAAGCGCTGGAGCTTGGTAACTGTTTTGATCTTATTTACGGTCCCCGAAATACAGAGGGTAAAAATTTCAGGGAAATTGGACTGATACTAACGAAGATACGAGAGAGAGCTAAGGCGGAGGACAAGCGCTGGAGCTTGGTAACTGTTTTGATCTTATTTACGGTCCCCGAAATACAGAGGGTAAAAATTTCAGGGAAATTGGACTGATACTAACGAAGATACGAGAGAGAGCTAAGGCGGAGGACAAGCGCTGGAGCTTGGTAACTAAATTACTGTATTGAACTACATTTGAAATATGATTATTTTAAAATTTTAGAGGGATTGGAATGATAGTATTCATTATACGACAGGGGACTAAGGTGGGGGATCGTGAGCTAGAACATGCTTACTAACATGATTTATTTGTGTAAAACTGACTTGCTTAATGAAAAGGAGCAAACATACGATGTTGGAAAATAGTTGAACTGAATGAAAGGAGAGAGAGAGAGAGGAGGGACGGTCCAGATATTATGAAGATAAGATAAGATTAAGAGCCGACTGGCTGTCCGGGCGTAAGGTAAATAAAGGTGACGCGAGAGATTGCGAGGTAAGGGGGGAGGGAGGGGGGTGTGAGGTACGAGACTTGAAAACCATGACTTACACAGGTGATTTTCTAAATTTATATGAATAACTAAGGCTTACATAGACGATTTTGTAAGTTGAAAACATGTAAAATATGTCCGTAGAGTTCTCCTGGAAGCCCTAAAGTGCTACACACGTTATTTGAATTTCTCCCATAAGGCCTTAACAAACTTCTATGTCTCGGAAATTATTTTTCTCATAAGAAATCCTTACTTCTAAAATCTGTGACACAAAATTTACCTGAAAACCCTGGCTCACACGCGAGATATTGGAACCTCAAAACCCTGGCTCCACACAGACGATATTGGAATCTGAAAACCCTGGCCCGCACAGACGATATTTTCCCTTTGGAACCTGAAAACCATGGCTCACACAGGGGATTTTTTCCCTTTGGACCTGAAAACTATGGCTCACACAGGGGATTTTTTCCCAGAAAAAAAAATCCTCTGTGAGGCGCCTTCCCTACTACTATTCTATGTAAAGCTGGAAAATGATATTATCCAACACAAATACGTGAAGTGTGTGAAAGCTGTATATTAAATGCAGATGACATAAATTGTTCATTTGACAATATATGTTGGTAATCTTTACAACAATATGAAAGGGAGTAAAATATTTCCTTTATATAAAATAAAATTAATCAATTATATGTTGTTTGTTTCCATATTAAACATTATGAATAAAAATATAAGTGAGCTTACCATGTACAACAGGTATATGTTTATTCTTTTCTGATCTCTTAATATTTGCCTGAGCCTGGCTTTCCGGCTGAGCTTTACGTTTGACATCAAAAAGCCTATAGCCACACTTGCAGACATGTTGATTAATGTTCAAGATAATATTACATGAGGGACATAATCGCTGTAAAGCGTTTCTCAGGACTGAAAAATAAAGATAATTTGGGTTATGATAAACTGTGCAGTACAGTGTAATTACATTCTAATGTAGAACTTCCTAAGCTCACCAGAAGTGACACACAATATGAGAAATCATTCATATTTGAATGATCAAATAAATAAGCAAATGATGAATGAATGAATTGAATGAACAAATCATTCAACACAAAAGACCACATGGATAGTGAAATCTGGATCCCAAATTATAATCTATATAGATGTGACAGAGTAATTAGGTCAAGTGGAAGAGTAGGTCTGTATATTAATGAGGAACTGGAATGAACAGCGCTCCTGAACTCAACTTATGAGGTGATACTTGGAGGTACTTGGAATCAGGGTAGTGATTGGAATCATTAATCAAATATTAATCTAATTATTATTTTAATATACAAACCGCAAGATGCAACAGTTGAGAAATTCCCTGAGCAAATCCACAAAATAGAGAATATCCTTGATAACTTAACAAACCCAGTACCAGATATTATCTTCCTTGCAGACTTCAATCTGCCCATTTTAAAATGGAGAATAGTAAACAATAACATTATAGCAGGAAATCAACCTGGAAATAACCAACTACAGGTCAGAGAACTACTGAGATTCTGTGGCAAATTCTCGCTCAGTCAGCAGATTACAGAACCAACTTGGAATGAAAACACGCTGGACCAGATATTCACGAACAATGATGAGCTAATCAAAGACATTACTGTCTCAGACAACATTGAAGTGAAAACTAACATTAATAAATGTAGTAGGTCTAAGAGAAACAACAAGTGAGAAAGGTTATTCAATAAATTCAATTTTAAAAAATAATAATAAAAGGATAGACTAGACAAAATAAACGGGGAACTTACAAACATTCAATGGGAATATGTTCTAAGTAATAAAAATCATACACAAAGAATAGAAAAACTGACTTCTGAAGCCTATGAAGACTGTCTGAAACATGTTCCTTTGAGGAAAGCCAGAAAGAGGTCTAACGTAGAAAGAGAACGCAGACGACACTACAAAAAAGACAAAAAATAACAAAAATGATTAAGCAGACACGACTTTCCATACAAAGAAGGAATAATTTAAACAGGGAGATTAAAAAGAGAGACTGAAGCATTCATATCAGATTGAAGAAAGGCAACTAGACACAAAAGCAATTCAAGAAATAAAGGAAAACCCAAAATATTTCTTCACTTATGCTAAATCAAAAGCAAAAATCACTGCCAGTATTGGACCTGTTTGTATTAGTGAAGGTTCATACATTGAGGATGACAAATTTCTAATTTGTCATAACACTAATTTTACAATTAGTAAAATCCTAAAAAAGCTGTATGAGGATATGTTTAGCACTCAGATACACAGCATGAAAGCCGAAAATCTGGATAACTTCTTTATGTGTGATATCCAAACCCCTATAAATATAACTGATATCAACACGAGCATGGCAGATTTTGAAAGAGAATTTTACAATATGCCCATGCACTCAGCCCCGGGTCCATACTCATGGAATTCAATATTTATAAAGAAATGCAAAGTGACAGTAGCACAGGCACTCAGTATAGTGAGTAGGAAGAGATTGGACATGGGGAGATACCAGATGTGCTGAAAGCAGCAGACATAGCCCCTCTACACAGGGGAGGGAGCAAAGCATTGGCAAAGAATTATAGACCAGTTGCACTAACGTTCCACATAATAAAAGTATTTGAGATATTGATCAGGAGTCAGGTCACTAGTTTCATGGAAACAAATGATCTCCACAATCCAGGCGAACGTGGATTTAGAGCTGGAAGCTCATGCCTCTCACAGCTACTTGACCATTACAACAAATTCACTGAGGCATTAGAAGAAAAAGGGAATGCAAATGTGGTATACACGGATTTTGCAAAGGCATTCGATAAATTTGACCATGGAGTGATAGCACACAAACTGAGGTCAATGGGAATAACTGGTAAAATAGGAAGCTGGATACTCAGTTTTCTGTCAAACAGAACACAAAGAGTAACAGTCAACCAAATAAAATCGAGTCCAAGAGCAGTTAAAAGCTCTGTACCTCAAGATACAGTCCTTGCACCATTGCTTTCCCTTATTCTCATATCAGACATAGACTCATATACAAGGCATATCATCCTTTGCAGATGACACAAAAATCAGCATAAAAATGACCTCTGCTGAAGATATTGAAAAACTACAAGCAGATACAGTATTAATTAATAAAGTTTACGACTGGGCAGCAGAAAAAAACATCATGTTTAACAGTGACAAAATCCAGGTACTCAGATATGGTAAAAATGAAAACCTTAAACATAATACAGGGTACGAAACACAATAAAATTTGTCCATAGTAGGAAAGCAACATGTAAAGGATTTGGGAATAATAATGTCTGACGAACTAAAGTTTAGGTAGCATAACCAAGCAAATATTGCGGCAGCCAGAAAAATGATAGGAAGGATTACGAGAACTTTAAAATCCAGGGATCCCATCACAATGGTTGTACTCTTCAAGTCACTTGTGTTGTCCCGTCTTGAGTACTGCTCAGTACTCACTTCCCACTTCAGAGCAAGTGAATATTGCTGAAATAGAGGGAATACAGAGAACATATAAGGCATGCATAGACTCGATAAAGCACCTAAATTTCTGGGATCGTCTCAAAGCTCTCCAAATATACTCACTAGAAAGGAGACAAGAGAGATACCAAATAATATACACATGGAAAATACTGGAGGGCCAGGTCCCAAATCTACACAGTAAAATAACAACATACTGAAGTGAACGATATGGAAGAAAATGCAGAATATAACCAGTGAAGACCAGGGGTGCCATTGACACAATCAGAGAACACGGAATAAACATCAGAGGTCTGCGGTTTTTCAACATACTCCTAGCAAGCATACGAAACATTGTCGGAACAACCGTGGACTCGTTCAAGAGAAAACTAGATAGTTTTCTCAAAGGAGTACCGGGCTGTGGTGGGCATGTGGGCCTGCAGGCCACTCCAAGCAACAGCCTGGTGGACCAAACTCTCACAAGTCAAGCCTGGCCTACTGCCAGGCTTGGTGAGTAAAAGATCTCCCATCAAGCAGGTATTGATTGCACTTTAAATACTTAGTATAAGAAGTGATATTTAATATCTGATGACGGATGGAGGGTAGGCAATCCAAGAGAGGAGATGCATACTCTAGATGAAAGCAAACTTAAGTAATACTTAATACAATATTCTAAATTGGAATTTTAGGCAATAATCTACAATCTTTGGATGACAAAAACACACATCATAAAATGATGTTGCAATGATCTTTACGTCTGTCTGGGACAATTATCAAGTTGTGTAATTAATGTTTTGGTGAATCATTTGCTAATTATAGTCTGAGGTAAATGGATACTATGTAGCATGCAAGACTGCTTCATACACTTTTTCTGGCCTGAAAATTATAATAATTTGGGCTATAATAGAGTATGCAATATGATTAAAATATAGTATCGTGATAAAGGAAACCTAATCCTAATTAGAATGAAACTTACTTGGATTATTGGAATCCATTGTTGCAATGTCTCTCAGATATTCAACTGCATGAGAAACAATATCACTGGCTGAAATTGATGTTGGGCTGCTGTAAAATTTACCTAAAAAGTACAAAAGTATTTAAAACCAGGCATAAAATAGAATCAGTTTAGATTAATTATATAAAGCTACAAGAACAAGGTAGGATGCATACTTGTACCACCATCCAAAAACTGCAAATGAGAGTTGTGACACGCAAATCTCATAAGCACTTTTTTGTTTACATATTAACTTCTTGGCATTTTTCCAGTAATTAAACTGAGATAAAAATAAAATTAATACATGTGAAAATACAAGCAAAATATAACTGAAATATGAACAATGAAACTTTACAGATGATACAGAAGACACATGAAAATTGGCACTGTAGGAGACATTGAAAAAACAGAAATAACATGATGTTTAACAGTAATAAGTTACAGGTGCTGAAGTATGGTGGAAACGAGGAAATTAAATGAAACAAGGAGTACAGGACAGAATCAGACTTACTCTAAGAAGGAAAAAACATACAAGAGATCTGAGAATTACGACGTCTGACGACCTCACATTTTGTGACATAACCAAACAAATATAGTGGCAGCCAGAAAAATAATGGGATGGTTTATGAGAACGTTAAAATTCAGACACCCCACCCACAGCAATGCTAATACTATTTAAATAACTGGTGCTGTCCCATCTTGGGTATTGCTCGGTACTGACTCCCCTTTTCTGAACAGGAGAGATCTCCGAATTAGAGGGAATACAGACACCATAAACAGCAAGCATAGAAATGATAAAACATCTAAATAATTGAGACCGTCTCAAAGCTCTCAAAATGTACTCTCTGGACAGGAGACAAGAATGGTATCAAATAATACATATATGGAAGATACTGGAGGGCCAGGTCCCAAATTTGCACAGCATAATATAACAACATACTGGAGCTAAATATACAGAAGAAAATTAATAATAGAAACAATGAGGAGTAGAGGTGTCATAGGTACAATCAGAGAGCAAAGTCTTAACAGTAGGGGTCAAGGGCTGTTAGCTAGGCTAGGCAAGGGTAGACTAGGCTTGGCTAGTGTGGGCTAGGTTATGCTAGGAAGAAGTAGGCTAGGCTGATTTACTCCACCAGTAATTGGGAGGGAGAGGAAGGGGGGAAAACCTCAATATAAGCCTAACTTGTAGCTTCCTGTTCCCTGACACAATGATTTAATTTATGTCAGGCTTTCAGCACAGCCGCATAAAAAACCTTGGTTATTTATTTATTTATATACAAGAAGGTACACTGGGGGTTAAGAGAACATAGGAATCATGATGATTTTACAATCTTGCCTGAAACGCTATGCTTACTAGTGGCTTTAAGTATTATATGTACTACCTCTATCTATAAATCAAACAATGTTTGTACTGTAACTCTGCATCTATGTATGTACTTTTCCTAAATAAATTATTATTATTATTGTAAAGCCACTAGCACGCATAGCGTTTCGATCAAAAATCCCTTGATCTGATAGCTACCCAGAAGCTGGGTAGCTTTTTTTGCCCTGTGACTACTCTTCTGACATTCCCTAACTTTTTGCAATATTGTTAAACTAATAACAATTAACAGTAGTTAAATATTACATGAATAATCGAACTGATGTGGCCATACCTCGTTGTTGTGGAGCCCGGTCGTTCCGTTCGTATACAGCATACAAAGGTTACGAAGGTTAATCTAACCTAAAACAACAGAGCCTAGAAATGACTAACCTGAGCTAAGAAATCCTAAGCTATAAATATTTACAACAATACACTGGTTGTTTTTGTTGATATAGGGGCGATGACATAAGTACACTGGTTATGTTGTGTTGATTTAGGGGCGATGACATAAGTAAACTGGTTATGTTGTGTTGATTTAGGGGCAACGAACTGGTTATTAGACCATGTTTTATACATAAGCAAAAACAAGGTGTAATTATTTTAATTATAATAATAATAACGACAAAAAGTTAATAATTAATGTACTTCTTAAGCAAAATTCGCCAAATCTTAGTTTTCTTTAGGAAAAAAAAAAAAAACTTAAAAGACATTTGGAAAGAGATATGCAGACTATGTCTTACATTTTATTCCGTTATTTACAATAAAAGAACAATTAAACATTACTTAACAGTGGCCAATTACTTATATCTCATATAAACGTTGCAAAAGAAGTTTAGGATGAAATTTAGGATATTACACATTAAAAAAACGAATACATTAATACCTAAACAGTTTGTAATTACAGTGATAAATTGTGCCAAACATTACACAATATTATTTACTACGAAGCGTATGATAACTCCAAACGGCATGATTTCAACAGGATTTTTTTATAGTTGTCAAAAAACTCTGATTTTAATTACCAAGTATCTGTCACAATGTATTTTATATAATTATGAGGCAGTGGAACCACCAAATTTTTCTGTATTATAAATGCATAATGCTAAATTTCTATATACATAACAGTAAAATAATAACCACCTACATTTAAGGATAACTAGGAAGTAATTATCAAAAGAAGGCACCAAACCGGGAAGGCTGTGTAACACCATCAAATGTGCGGAATAATCAGAGGGCGCTAAATATTACCAAGGATGCCAATATGAGAACAAAAACGCATAAGGCAAACGATATCAAAAGTATCCGAGTCACCAAGAATTCTATCGAGGGACAGGTGACCACGAGGGGTGGTCGGAAAGCAAGACACACGCTCCTCCTGGAAGTCAGGACATTCAAGAAGGACATGCACGACCGTAAGAGGGACAATGCAATTAGAACAATAAGGAGCTGGGCGGCGCTCCATCAAGTGACCATGGGTTAAGCGAGTATGGCCAATATGCAACCATGCCAGAGCCGTTTCCCATCGCCGGTTACAGTGGTAGGAGGACGGCCACGAGGAACCACAACATTTAAGAGTACATAGTTTGTTACCAGTAACAGACGATCAAGAAGCCTGCCAATGAGTAAGAATGGAGGAATGGATAACCGGGTAAAAGTTGGAATAAGGAATACCTTTACGAGAGATGAGACAAGAGGGGACAGCTTCCCTGGCGGCAGCATCCGCACGCTCATTTGAAGACACACCAATATGGTTGGGAACCAAACAAAACTCAACCAACTGAAATTTACTGTGAACAAGAAACAGCCAATGCTGGATCTCTACAACAACTGGATGAACTGGATTAAAGGACCCGAGAGCCATTAGGGCACTATGAGAGTTAACAACCACCACAAAGGAAGATTGACAACGAGAGAGCAGGAGACGAAGAGCATAGAGAATGCCATAAAGCTCCACTGTGAAGATGCTAGTCTCTGGAGGTAAGCGACACATAAGTGTGATCAGGAAAAACAACAGAGTAGCCAACACCCTCCGCAGACTTAGACCCATCGGTGAAGACGGAAACGGAGTGAGAGTGAAAAGAAATGTGCTCGAGGAAAAGGCGTTTTAGAACCGAAGGAGGGCTAAAAGCTTTAGGGATGCGGGTCAAGGATGTACAAAACTACGGAAGGGGGACTCCACGGGGGCAAAGAAGGAACAACACGAGGAGAAATATTAGAAATACGAATGGAAAGAGAATCCTGTAAGCGAGACAACCGGACAGAAAGAGGGAGGTGCTGAAGAGGAACAGGAACCGCAGGAGTAGTAAAAGTTAAAGCACAGCAGAGGCGAGAGGAAGGATGTTGCAGGAGGAAGGAAGGACCGCACAAGATAGCGAAGACAGTAGCGATCACGGCAGTCCTGGAGAAATAGGAAGCCAGTGTCAACATGCAAACTGAGGACGGGAGTCCAACGAAAGGCACCAGAACCGAGGCGCAACCCAGTATGGTGCAAAGCATCAAGACGGATAAGAGTAGAAGGAGAAGAAGACGAGTAAGCAGGGCAACCATAATCGAGCTTAGACAGGACGAGAGAGGAATGTAAAGCAAGGAGTGCGCACCTATCCGCTCCCCAAGAAAAATGGGATAATACCCGAAGGAGGGTAAGGGCCTTAGAGCACTCAACACGGAGGTAAGAGATATGAGGACCAAGACAAACGAGTGTCAAAGAATAACCCCAAAATCTTCGCGGAATCTTTGTATTCAAGGGGATGACCATAAAGTGACAGATGGACAAAGAACGACCCGTTTTCGAGAAAAATTCATGGCACAAGTCTTAGTTGTAGAGAACTTGAAGCCATGAAGGGAGCCGGTCGGCCGAGCGGACAGCACGCGGGACTTGTGATCCTGTGGTCCTGGGTTCGATCCCAGGCGCCGGCGAGAAACAATGGGCAGAGTTTCTTTCACCCTATGCCCCTGTTACCTAGCAGTAAAATAGGTACCTGGGAGTTAGTCAGCTGTCACGGGCTGCTTCCTGGGGGTGGAGGCATGGTCGAGGACCGGGCCGCGGGGACACTAAAAAAAAAGCCCCGAAATCCTCTCAAGATAACCTCAAGATGATCGGTGGCCCAAGACGACACGGCATCATTCGCAAGTTGAAGCCGGCGTTGAAGGAGAGGCGAATCATCACCCTGACAGCAAAGGGTAAGATCATCGACAGAGAGCGGAGAAGACGCCTGAAGGAAGAGAGGAAAGAAGACCATTGAGGGCAACCAGAAAGAGAGTAGTGCTCAGAAACGAACACTACTACCCTGGGGCACACCTTCGTATTGCTAAAAAGAGGCAGAGAG
Organism: Procambarus clarkii; assembly: GCF_040958095.1. Taxonomy (NCBI): domain Eukaryota; kingdom Metazoa; phylum Arthropoda; class Malacostraca; order Decapoda; family Cambaridae; genus Procambarus; species Procambarus clarkii. Next base: position 16,302,747 of record NC_091228.1, read on the forward strand.
AGTGGTACCAAGCCTCACCCGAAAGGAACGACGAGAGGGGAAGCTGCGTTGAAAGAGAGGGAGATGACCACGAAGGCCAAAAGAATGAATCTGGGATAGAATATGATATCGCCAAGTGGTGTCGTAAGCCTTTTCCAGGTCAAAAAGAACGGCAACAACGGAGGTCTTCGCCGCAAAAGTAGTACGAATATAGACCTCCAAGTTTAGCAGGATATCTGTTGTGCTGCGGCACTTGCGGAAACCAAATTGAGAAGGGGAGAGGAGGTGATTGTGTTCCAGGAACTACATCAGACGAACGTTAACCATACGTTCAAAGAGTTTGCAGACAACTTGTGAGGACAATGGGGCGAAATTCTTTAGGGGATGTTCCCAGAGACCCTGGTTTGCGAACAGGGAGGACAACGGCATCGAGCCAGTCCTCAGGGACTGACGACGACTCCCAGATCCGATTAGACTCAGTAAATACTGAGACGTGCACGGAGAGAGATGGCGAAGCATCTCATAATTAATGAAATCGGAACCCGCCGCCGTTGAACCGCAGAGGGCAATGGCAGAACGAAATTCAGAGAGAGAGAGACAAGGGATCGTTATAGGGAAGTCTAAGACGAGTGCAGAAATTCAAAGGATGAGATTCAAGAACAGGTTTATGAAGAAGGAAAGATTAGGGAAGATGAAGACCAGAGCTAACAGAAGATAAGTGGGAACCCAGTTCGGTAGTGACCTGCAACGGATCCGCCACAAGAGAACCACGTAGGTGAAAGACCAGTGAAACATCGGGAACGAACTTACCCGCTATCTTGCGGAAACGCTTCCAGATCTGTGGGAGGAGTTTCGGACGTAATGGTGTTGACATAAGAAGCCCAACATTCACGTTTAGCCGTATGGATGGCTCTACGGGCCACCGCACTCGCCTTCCGAAAAAAAAAAGAATCGGCTTTCTGCCGACGGCGGTGTCTCTTCCAGGCTGCACGCTTACAACAGACAACCCGAGCATAATCTGCATTCCACCAGGGAACGCACTTCCGTGGACCCCGAGAGGAAGAGCGAGGAATAGAGCGGAGGGCAGTGTCGAAGAGCCATGAAAAAGGAGGAGAGAGCGAGGGAGAGGCAGAAGGGAGAGGTCAGAGAGCAGCATTGTGGGTGAATAGGTTCCAGTCCGCTATAGCAAACTGCCACCTAGGGAAGGAGAGGGTAAGGTGAAAAGAGAAAAAGATAACTAGGATGGGGAAATGGTCACTGCCATGGAGGTCATCAAGAACCTGCCACGTGAAATCTAAGTAAAGAGAAGTCGAGCAAAGAGAAAGATCAAGACAGGAAAGGGTGTGAGTATGAGAGTCCAAATGCATGGGCTCACCAGAATTCAGAAGAGACAGGGAAGAAGAGAGGATAAACGGCTCAAGAAGGCGACCTCGGGTGTTCGTCAGAACATCACCCCAAAGGGAATGATGACAATTGAAATCACCCAGCAGGAGCACAGGCTCCGGCAAGGAGTCTAGTAGGTGTTTTAGATCAGGAAAAGAAAGCAGGGCACTCATGGAGGAGAAATGGAACAAACGGTGTACCATTTCCCCACAAAGATACGAACAGCAGAACAATGGAGAGGCGAAGGAAAAAGTAAGGGGACATCAGAGCTAATCAAGAGAGCGGAAGAGTTGGGAGCCCCAGTAACAGCCGGGGGGGGGGGGGGGGAGAGAAAGGAATAGCCACGAAAGCGACCAGGACTAACACCAAGCATCGGCTCCTGTAGACAGACACAAAGGGGCGACAACCGCGAAAACAGAAGTTGGAGTTCAAGGAAATTGGCGTAATAACCCCAAACGTTCCATTGAAGAATAGACATCGACTAGAAGAGAAAGGACAACAGAAAACAATTAAGAAACAAAAGCGAAAGAGCAACATAGCACGTTAAAGATGATCAGGGTCAGGCATGGGTTAACTGAGGAAAGACGGAGGGAAGTAAGCGGGAGAACAGACCAGAGGTGGATGGGCGGGGTCCGGAGGAGACAACCGAGAGGAGCAGGCAAGGACAGCAGCAGGAAGAGAGGAGCGCACCTCAGCAAGGGCAGCAATCGAGAGGGAAGCGGGGGCCAAAGAAATCCCTGTTCCTGCTATGGAACAGGGGGCGCAACTACGGAAATGAGAGGGGAAGGAACGATAGAGTCAGAAGTAAGAGGCCGAGGAACAAAGCGAAGCGTTCTTACCCGCCGGGGAGAAGGAAGGAGAGGAGCCAGGCTCATGCTTCTGACTTAAAGAGACAGGTGTACCAGCAACTACATACTGGACAACGGATTCCAGCGTCTTAACAGAAGCTGAACGAGAGCACACACAACGGCCGTTAGGAGAGCGATGAACATCAGCCCGCACCGACAGGCGGCGGGAAGATGAAGACCAGAAGACGAAGATAGACGGAGGAGGAGGAGGATTGGAGGGAGAAGAGGAGGACGACACGAGAGACATGACCGACCGGGTAGAAAGAAGGGAAACCCCAGATATAGGACCAGGAGGGAGACCCTTTTTGAACTCAAAAGAATGGATGAGGGGGCAGTGGGCGTATCAGTGTCCAAGGCCCGGAAACAGTTGAGAGTGAGGAAGGTGGGAAGGACGAAGAGAGGAAGAGCACAACGCGAGCATAAGACACATTAGCATAAGGCGGGAGCAGGCAAGCCTGGCGCCTCGCCCCAGGAAGAAATAAACGCTCCCGGTGCTTCAAGTTGAGGACGACAGCCTCAAGTAAGTAAGTAATTATCAAAAGAAGGCACCAAACCGGGAAGGCTATGTAGCACCATCAAATGCGCAAAATAATCAGAGGGCGCTAAATATCACCAAGGATGCCAATACAAGAACAAAAACGCATAAGGCGAACGATATCAAAAGTATCCGAGTCACCAAGAATTCTATTGAGGGACAGGTGACCGCGAGGGGCGGTCGGAAAGCAAGACACACGCTCGTCCTGGAAGTCAGGACATTCAAGAAGGACATGCACGACCGTAAGAGGGACAATACAACTAGGACAATAAGGAGCAGGGCGGCGCTCCATCAAGTGACCATGGGTTAAGCGAGTATGGCCAATACGCAATCTCGCCAGAGCTGTTTCCCACCGCCGGTTACGGTGGAAGGAGGACGGCCACGAGGAAACAACATTTAAGAGTACATAGCTTGTTACCAGTAACAGACAACCAAGAAGCCTGCCAACGGGTAAGGACTGAGGAATGGATAACCGGGTTAAAGTCGGAATACGGAATGCCTTTACGAGAGATGGGACAAGAGCGGACAGCTTCCTTGGCGGCAGCATCCGCACGCTCATTTAAAGACACACCAAAATGGCTGGGAACCCAACAAAACTCAACCGACTTAAATTTACTGTGAACAAGAAACAGCCAATGCTGGATCTCGACAACTACTGGATGAACCGGATTAAAGGACCCGAGAGCCATGAGGGCACTACGAGAGTCAACAACAAATACAAAGGAGGACTGACGACGAGAAAGCAGGAGACGAAGAGCATAGAGAATAGCATAAAGTTCCGCAGTAAAGATACTAGTCTCCGGAGGTAAGCGACACATATAAGTGCGATCAGGAAAAACAACAGAGTAGCCAACACCGTCCGCCGACTTAGATCCATCGGTGAAGACAGAAACGGAGCGGGAGTGAGAAGAAAAGTGCTCAAGGAAAAGGCGTTTTAGAACCGTAGGAGGGGTAAAAGCTTTAGTGATACGGATCAAGGAAGTACAAAACCGCGGAAGAGGGACTCTCCACGGGGGCAAAGAAGGAACAACACGAGGAGAAACATTAGAAATACGAACGGAAAGAGAATCCTGGAGGCGAGATAACCGGACAGAAAGAGGGAGGTGGTGAAGAGGAACAGGAACCGCAGGAGGGGTAAAAGTTAAAGTACGACAGAGGCGAGAGGAAGGATGATGTAAGGACCGCGCAAGATAGCGAAGACAGTAGCGATCACGGCGGTCCTGGAGAGACAGGAAGCCAGTGTCAATATACAAGCTAAGGACGGGAGTCGAACGAAAGGCACCAGAACTGAGGCGCAACCCAGTATGGTGCAAAGCATCAAGACGGCGAAGAGTAGGAGGAGAAGCAGACGAGTAAGCAGGGCAACCATAATCGAGCTTAGACAGGACAAGAGAGGAATGTAAAGCAAGGAGATTGCGCCTATCTGCTCCCCAAGAAGTATGGGACAAGACCCGAAGGAGGGTAAGGGCCTTAGAGCACTCAACACGGAGGTAAGAGATATGGGGAGACCAAGACAAACGAGTGTCAAGGAATAACCCCAAAAGCTTTGCGGAATCTTTGTATTCAAGGGGATGACCATAAAGTGACAAAGAGGGGCGAAGAACAACCCATTTCCGCGTAAAAGTCATGGCACAAGTCTTAGAAGTAGAGAACTTGAAGCCATGACCGGTGGCCCAAGATGACACGGCATCAATTGCAAGTTGAAGCCAGCACTGAAGGAGAGGCGAATCATCACCCTGACAGCAAAGGGTAAGATCATCGACATAGAGAGCGGAGAAGACACCAGAAGGAAGAGAAGAAAGAAGACCATTGAGGGCAACCAGAAAAAGAGTAGTGCTCAGAACACTACCCTGGGGCACACCTTCGTATTGCTGAAAAGAGGCAGAGAGCGCGGTACCAAGGCGCACCCGAAAGGAACGACGAGAGAGGAAGCTGCGGAGAAAGAGAGGGAGATGACCACGAAGGCCAAAAGAATGAAGTTGAGATAGAATATGAAATCTCCAAGTGGTGTCGTAAGCCTTTTCCAGGTCAAAAAGGACGGCAACAACGGAGGTCTTCGCAGCAAAAGCAGTACGAATATAGACCTCCAAGTTCACCAGGACATCTGTCGTGCTGCGGCACTTGCGGAAACCAAATTGAGAAGGGGAGAGGAGGTGATGGTGTTCCAGGAACCACATCAGACGAACGTTAACCATATGTTCAAAGAGTTTGCAGACACAACTTGTGAGAGCAATAGGGCGAAAGTCCTTAGGGGAAGTACCCAGAGACCCTGGTTTGCGAACAGGGAAGACAACGGCATCGAGCCAGTCCTCAGGGACTGACGACGACTCCCAGATCCGATTATACAGACTCAGAAAATACTGAGACGTGCACGGAGGGAGATGGCGAAGCATCTCATAATGAATACCATCGGAGCCCGCCGCCGTAGAACCGCAGAGGGCCAGGGCAGAACGAAGTTCAGAGAGAGAGAAGGGATCATTATAGGGTAGGTGAAGACGAGGGCAGAAATCTAAAGGACGAGACTCAAGGACAGGTTTACGAAGAAGAAAAGATTGGGGAAGATGAAGACCAGAGCTAACAGAAAAAAAGTGGGAACCCAGTACGGAAGCAACCTGCAACGGGTCCGCCACAAGAGTATCATGGAGGTGAAGGACCGGTGAGAAATCGGGAACGAATTTACCCGCTATCTTGCGGATACGCTTCCAGATCTGGGCCAGAGGAGTTTCGGACGTAATTGTTGAGACATAAGATGCCCAACATTCACGTTTAGCCGTACGGATGGCCCTACGGGCCACCGCACTCGCTTTCCGAAAGAAAAGAAAAGAATCGGTCGTCTGCCTACGGCGGTGCCTCTTCCAGGCTGCACGCTTACAGCGGACAGCCCAAACACAGTCCGCATTCCACCAGGGAACGCACTTTCGTGGACCCCGAGAGGAAGAGCGAGGGATAGAGCGGAGGGCAGCGTTGAAGACAGTGTCATGACAAAGGAGGAGAGCGCGAGAGAGAGGCAGAAGGGAGAGGTCAGAGAGAATAGCACTGAGGGAAAATAGGGTCCAGTCCGCCTTAGCAAACTGCCACCTAGGAAAAGAGAGGGAAGGGCGAAAAGAGAAAAAGGAAACAAGGATGGGGAAATGATCACTTCCATGGAGGTCATCAAGAACCTGCCACATGAAATCTAAGTAAAGAGAAGAAGAGCAGAGAGAAAGATCAAGACAAGAATGGGTGCGAGTCCGAGAGTCCAAATGAGTGGGCTCACCAGAGTTCAGAAGAGACAGGGAAGAGAGGAGAAACGGCTCAAGAAGGCGACCCCGGGTATTCGTCAGAACGTCACCCCAAAGAGAATGACGACAATTGAAGTCACCCAGCAGGAGCACAGGCTCCGGCAAGGAGTCTAGGAGGTGTTTCAAATCAGGAAGAGAAAGCGGGACACTCGGGGGGAGATAAATGGAACAAACAGTGTACCATTTCCCCACAAAGATACGAGCAGCAGAACAATGGAGAGGCAAAGTAAAAAGTAAAGGCACAAAGGGAACATCGGCACGAATCAAAAGAGCAGAAGAATTAGAAGCCCAAGCAACAGCTGGGGGGGGGGGGAAGAGAAAGGAATAGCCACGAAAACGACCAGGACGAGCACCAAGCATCGGCTCCTGGAGACAGACACAAAGGGGTGAAGAAATTGGTTCGAGGAAATTGGCGTAATAATCTCGAACGTTCCATTGAAGAATGGACAACGACGAGAAGAGAAAGGACAAAAACAGAGAACAAGGAAGAAACAAAGGCGAAAGAGCAACAGAGCACGTTAAATAATATCAGGGTCGGGATCAGGGTCAGCAAAGTCAGGGTTAGGGGGCATGGGTAAACTGAGCAAAGACGGAGGGAAGGAAACGGGAGAACAGATCAGAGGTGGGCAGGCAGGGTCCGGAGGAGGAGGAGGAGGAAGAGGAGACAACGGAGAGGAGCAGGCAAGGACAGCAGCAGGAAGAGGAGGGGTAGAAAGAGGGGAGCGTACCTCAGCAAGGGCAGCAACTGAGAGGGAAGCGGGGGCTAAAGAAACCTCCATAGCAGGAACAGGGGGCACAACCACCGAAATGGGAGGGGAAGGAGCGAGAGAGGCAGAAGTAGGGGCCGAGGAAGAAAGCGAAACCTTCTTACCCGCCGGGGAGGAGGAAGGAGAGGAGCCAGGTTTACGCTTCTGACGTAAAGAGACAGGTGTCCCAGCAACCACTTACTGGGCAACGGATTCTAGCGTCTCAACAGGAGAAACGAGAGCACACATGACGGCCGTTTGGAGAGCGATGGGCATCAGCCCGCACCGACAGGCGGCGGGGAGTGTCAAGAGACGGAGGGGAAGGATGGGAAGGAGGAACGGAGGGAGACGAGGAAGAAGACACAGGAGACACGACAGACCGGGTAGAAGGAAGGGGAACCCTAGACAGAGGACCAGAAGGAGGATCCTTCGGGAGAGAACCCAAAGGAACAGATGAGGGGGCAGTGGGCGCATCAGGGTCCAAGGCCCGGAAACGGTTGTGAGTCTGAGGAAGGCGGGAAGGACGAGGAGAGGAAGAGCGCAACACGCGAGTATAAGAGATATTAGCATAAGGCGGGAGCCGGCGAACCTGGCGTCTCGCCTCAGGAAAAGATAAACGCTCCCGGTGCTTCAAGTTGAGGACGGCTGCCTCAAGCTTGTAATGGACACACGCACGGGAGAAGGTAGGATGGGCCTCACCGCAGTTGAGGCAACGAGCCTGGGGAGAAGTGCACTCCGACTTAGAGTGACCTTCGCCACCACACAAAGGACAGAGAGAGACAGTCCCGGAGCAGCGGAGGGCACCATGCCCAAACCTCCAGCACTTGTTGCAGAGCCGAGGAGAAGGAATGTACTCCTGGACAGAGCACCTGGCACCTTCATGAATGACAGAGGGTGGAAGGGTCCTACCATCAAAGGTAATCTTCACAACCCGGAGGGGTTGACGGCGACTACCACGAGGGGGACGAGTAAACGTGTCCACCTGGAGAATAGAATGGCCCTGGGCAGCGAGGATATGTCGAATATCGTCGTGGCAGTCGCGCAGGTCCTGAACACCGGTCGCAACATGGGGCGGGAGCAAAATAGTGCCAACACTGGCATTCAACTGAGCGTTCTTCGAGACCCGAACGGGGGTCTCGTCAAGGCAGGATAAGGCAGCCAAGCGGGAAGCAGCATCCTGAGAAGGAGCAGCAACGACACGTGTACCGAGACGAGTGGGGTTGAAAGTAATGGAGGTATCCACGGAATCAACGAGATGTCGATGGAGGGAGAAATCGTCAGGAGGCGCAGAATCAAGAGGGAGGAGATCAAAATATTTGGCCCACGAAGCGGGACCAAACAAGGCTTGATAGGTAGCAGAACTGGAAGGAATCGAGCGAGGGCGGCCGTGACGAGGACGGCGGTGAGAACCCCCAGAGAGAGAGAGGGGTTAAAAGGCGCAGTAGTTACAACTAGAGAAGGAGCCGCGCCAGGGGACGAGGTAGTCACCACTGGGGGCTTGGGGCTCGACCCAACCACAGAGGAGGGAGGGGAGCCAGGGGAAGGAGTCAGAGGCCAGAGGAGGAGCAAGGTCGGGGCCCAATGCAGCGGAGGCTACAGAGCCCGGTCTTCCGATACGGACCGACTCGGGGGCTTGGTCGCCCACCCCACGAGCCTGAGAAGGTAAACCAGAAGAAGCCGAAACAGGGGTTATCATCTTGACGAAAAGAAGAATTCATTCACGAATGTGCCCCCACACCCACCATGGAGCCACAATTAGAGGCAGGACACCAAACAAGAAGCTATCGCCGATCTTGTCGGGGCCTCCTAGGGGTGCGTCGTGAGTATACGCCCCACAAACGCCACCTTAAGAAACCGACAGTCCGTCGAGATCGGGTTCAGTGACGAAGTGGGGATTGACAATAAAAGGTTCCCCTCGCTCTCTACGTCGGGTACTGCAGTTCTACGGGTGCAAGAGTATGCCTCCTCAAGCACCCGGGCGTCAAAATAGAAGAAGTCCAAGGGAAGAACCAGAACGAGCAAAAGGTCGGCAGGAAACGGCAAGCAGATAGGAGAAGAGGGGGGAGAAAAAACGAAACAGAAGGAAAAGGTAAAGGTGCCCAGCAGAATTGGAGAGGACGGCAGCAGGAGCAAGAGGCTAGAAAAAGACAGGACTGTCCCAAGGAGCATCACACTCCGGCAGCCGCCCACTAAGCCCCCACACGGCGACAACGAGCTGAGCGGGGAGGGGGGGGACTGCACATAAGCCTATTTAAGGGTGCTAATTTGAGAAAACTGGTTGATGTCAACCTCGGCCACAGATGGTAGCACCTTAGAACTTATTATTTTCGAATTTTCAATATTTTCAACTAACAAACGTTTGAATAACTATTCAATTTACATGAAACTTACACCTTATATGTAAAGTGTATGTGTAAACTCTGAATTTACCGTTTTTTCTTTAGTTCATTTATTGATTTTATAACAGCATTAAACATGACATTTGCATAATTTTTTGGGGGGAACTTTGAATATTTGTATTAGGAAAACTAAATTTGTTTTGGAAACTAAGTTACGAACCTTTATTATATGCTAATTGTCATTAATGTGTCAAAATGATTATATCTGATAGGTGTGTTTTTTTTATTCACACTTTGAAGTGTGTAATAGTCGTAAATAGAAAGGGAGATGTATAGTTTTTTTCGCTGCAGTACTGAAATTTTGAACAATTGCAGCACTTCATATACAACGTCAAAAAACATTGGTCGACATTTATCAACTTTTTCAAAACCAAAGTAATGTCCCCTTAGTGACCATCGCCCCCACACAAAGGACAGTCTCAGCAGCAGCAGAGAACCATGCCCAAACCTCCAGCACATGTTACAGAGCCTAGGAGAAGATATGTACTCCTGGACAGAGCACCTGGCACCAGCAAGAATGACGGTGGATGGGTCCTACGATCAAAAGTAATTTCCACAACCCGAAGGGGCTGACGGCGACAACCACGAGGGGGATGAGTAAATGTATCTACCCGGAGGACAGAATGGCCCTGGGACTCAAGGATATGCCGATCATCGTGGCAGTCCTGCAGATTTCGAACACCGGTTGTAACATGGGGTGAAAAGAGAATATTGCCAACACTGGTATTCAACCAAGCGTTCTTTGAGACCCGAACAGGGGTCTCGCTATGGCAGGATAGAGCAGCCAAGCGGGAGGCCGCATCCCGAGAAGGAGCATCAACGACACGTGTACCGAGACAGGTGGGGGTTGAAGGTGGGGGTTGAAGGTGACAGAGGCATCTATGGAATCAACAAGGTGCCTATGAATGGAGAAATCGTCAGGAGGTGCAGAATCGAGAGGGAGGATATCAAAGTATTTGACCCACGAAGCAGGACCAAACAAGGCTCGATAGGCATCAGAACGGGAAGGAATCGAGCGAGTGCAGCCGTGTCGAAGACGGCGTTGAGAACCCACAGAGAGAGGGGGGTGGGGGGGTTAAAAGGTGGTGGTTACCGAGCCATGCCAGGGGACGAGGTGGTCATTGCCGGGGGCTTGGGGCTCGACCCAACCACAGGAGGGAGGAGACCAGAGAATAGTTAGGAGGGTAAAAGGAAGAGCAAGGTCGGGGCCCAATGCGGCGGGGGGTGGGGGGGGGGGGGGAAGAAGGGGGCGGGCTTACAGAGCCTGGTCTTCCAATACAGTTCGACTCGGGGGCTTGGTCGCCCACCCCACGAGACCGAGAGGAACATTCAGCAACAAACACGAAAAAAACCACTCACGAATGTGCCCCCAAACCCACCATGGAGCCACTATTAGAGGCAAGACACCCAACAAGAAGCTAGCGCCGATCAAGATGCCCCCGCCCCCCCAGGGGTGCATCGCGAGTATACGCCCCACAAACGCCCCCTTAAGAACCGTCAGTCCGTCGAGATCGGGTTCAGTGACTAGAGGGGGGATTGACAATAAAATGCTCCCCTCGCTCTCTACGTTGGGTACTACAGTTCTATGGGTGTAAGTAGATGCCTCCTCAAGCACCCGGGCATCAAAATAGAAGAAGTCCAAAGGAATAACCAAAACAAGGAAAAGGTCGGAAGGAAACAGCAAGCAGATAGGAGAAGAGGGGGGAGAAAAAACTTAACAGTAGGAAAAGATAAAGTGGTTCAGCACAGAACAGCAGCAGGAACACAAGGCCACAAAAAGGACAGAGGACTGTCCCAAAGAGCATCACACTCCGGCAGCCGCCCACTAAAGCCCCCCTCACGGCATCAACGAGCTGAACTTGGAGGGGGGAGGGGGAAAAGAGAGAGATGGTCAAAAAGAGTGATCAAAACAGGCTTAAGCCTGTTTTGATCACTCGAGGTGGCCAAACAAGCCACCTCGTCTCCTGGCACGGTTCAGTCTAGTTGTGACTACCGCACCTTTTAACCCCTCTGTCTCTGGGGGTTCTCAAGAAAAGAAGTCTTTCACAATTGGTAAAGACAGCAGCATATGGCTGCAAAAGGACAGGACTGACCCGTGGAGCATCACACTCCAGCAGCCGCCCACTTTGCCCCCCCCCCCACTCACGACAACAACGGGCCAAACAGGGAGAGTGGGGGGGGGGGGAGAGCGTAGAAGGTCACAGTGAGAAGGCCACCGTCGACATGACAGTCTAACGGTTATGTTAAAGTTTCCTCCCACTGCCAGCGACATCACAGAAGCCGATAGTTCACCCAGTCACATGCAGGGAGATTGGATGAAGCACACCCATCCAACACCTGACTATTTAGAAAGGAGGGATTGCCTCCTTTCAATTGGATTATCAGCATTAAACTGCATCTGCCAATGCTTTGACCATTTCAAAACCCTATTTAGATCAAGTTGAAATTATAGTGGAACCAATTGCCGCGTAACATTGTGTTACGCGGCAATTGTGTTTAACAATTGTTAAACACACAATTGCGTTACAATTGTTAAAGCAATTGCTTTAACATTGTGTTACATTGCCTAATAGGAGTAAAAATGTGATTACTGTGTTTGGGGAAGACAGCCACTGCTTTAAACATCCTAGTGAGAACAGGTTGCCTTACAGTCTAGTCAGCACTACACTGCCGACCTTTCCAGCAGATAGATGTCGGCAGCCTACCTTTGTCTATCTAACCAGACTAGAGTTTACAACCTTGAAGGTCTCCACATTGACACTCTTCCCCCTTTGCCAAACACTCATGTATACCACACAAACGTGTTTGTGTAAGATGGTCGCTATTGACAAACTTCTTCAGAGAAAGAAAACAATGATTTTGTTCATTTATAGCATTGATATTACTACACTTAACTTTCATACAGTATGATTTTTATATTAATTAATAGGGTTAGAAGCTCACTGCCATTAGGTTACAATATTACAATAATGAGAATTCATGGAGAATAACTATTGAGCGTAGAAGCGGGGAGCCTCACAGATGACGCGCCTCAGGTGGAAACAGGAGGAATCGTGCCAAGTGACTCCATCGTTATAATGGTTGTTTAACACCGCCAGACAGTCCTCGTTGCCTTCATCGTTGTCTGGTTGTGGCAGTCCTCGCCTGGGGAAGAGTAGGGGTAGTCAAGGCCATGATCATTACCAGTCAACACCAATAGAGTTGTTTACCATCAACAAACTAGTTCTCACCTGCCAGTGCTAGACCAATTAGAGTAAGGAGAGGAAGTGCCAGATAACCACGACCAAGACCTCGAGTTACGCTTGTTGCCGCTCGTCCAGATATCGCTGATGTAGTCTGAAATATAACATTTCATTACGTCCAAGTAAGTCACGCAAGGCCAAGTTAAACACCAAGACCAGCTTGTCAACTTACGTGCAATCATGAACCTGGAAATTAACTCTTGCTTCCTGTTACTTTCAATACTGACGGCCTGGAAGCCGTTGCCAAGGCCAGAGCAGTAATAGGTAGCTTGCTCCCAGGTGTAGAGTCGACCAGAGTCGTGACACCATGAGAAGTGATACGCTCTGCCATCTTCTACCTCGTCAACCTGACAATTAGGAATATACATTATGTGGAGGCTCATGTTAAGTACCATTTAACCTTAAAACTGCTATATCTAAGGATAAAACCTTACCAGGGGTTTAGCAGCATGGTTGCACAGAGATGAAGTTGGGCGGAAGGTAAAGGGAGGTAGTGGTGGAGATACTTTTTGATCCTGAGGAATGAAGACCTCAGGCTGGCTTGGTAGTTGTGGCTGAACAAACACCGGTTGTTGGGGTGGTAGTTGTGGGAAGGGTTGATGTGGTTGGATGGGGCCACCTTCAGATACGAAGACGTTTCCAGTCGAGGTAACGAATGGCCTGGCAACAGTGACTCCCAAGATGGCGGGAGCAGCGTCGTTCCTAATGAAGTACTGGGCCCAGGATGGCATCACTGCTGCTGTCATTACCAGAAATATTATGGCAGTCATCTGTAATTAGAGTAACATTCGAAAAAATACTTTAATAAACGCAAGTTATAACACTAGTAGCTGTGAAGGGGAAGTTTAGTGCGGCCGAGCAGTTTAAAACCGACAACTAACGTTACCTTATATGTTAATTTATGATTTCACTTGGGAAGTCTTTTACAAAAGTTAAAGCAATGTATAATAAAAAAAAGGTGTATGCTTCTTTAAATCTAGTCTAAATATATTGAACTAGTTAAAGATTTGAGCAGTAAAGCTCCAAAAACAAAACATTGCTCGACATAGTAGCCATCTAATGTTCACAGTAATTAATCATGTGTATGAAATTCAACTATTCCAGCTAGAAGTTTTCATTGACTTTTGCACTATTGTCAGAAATAATCTATGTTATAGACCTGATCTCTGGCCTAGGAAATTACAAGAGCACGTTCAAAGCAAAGTTTTAGCGCCAATGGGTCTGATCTGATCAGCTTGATCCCTAAAAATGCATGTAATGAAAATAAAATTAAAAATTTACCCGCCCCTCTCCCCAGCCTCTTATTTAAGTTAGTGTCTAATGTTAAGCCTTGAATACTATAGGCGAGGTTTGGTTCTCTGTCTGGGTATACGCTTGGTTGGACAAGTTACTGTACATTAGGACGAGTGTCCTGTTAGTTTAATACAATCACGTGCTATTTGCATAAACTTTCTGTAGAGGGCAAACCGGCCGATCTTTCACGACCCTAGAAAGCTTAAACGGATATGGAGAGACTAATTCCATGCATACCACTTTCCAGTAAGCACGCTCGTCCACACGTAACAGTGAGTTATCGCTGGCAATTCAAGGTGCCCATATCGTTGGGCCAAGAACATTTGCAGCTTTACTGATCATTTTGACCGAAGTGAAATTAGTACACTTTAAATCGAAGCTTCATTTCATGTATCAGTTTTCTGCAATGTGTCTGTCTTTCAGGTTAGCACAGATATTTATCAAAAGGTATGGAGTGTGCTGGGTGATAAAGCCATGGTTCAGCAGTTTCATGTTGTAGTAGTAATAGTCGTTACACCATCCCCCCCCCCCAACCCAAAGTAAATTTAGAGCTTTTTAATATTGCAATTTTCAGAAACCGATGATATCCGTTTCATGCAGCAGGAACCACCAGTATGTAAAGTTTTTACTAATTATGTCAGTACATAAACAATTGTGTAGCGCTTCAAGCACTACCATCTTTAAGACGGACAAGTATTTAATATAAAGTCAGACTGATGCAAGAGCGAAATTGTGTATACTTAACATGTATAGCAGTAGCAAATACTGTCTACTTGCATTCCCTAGAGATGCAAGGGTAGCCATCTTCATTGTGATAGACAAGAGTATTGGAGTGGGGGGGGGGGGGGGGGGACGAGTTTTAGACAAGTCATTCTATAATTTAAATTCAATTTGATTTAAATTAAGTAACCTTTTATGCAGCTTAAGTGAAATAAGGAGTCATACCTCACAGCGCAGAGGTTATGTTGAATTACAAACTTTCTTGCAACACCCGTCACGTTAACTGCTCTGCAATTTAGTTAATTGGGAGGGTCCTCAAAAAGATTTAACTGCTCAGGCCAGTGATTGGCATGTAATGAATTTGAGCCAAGTGATTAAGACAACTTTCAAGTCACGGCCGATTAGAATTGTTCCCGGGTAAGGAACAGCATTTTAATAGCATGTGACACATTTTACGTACTGTCTACTCAAGCAACTTAGACTGCCTTGTTGAGAGGGTAAATACCAACTAAAAATTTAGTTGCCATTCAAGAATCACTTCGATTCAAATAGAGCATTTAGGAATTCTGTTACAGTTATAGAATAGATTAAAAGATCTTGCCCAGATTTTTAACACACTTAACACCAATGGCAATTCAGCGAATTATGAATTTAAGACACGATATTCTAATGCATAAAAAGAAAAACATTGAGCAAAGTTATATCAAATAGCTAGTGATCGTTTAATTTATAACTGTTTGACTTCTCAGGACGTTACCAGTTTGGTCATGGAGATAAATTTTTTTTACATTAATCGTTATGAAATACGGTTAACAATACAACATCTACCATAATACTTGTTAGGTTACTTAATAAAGAATTATCGAAATGTACATAAAACATAACTAATACTACAACAAAACTTAGCATAATAATACAAACCTTTGCTATAATACAACGTCTTACTGTGAAGGTGAGGATGTAACTGACACACCACGTTGCCAGCTCCCACTTTTATACTCACCACACTGCTTCTCATTGGTTAATAATGTCTGCTGCAACAGTTCCTTCTTGGCATGTAATTGGCTACTCCTCAACAGGGGTCCAAAACGATAGTTACTCTTGCCGCTACGACCATAAGATGTAAGTTGTTAGTTGCCGCTGCCAGAAGTGGCCAGTTGCTGCTGCCAGAAGAGACCATTAACAATATCAACAATGCAGGCAAGGGCCACTTAACCCCATAACAAACCGAACATTACTTGATCTCCTTCACTGTTATGTAGATTTTGTTTATATATTTATTATTTATAATCAATTACCTTATTGTTAATTACAACATAGATATGAAGAAGAGAGGGATGAGAGGAAGACTTGCGCTCTCAAGACAGACAGACACTCACAGAGTGCTCACCTGGCTCTGGGCAGAGGCGGACCTGTCGCCTGTGAGTTCCTGGTTTACTGACCCGTGGTAGTTCGTGTTCGTGAGCAGACCCTTGGGGCCGTGGCGGCTGGAGGGATGGCAGCCCTCTGGCGGCCCCCCTCCCTTCTGTGAAGCAAAAGGGATACCATTGGCCTAGAATTTACTGGCCCAGCATCTTACCCGGCAGATGAAGTGGTCATGTTGCAATATGTTGCGGGTGGTTGTGGCATCTGTGTGCGGCGTTCAACTTGTATCCGGGCATCGAGCTGTTGTGAAATTCTGCTCCACGGCTGTGTATCGTGACTTTGTGGATCGCTATGATGGGAGATTGTTTACTCTGCCTGAGGGTTGTGATTCAGTAGAAGTGTCGGACAGGTGCAGTGAGACTACCTATGTGGCAGTTCATGGTGCTCCCTTTGAGTTCCCGGACTCCCATCTCCAGCGACACTTTACCCAGTATGGGCGGGTCTTGAGTGTCCCGATGAGTGCAGTCTCCTTCGGGCAGTGGAAGGGTATCCCGAATTGGACCCGCACTGTGGCGCTGCACTTGAACACCCCATCCCTTCATCTTTCCTGCTTCTGGGCTTCATGGTACACGTATTCTATGGGTGTTAGCCTCAGACTTGTTTCCGGTGCAGACTGTCAGGCGATCAGCCTGCGGGTTGTGATGCGAGCTGGGTCGGGCCTTCAGGGAGGAAGACTTTTCCCCGTTGGCAGTCCTGGACTTGTCAGAAGGTGCTGCTGTGATGAGTGCTACTTCCCATTCGTCTGTTGCCCCATTGCCAGTCTCTGATGCCAGCCTCGATGTGACTGGAAGTGTATGTGTCGGGGTGATAGTTACTGCATCCCCGGCTCCCGCACCTCAGCCACCTTCCTGCCCTGTCTCATGTCCCGTCTCCAGTCGAGTCTTCAGTTGTGTCTCTTGTGGTGTGTGGTCTCGTGTCCCCGGTCTTCCATGCCTGCGCCCCGGCCTGTACTGTTTCTGGCTGCTGTGTCTTCGGCCCGTGTCGATGTGCACGCATTGAAGTCTCCAGCAGTGTGTGGTCCTGTTCCCTGGGTTGTTGAGGTTGCGATGTTGAGTGATCGTGCGCTGCGTAGAGTTGCACGGGCGACCGGAGGTTCTGCTACAGTGCCTCCTGGCGGGGGTGATAGTTCCGACAACCTGCAACCTGTGTCCAAGCGATCGCTGAGAGCGTTGAGTCTATCTCCACCTCGTGGTGAGGCCTGGGCCGACGTCCGGGATTTTGGGGACTCCGGAAGCTTGTCTTCTGTGGATGGTGATGTGGACGACGATGTTGGAGTGCCTGCTGCTCCTGTGGGCCGTGTTGCAATGGTGATTGGTGGTGGGACTGTTACCTATCCCTGGTTCTGTGTCTTCTCCAGCTGCCTCTGCTTCTCCGGCTGCTGGTTCCCTGGGTTGGAAGGGTGTGGCACCGGCCGAGGTTGCAGGAGAGGGTGGGGACTTGGTGCTGGTTCTTAAGAAAGATTCTGTTCTGGCGGTCCCCGTGTCTCTGGCGTTCATATCTGTAACCTTCCGCGCATCTGCCCTCAGTGATGCCGACTGCTGCACAGCTGCCATCTGCTCAGTCGCCTTATGTTACTCCGCCCCCCCTGTGGTGTCGGCCCCCTGCACCACAGGGGGATGTTGCAGGGATGGTTGTGTGCAGGGTGTAGTTGTCTCCCCTGTGACTCTGGCTGCTATGTTGCCGCCCTCTGTTCGGTCGGCCCCTGTGCTCCAGCCCCTTGTGGTTCCACCGTCTGCGCCGACGAGCTCTGTGCGACCTCTTCCCGTCACCTCCGCCCTCGTGGTGGAAGGCGCCGAGCTGGATGTTCCTGACTTAATGCATCGACCTCGAGGATCACGTAGTCACGTTAACGTGTCTGCAGAATTGTGGGCTTGGTGGGATGCATATACGAAGAAGTACCCACGGAGTCTATATCATATATATGAGGATGATTAACTGTGTATGTGGTTCTTGTTTTGTGTTGCTTTATTTCTTTATTTGTTTTGATGTGCTCTGAGCTACGGGTTATTTTTTTGTGTGTTTCTTGCCTGGTTCTTGTTGGGCTATAGTGCTCTGCTGTTTTTGCTTTTCTGACTGTATTTCATTGTAACATATGTTTATGTTACTAATTTGTGTTTTGTACGACTTTTGTCTGTGAATATTCCTGTTGTAACGTTTGTTCCTGTGTTTCTTGCCTTGACAATGTGATTGATGATGTTGATGTTTTTTCTATTGTTGTATTTGTGTTTTCCCAAATAAAACGAAAAAAAATTCCTTTGGCCTAAAGGAGTGACCTTTCTGGAACCCAGATCACAAGTTCACTATTGTAGCTACTATTTATGCTAGAACAGACACATGCGTCTATACTAGCCAGTTTATTAGATATCTACCCGCTCACTGTCCGGCCCTTTGCCGCCGTGAGGGGGCTTGGTGGGCAGCTGCCAGAGTGTGATGCTCCGTGGGTCAGTTCTCTGTCCTTTTGCAGCCTTATGCTCCTGCTGCTGCCTTTACCAATTTTGCCAGACCCCTTTTCCTTTTCCTCGTGTTTCATTGTTCTCCTCCCTCTTCTCCTATCAAATTGTCATTTCCTGCTGACCTTTTGCCTGTTTTGATTATTCTTTCAATCTTCTTTTGTTTTGACGCCCGGGTGTTTGAGGAGGCATACTCTTGCACCCGTAGAACTGTAGTAACCAACGTCTCGAGCGAGGGGACCCTTTTATTGTCAATCCTCCTTTTGTCACTGAACCCGCTCTCGATGGACTCACGGTTCTTAAGGTGGCGTTTGTGGGGCGTATACTCACGACACACCCCAGGGGGCCCCGGCAAGATTGGCGATAGCTTTTTGTTGGGTGTCCTGTCTCTAATTGTGGCTCCATGGTGGGTGTGATGGGGCACATTCGTGAATGAAAGTTTTTCCTCATTTACATGGCAGATAATGTTTCAATTGTACCTTTTCAGGCTCGTGGGGTGGGCGACCATGCCCCCGGTAGCCCCCGTTGCAATGGGCCCCGACGACCTGGCTAATTCCCTCAGCTCCCCTCCCTCCTCTGCGGTAGGGTTGAGTCCCCAGCCCCAAGTGGTAACCACCTCGTCCCCTGGCACGGCTTCGTCTCTCATTGTGACTACTGGGCCTTTTATCCCCATCTCTCTCTGGGGGTTCTCAACGCCGTCCCCGCCATGGCGCACTCGCACGATCCCTTCCCGTAATAACACTTACGTCTTGTTTGCATTGGAGAGACCCTTGTTCTTGTTTCCAAAAACGCTCAGTTAAATGCCAGTGTTTTCACTGTTCTCCTTCCACACCATGTTGCAACTGGTGTTCGGGACCTCAAAGATTGCCATGAGGATATTAAACATATCCTCGAAGCCCAAGGCCATTCCTCCAGGAGGACACGTTTATTCGACCCATTCGTGGTCGCCGCCGTCAGCCCCTTCGAGTTGTAAAAATCGCCTTTGATAGTAGGTCCCTTCTGCCCTCTATTATTCTTGCTGGTGCCAGATGCTCCGTTCAGGACTACATTCCCTCTCCTAAACTTTGCAATAAGTGTTGGAAGTTTGGGCACGGTGTCCTCAAATGCACCAATACTGTGTATCTGTGCCCCATGTGTGGGGACGATAGTCATTCTAAGTCCGAGTGTACTTCTCCCCAGGCTCGCTGCCTCAATTGCGGTGATGCCCACCCTACCTTCTCACACCCATGTATGCAATAAATCTCGAGGAAGCCGCCCTCAACTTGAAGCACCGTGATCGTCTGTCTTTTCCTGAAGCGAGACGCCAAGTTCGTCGTCTCACCCCTTTCGCGGGCGTCTCCAATGCTCGCGTGTTGCGTTCTACCTCGCCTTGTCCTTCCCATCTTCCTCAGTCTCACAACCGTTTCCAGGCCTTAAACCCGACCACACCCACCACCTCCTTGAGGTTACCTTGAGGTTACCTTGAGGTTACCTTGAGGTGCTTCCGGGGCTTAGCGTCCCCGCAGCCCAGTCGTCGACCAGGCCTCCTGGTTGCTGGACTGATCAACCAGGCTGTTGGACGCGGCTGCTCGCATCCTGACGTATGAGTCACAGCCTGGTTGATCAGATATTCTTTGGAGGTGCTTATCCAGTTCTCTCTTGAACACTGTGAGGGGTCGGCCAGTTATGCCCCTTATGTGTAGCGGAAGTGTGTTGAACAGTCGTGGGCCTCTGATGTTGATAGAGTTCTCTCTCAGAGTACCTGTTGCACCTCTGCTTTTCAACAGGGGTATTCTGCACATCCTGCCATGTCTTCTGGTCTCATGTGATGTTATTTCTGCGTGCAGGTTTGGGACCAGCCCCTCTAATATTTTCCTCGTGTATTTCCTCCTTCCCTATTCCTTTGCCTCCTGTCCCGGATTGTCTCCCTCCCGGTTCTCCATCTGGGGTTTCCCCCCATCCTACCCAGTCCACCATATTTCCTTTGTCTTCTTCCCCATCTCCCCCCAATCTTTCTTCCCGACCCTCCCCCCAGTCTCTTGACCCTCCACGCCACCTGTACTCACCTAGTTGTACTCACCTAGTTGTGCTTGCAGGGGTTGAGCTCTGGCTCTTTGGAACCGCCTCTCAAACGTCAATCAACAGGTGTACAGGTTCCTGAGCCTATTGGGCTCTATCATATCTACACTTGAAACTGTGTATGGAGTCAGCCTCCACCACATTGCTTCCTAATGCATTCCATTTGTCAACCACTCTGACACTAAAAAAGTTCTTTCTAATATCTCTGTGGCTCATTTGGGCACTCAGTTTCCACCTGTGTCCCCTAGTGCGTGTGCCCCTTGTGTTAAATAGCCTGTCTTTATCAACCCTGTCGATTCCCTTGAGAATCTTGAATGTGGTGATCATGTCCCCCCTAACTCTTCTGTCTTCCAACGAAGTGAGGTTCAATTCCCGTAGTCTCTCCTCGTAGCTCATACCTCTCAGCTCGGGTACTAGTCTGGTGGCAAACCTTTGAACCTTTTCCAGTTTAGTCTTATGCTTGACTAGATATGGACTCCATGTTGGAGCCGCATACTCCAGGATTGGTCTGACATATGTGGTATATAATGTTATGAAAGATTCCTTACACAAGTTTCTAAAGGCCGTTCTTATGTTAGCCAACCTGGCATATGCTGCTGATGTTATCCTCTTGATATGAGCTTCAGGGGACAGGTCTGGCGTGATATCAACCGCCAGGTCTTTCTCTCTCTCTGACTCTTGAAGTATTTAATCTCCCAAGTGATACCTTGTATCTGGTCTCCTGCTTCCTACCCCTATCTTCATTACATTACATTTGCTTGGGTTAAACTCTAACATCCATTTGTTCGACCATTTCTGCAGCTTGTCCAGGTCTTCTTGAAGCCTCAAGCGATCCTCCTGTCTTAATCCTTCTCATAATTTTGGCGTCGTCAGCAAACATTGAGAGGAATGAGTCTATACCCTCTGGGAGATCATTTACGTATATCAGAAACAGGATAGGTTCAAGCACAGAGCCCTGTGGGACTCCACTGGTGACTTCACGCCATTCTGAGGTCTCACCCCTCACTATAACTCTCTGCTTCCTGTTGCTTAGGTACTCCCTTATCCACTGGAGCGCCCTACCAGTTACTCCTGCCTGTTTCTCCAGCTTATGCATCAACCTTTTATGGGGTACTGTGTCAAAGGCTTTCCGACAGTCCAAAAAAATGCAGTCCGCCCATCCTTCTCTTTCTTGCTTAATCTTTGTCACCTGATCATAGAATTCTATCAAGCCTGTAAGGCAAGATTTACCCTCCCTGAACCCATGTTGATGGGTTGTCACGAAGTCTCTTCTCTCCAGATGTGTTACTAGGTTTTTTTCTCACAATCTTCTCCATCACCTTGCATGGTATACAAGTTAAGGACACTGGCCTGTAGTTTAGTGCCTCTTGTCTGTCACCCTTTTTAAATATTGGTACTACATTAGCAGTCTTCCATACTTCTGGTAGCTCTCCCGTTTCCAGTGACCTACTATACACTATGGAGAGTGGCAAGTAAAGTGCTCCTGCACACTCTTTCAATACCCATGGTGAGATTCCATCCGGCCCAATAGCTTTTCTCACATCCAGCTCCAATAGGTGCTTCTTGACCTCATCTCTTGTAATTTCGAACCTTTCCATGGTCACCTGGTTTGCTGCCACCTCTCCTAGCGCCGTGACTTCTCCCTGTTCTATTGTAAAGACCTCCTGGAACCTTTTGTTGAGTTCTTCACACACCTCTTTGTCATTCTCTGTGTACCTGTCCTCGCCCATCCTAAGTTTCATCACCTGTTCCTTCACTGTTGTCTTCCTCCTGATGTGACTGTGTAGTAGCTTTGGTTCGGTCTTGGCTTTATTAGCTATATCATTTTCATACCTTTCCTCTGCTGCTCTTCTCACACTAACATACTCGTTCCTGCTTCTCTGGTATGTCTCTCTACTTTCTGGTGTTCTGTTATTACGGAAGTTCCTCCATGCCCTTTTGTTCAGCTCCTTTGCTTTCATACATTCCCTATTAAACCACAGATTCTTCCTTTGCTTCTCCGTTTTTTCCTGTCGGGCTGGGACAAACCTGCTTACAGCCTCCTGACATTTTTGGATGACATAGTCCATCATGTCTTGTACGGACTTGGTTCCGAGTTCTGTGTCCCAATGTATATCCCATAGGAATTTATTCATGTCCTCATAGTTTCCCTTTTGGTACGCCAGCCCTTTGTTTCCCAGTTCTTTTTTGGGGGTGATAATTCCTAGCTCAACCAGGAACTCAAAGCTCAATACACTATGATCACTCATTCCCAAGGGGGCTTCCAACTTAACTTCCCTTATATCCGACTCATTTAGGGTAACTATCAGATCAAGCAAGGCTGGTTCATCCCCTCCTCTCATTCTTGTCGGTCCCTTGACGTGTTGACTTAGAAAGTTTCTTGTTGCCACATCCAGCAGCTTAGCTCTCCATGTGTCTGGGCCTCCATGTGGGTCTCTGTTCCCCCAATCTATCTTTCCATGGTTGAAGTCTCCCATGATTAGTAGCCTGGATCCGTTCCTGCTAGCCACAGAAGCTGCTCTCTCTATTATATTGATGGTGGCCAAGTTGTTTCTATCATATTCGTGTCTGGGTGTTCTGACATTCGGTGGGGGGTTATATATGACTACTTCTATAATTTTCTGTCCTCCAGTTGCTATGGTGCCTGATATGTAGTCACTGAAACCTTCACAGTTCTGAATTACCATCTCTTCGAAACTCCAACCTTCTCCTAGTAGCAAAGCTACACCACCTCCTCCTCTCCCTTCTCTCTCTTTCCTCACTACATAGTAGCCCTGTGGAAACACTGCATTTGTTATGGTGTTTGTTAGCTTTGTTTCTGTGAGAGCTATTATGTCTGGGTTTTCTTCTAGTGCCCATTCTCCAAGTTCACTTGTTTTATTTGTAATTCCATCTATGTTAGTGTACATTGCCTTGAAGCTCACTTTCTTCAGTTCATTTTCTTGTCCCTTTCTTGGCGAGCATTCTGCTGGTGTGGGAAGCTTTTCAGTGGGTGAGATGATCTGTGAGGTGGTTTGCAGGGTCTCAGAGGAGTTTGGGGTGAGGGGTTAGGGTTTCAGGGAAGGGGGGACAGGTAGGGTGTGGGTTAAGGAGATAGGGGGGACATGGAGGATATGGGGTGAGGAGGGAGGAGGGATAGGGAGGGTATGGGATGAAGGGGGAGGGGGGACAGGGGGGAAAGGTGGGAGGGGGGACATGATGGGAATGGGGAAGGGATGACAGGGTAAGAATGGGGTGGGGGGGGGGAGGGAGGGTTGGGTGGGGGCAGGTAGGGTGAGGGGAAGGGAGGGTTTCTATGCAGAGGGGAGTGGTGGTGTTGCCCTCCCCTCTGGTATTGCTGGAATGCTGGTTTCGGGTTTGCCTCTTGTCTCTAGGACTGTTGTGTTGGGGGCTGTGATTTCCTGGTTTGCTCCTCTCTCCCTGCGCTTCCTCCTTGCCTCTGCTGCCCTGGCTCTCTCCTCCTTCGTCCTGTCCCTCTGCAGGAATACTTTCGTGTATCCCTCCACATGCTGCAGTCGACTCTTCCTTTCGAGAATATCCTCCTTCGTGGTTTCGTTTGTAAACACCACCTTTATAAGTCGGTTTCTGTCCTTGTTGTACCAGCCCAACCTGAAAACCTTCTCAATGTTTCGTTCAGCCCCTTCCATCTGTAACCTCTTCATTAGCCCCTGTACTGCCTCTCTATCCTTGCTATTCCATTCTTGCCTGTTGGATCCTTCCTGTTCTTTGATGCCTACAACTACCACTGATCTTTTTCTCTCCAGCAGCTGAGTGGTGCACCTTGCTGCTTCCTGTGAGGTGGCTGCTTGCATGGCTACCTCCCTCACTGTGTCCATAGCTTCTGAGCTCTTTTTCAGTATGTCTGCAAAATCTGTCTGCCCAGGCTGATATCCATCATCCTCCCAGCAATCTTCGTGTTGTTCGCTCCCATTCTTCTTCTCCTGATGAGACCATTGGGGTCTGTTGCCCGGTATGTTGTTACTGGACCGCCTGTTTCTTAGAGTCAGAAACGTAAGCCTGGCTCCTCTCCTTCTTCCTCTCTAGCGGGTAAGAAGGTTTCGCTTTCTTCCTCACCCCCTCCCTCTGACTCTGTTACTACATCCCCTCCCATTTCAGTGGTCGAACCCCCTGTCCCAGATATGGAGGTTTCTTTCGCCCCCGATTCCTTCGTGGTTGCTGCCCTTGCTGAGGTGCACTCCCTGACTTCTGCCCCCCCCCCCCTCCTCCAGCTGTCCTTGCCTGCCCCTCTCAGTTGTCTCCTCCTCCGGACCCCGTCAATCCGCCTCTGGTCTGTCCTCTTGCTCCCTTCCCTCTATCCTTACTAAGTTTAGACATGACCCCTAACCTGATTTTGCCGACCCTGCTCCTGAACCTGACCCTGATCCTGAGATTCTTTAATAAACTGTGCTCTTCTATACCTTTATTTCTTTCTTGTTCTCTGTTACTGTCCTTTCTCTTTGGTAATGTCTACTCTTCAGTGGAATATTCGTGGATTTTATGCCAACTTCCATGAACTCCAACTTCTAATTAAACAGTTTTCACCGGATTGTGTTTGTCTCCTGGAACCAACGCTTGGTGCTCGTCCTGGTCACTTTCGTAGTTATTCCTTTCTTTCTAACGTAACTGCTCTCTTAATTCGATCTGATATTCCCTTCGTCCCCCTATTTCTTCCGTCACCTATCCATTGTTCTGCTGCCCGTGTTTTTGTGGGTATATGATATAAAGTCTGTTCCATTTATCTCCCCCCAAATGTCCCGCTTTCCCTTCCTGATCTTAAGCACCTCCTGGACTCCATGCCAGAACCGGAGCTCCTTTTGCGTGATTTCAACTGTCGACATTCTCTCTGGGGCGATGTTCTGACAAACACCCGAGGCCGTCTTCTCGAACCGTTCGTCCACGTTTCTTCTCTATCTCTTCTGAATTCTGGTGAGCCCACTCATGTGGACTCTCGAACTCGCACCCTTTCCTGTCTTGATCTTTCTCTCTGCTCGTCGTCCCTTTACTTAGATTTCACGTGGCAGGTTCTTGATGACCTCCATAACAGTGATCATTTCCCTATCCTCGTTTTTTTTCTCTTTCCACCCTCCCCTCTCCTTCTATTTATCCTCCGTGCTACTCTCCCTGACCTTTCCTCTCTGCCTCTTCCTCGTGCTCTCCTTCTTTTTTATGACACTGTCTTCAACGCTGCCCTCCGCTCTATTACTCGCTCTTCTTCCCGGGGCACACTGAAGTGCGTTCCCTGGTGGAATGCGGATTGTGCTCGGGCTGTTCACTGTAAGCGAGCAGCCTGGAAGAAACACCTCCGCCGGCAGACGGTTGATTCTTTTATTTTGTTTCGGAAAGCAAGTGCGGTGGCCCGTAGGACCATCCGTACAGCTAAACGTGAAAGTTGGAAATCTTATGTTTCCACCATTACGTCCGATACTTTTCTGCCACAGATCTGGAAGAAGATCCACAAGATTGCGGGCAAGTTCGTTCCAGATGTCTCCCCGGTTCTCCACCTCTGTGGTACTCTTGTGGCGGATCAAGTGAAGGTCGCGACCGAACTGGGTTCCCACTTTTCTTCTGTTAGCTCTAGTTCTCATCTTCCTCAATCCTTCCTTCTTCGTAAGCCTGGTCTTGAATCTTATCCTTTAGATTTCTGCACTCATCTCCGCCTTCCCTATAACGATCCTTTCTCTCATTCTGAACTTCAGTCTGCCCTGGCCCTCTGCGGATCTACGGCGGCGGGCTCGGATGACGTTCATTATGAGATGCTTCGCCATCTCCCTCCGTGTACGTCTCAGTATTTACTGAGTCTGTATAACCAGGTCTGGGAGTCGTCGTCAGTCCCTGAGGACTAGCTCGATGCCGTTGTATTTCCTATTCGGAAACCAGGGTCTCTCGGTATGTCCCCTAAGGACTTCCGCCCTATTGCTCTCACGAGTTGTGCTTGCAAGCTGTTTGAGCGTATGGTAAATGTCCGTCTGATGTGGTTCTTGGAACACAATCAAAACCTCTTTCCTTCTCAATTTAGTTTTCGCAAGTGCCCAGGTGAACTTGGAGGTCTATATTCGTCCTGCTTATGCAGGACAGTTTTAAGTCGGTTGAATTTTGTTGGGTTCCAAGCCATATTGATGTGTCTTTAAATGAGCGTGCGGATGCTGCCGCCAAGGAAGCTGTCCGCTCTTGTCCCGTCTCTCGTTAAGGTATTCCATATTCCGACTTTTACCCGGTTATCCATTCCTCCGTCCTTACCCGTTGGCAGGCTTCTTGGTCGTCTGTTACTGGTAACAAACTACGTACTCTTAAATGTTGTGTTTCCTCGTGGCCATCCTCCTACCACCGTAACCGGCGATGGGAAATAGCTCTGGCGAGGTTGCATATTGGCCATACTCGATTAACCCATGGTCACTTGATGGAGCGCCGCCCTGCTCCTTATTGTTCTAGTTGCATTGTCCCTCTTACGGTCGTGCATGTCCTTCTTGAATGTCCTGCCTTCCAGGACGAGCGTATGTCTTGCTTTCCGACCGCCCCTCGCGGTCACCTGTCCCTCAATAGAGTTCTTGGTGACTCGGATACTTTTGATATCGTTCGCCTTATGCGTTTTTGTTCTCATATTGGCATCCTTGGTGATATTTAGCGCCCTCTGATTATTCTGCGCATTTGATGGTGCTACATAGCCTTCACGGTTTGGTGCCTTCTTTTGATAATTACTTACTTACTTCTCCTTCTACTCTTCGCCGTCTTGATCCTTTGCACCATAGTGTGTTGCGCCTCAGCTCTGGTGCTTTTCGTTCAATTCCTACCCTCAGCTTCTACGCTGACACTGGCTTTCTGTCTCTCCAGGACCGCCGTGATCGCTACAGTCTTTGCTATCTGGCGCGATCCTTACAGCATCCTCACTCTCGCCTCCATCATTCTTTGACTTTTACCCCTCCTGTAGTTCCTGTTCCTCTTCACCACCTTCCTCTTTCTGTCCGTTTGTCTCGCTTACAAGATTCTCTTTCGGTTAGTATTACTAATGTTTCTCCTCGTATTGTTCCATCCTTGCCCCCATGGAGGATCCTCCTTCCCAAATTTTGTACTTCTGTGACCCGCATCACTAAAGCTTTTACCCCTCCTACAGTTCTGAAACGCCTCTTCCTTGAGCACTTTTCTTCTCACTCCCTCTCTGTTCCCATCTTCACCGACGGGTCAAAGTCTGCTGACGGTGTGGGCTATTCTGTTAATTTTCCTGACCACACTTATATGTCGCCTTCCTCAGGAGGCTAGCATCTTCACAGCAGAGCTTTATGCTATTCTCTATGCTCTTCGTCTCCTGCTTTCCCGGTGTCAATCCTCCTTCGTGGTGGTAGTTGACGCTCATAGTGCCCTCATGGCTTTAGGGTCCTTTATCCGGTCCACCCGGTGGTCATCTAGATTCAACATAGGCTGTTTCTTATCTCCAGTAAATTTAAGTCGGCTGCGTTTTGCTGTGTTCCCAGCCATGTTGGTGTCTCTTTATATGAGTGTGCGGATTCTGCCGCTAAGGACGCTATTCGCACTTGTCCCATCACCTGGAAAGGTATTCCTTATTCCAACTTTTACCCAGTTATTCATGCCTCCATCCTTGCTCGCTGGCAGAGTTGTTTGCCTTCTGTTATTGGTAACAAACTGCATACTCTTAAGAGTCGTGTGTCCCATTGGCCTTCCTCCTGCCACCGTAACCGGCGGTGGGAAACGGCTCTGACTAGGTTACGTATTGGCCATACCCGTTTAACTCACGGTCACTTAATGGAGCGCCGCCCTGCTCCTTATTGCCCAAATTGCATTGTCCCTCTTACGGTCGTGCATATCCCTGTTGAATATCCTGACTTCCAGGACGAGCGTGTGTCTTGTTTTCCGACCGTCCCCCGCGGTCAGTTGTCCCTCGATAGAATTCTTGGTGACTCAGATACTTTTAATATCATTTGCCTTATGCGTTTTTGTTCTCGTATTGGCATCCTTGGTGATATTTAGCGCTCTCTGATTATCCCACACATTTGATGGTGCTACATAGTCTTCCCGGTTTGGTGCCTTCTATTGATAATTACTTACTTCCTTATTAGATATCTAACCTTGAACAGTTCTGCTGTTACAAAAGTGCTCAAGTATTTAACAAACTTAGTTTTTACTCAAAATCACGATGTTTATTATCCTAATCCGTTACTTTATATAAAAAAACTGAACCAATGCCTAAAAATAAAAACTACCCTATCTGACAATCATTAAAATCGATAAATTGCATGAAAATAAACATTAAAGAAAAATGCAGATCCGAGTATATGAATCTCGACTGTCACTGTCACTCCAACAATTACCCAATACATCTGAAAAGCAAAACCTCCTATACCCTGACCTGATGTAACTAAATGTAATATCACTAATTTTTCAGCAAAATCTAGCTAACAAAAATCATTGGCTCTTCATTAGCTATCCACGTGTTTCATCTAGAACGTGAAACACAACAAATTCAAATACATAAACTGAATATTCAATCTTTCAGGAGAGGAACACTGAACCCCCTCGAAGTTCATCCATTTGATCCCCTCACACTCAAAATCAATGTCCACATGATATTTTCCCAATAAAAACAAAACTATATACTATTATATATATATATATATATATATATATATATATATATATATACATATATATATATATATATATATATATATATATATATATATATATATATATATATATATATATATATATATATATATATATATATATATATATATGTCGTACCTAGTAGCCAGAACGCACTTCTATGCCTACTATGCAAGGCCCAATTTGCCTAATAAGCCAAGTTTTCATGAATTAGTTGTTTTTCGACTACCTAACCTACCTAACCTAACCTAACCTAACTTTTTCGGCTACCTAACCTAACCTAACCTATAAAGATAGGCTAGGTTAGGTTAGGTAGGGTTGGTTAGGTTCGGTCATATATCTACGTTAATTTTAACTCCAATAAAAAAAAATTGACCTCATACGTAATGAAATGGGTAGCTTTATCATTTGATAAGAAAAAAATTAGAGAAAATATATTAATTCAGGAAAACTTGGCTTATTAGGCAAATCGGGCCTTGAATAGTAGGCATAGAAGTGCGTTCTGGCTACTAGGTACGACATATATATATATATATATATATATATATATATATATATATATATATATATATATATATATATATATATATATATATATATATATATATAGGGGTACCACCACTGGTTTAATTAAAGGGACCCACATCCTCGAAGAAGAAAATAAATAGTGTTCAGAGAAGACCTTGTGGATTCTCACTGAATACTTTAATCTTTTCCTCTCCTACCACCCCTATTATTATTTTTTTTATTTGATTTTATTACAATGCTACAGTTTACAGAAAACACACACTTATATAACAATTTACCAATCAGTGTTCGAAGACCTCGTCCAGCTCTTCGGGGGTCGGGTGCGTACCCAAGATACAGCACGCATTTCCCCTCTGAACAGCGACACTGAGGCGCTGGAACATGAAACTGGCCGCTCTTGGGTCTCTAGTCTTCCCAAAAAGTTCCTCGCCCAGCTCCTTCAGGAACCTAATTAAGTGCACATTTACCCCAGGCGCCCAGAGTCTCAGAGCCTATCGGCACGAACCTGTTTCAACGTTCTAGGTCCCTGTACTTGTTAGTTTTCTGGGTCTCCCTGAAGGTGACCGCCCCGCCTCCCTTAGCTGTGTTGTAAGCTTGATAGGTATCAGCCACTGTAGAGGCACATGTGTAGTCCCATACGACCTGTTTACCTTCCCTCCACGGCTGCAGGGTGACTCCATCTGGGCGTTTTTGGCTGTTGTCAGGCCTACACAACTGAGGTTCCCTATGTGCTGGGCACCCAGCTGAAGCCAAACTTCTCTTGATTATGTCATTGACTGCTTCATGTCTGGCAATCTTTCCCTGTGTCTTACGACAGATGAGACCATGGCTGCCGTATTGGTCTGCCTGTGCATGGCTGCAAATACATGAGTGCTCGGTGGAGATAGGGGCGGCAAGGCGCAGGGCAACACCAATACTTAGGGTCCGATGGTCCAGGCGGGTGCCCAAGGCGGAATTAGGGACTGCCAACAGGAAGTCCCGGCATGGGGCGCTTGCACAGCTAGAAGAGGCGCTTTGTCCTTCCTGGAAGCTGCCTCCAGCAATGATGTGGCGATGTTTTCCACTATGGGGCTATCCCATTTGGACTGTTTGCAGTCATTTGGAAAAGTCGGTCGAGGATGAGAATTGACAAGAGTGTTCCACTGACCGGTTCCTTCCGCGAATTTGGGATCATGAATCCGAATGCAGTCTCTTAGGTATTCCGGTAGTATTTCCTTAACTAATTCACCTGTTGCACTGGTCGAGGATAAGAATGCCGGCAATGCTAACTGTGTTGCCTTGCGAATACCTATTCCCCTGAGTCTAACTGGGAGCGTTGCTTGGTCCCATTGGCCATCTTGCAGGGAGAGGTTTAACACTTTCACGGTTATTGACCTTAGGAGTGTGTCATATTCTGTTAATTTTGGGCTGTCGAAGGAGGGAGCACACCTTAGGAAGTAGGTCAATCTGGGCAAAGCCAGGCACCTTGTGAGAAGGTACAAAGCATCGTGGGCGTTCAAAGCCCCTATTCTTCCCTCTATCCTCCTCAGGTCGTTCAGCCTTTCTTCGAGGACTACCTCAATGGCGCTCGAGCCCAGAGGTGCCTCTAGCAGCACACTGTCGGTGGGAGCGATCACTTGGGCTCCTGGCAATATCATTCGCACTGCATCTATGGTTGGTTGGCTAGATGAGATGATTTCACACTTTAATGGGTTTAGGGTGAGTCCTAACTCCTCTCCCTTAGATTTCACCAGCTGTAGATCTAGCAGGGACTCCTGTGTCCCAGCCAGGGGCCATCGTCCAGGAACCAGATGTTGAGTTCGCTGGTCAACCTGCTTGTGACCTCTTTAACAGCCATGCAAAAAAGAAAAGGGGCAAGTGGGTCTCCCTGCTGGACACCATCTGCAGAAACAACTTCATGTTCCCCAAACAGCAGCGTCGATTCCCTACTGTACCCTGCTGAGACGAAGGGGAGTAGAGAAGGAAAGCTTGTTCGAACTGCTTCCAGTACTACATCCCTTTTTACCTGGTTGAAGGGATTTTTAAAGTCTAATTTAATTAATGCCTTATTTTCTGGGAGGTGCTTGATATAGGCTCGTGCTGCATGAGCTGCTGCTTCACAGCCATGGGGGACACCAAAACCTAGTTGATGGGATCGAAGCATCGTTGCAGCGTCTATGCTAATTTTTCTGACAGCTGCCCTAGCAACAAGGCGCCGAAGTGTGTTACCCACGGCAATGGGTCTGACTGCACCATCCTTCTTCTTAAGGGCACAAAGCGATGCTCCAAAGAAAAAGGGTTTTATTGTATCTGAGATCAACCCAGAGAGGCAGTCGTTGACAAACTTCGTGACCTCTGACAATAGTGTCTCGGCAACTTCTCCGAGAACTGGGTTTACCATCTCCTTGAGGTGCTGAGGTCTTACTCCAGTGTATCCCCCTGCCGAGCCTGGCGGAAATGACATGATGGCTTTGTATACCTCTGACGCTTGGAGGAATAGAGGTTCCATCTCTCAGACATTTGTGTCCTGAGCAGTGGGTTCCCATGGTACTCTAGGAGGGCGCTTCTCTCTCAGTGAGTTGGCAGTAGCGGGATTTCTAGGGGCGATTGTGTCTTCGCTGGTAAGTAACCTAATTGCTCCTACTGTGTTGCCCTCTTCAATTTTTTTGGTCACTTGTGTTCCTAGTTTAAAATTGTCATTGGAACTCTTGGGTCTGCCACGACGGTTTTTGCGTTGAGGAGGGATGGGGATCAAGTTGTCAGCTCTGGGGAAATTATTTATTGCCCTAGTGACTGATGAGGCTAGTGACTTGCCTCCTCTTGCAGGTACGCCTAAGCAAATATTGCCAAACAGGAGCAAATTATGCCATGCTTTGATGGTGGCTGCAGCATTAAGATTTGCAGACCGTTCATTTACTTTCCTTAGAAGGTCTGTATATTTCCCTGCTGCAAATGGGCGCGCAGCTTTAGGAATGTGAGGAAGAGTTCTGGTGGTGGATGCTTTGATGGCTCCCAGGAGGTCATCTGATGACATGAAGTTTGCTGGGATGTGTGGGGGTGCCGGGGGGACCTGTGGGCCTTCTCTCTCTACAGGTACCGTCAATGAACCCTCACAGTTGTTGTGTTGACGTAGGGTTCCATCGTTTCTAAGGCTGTGAGATTCGTCCCACACCCGACACGTTCCTTTGGGTCTGGGTCCTCTGGTTGCACGTCTGGGTGCACTGTTCCCAGAACCGTGTTCTTGGCTGAGGGGTTCCTGGTTAGTTGGTGGAGTCCCCTCCATCCCCCGGGCGGGATGAGACATTGGCCGGCGTGGGAGGGATGACAGGGGTAGTGGCGGGAGGGGTGGACACGGGTGGTGGCAGGAGGGGTGGCTAGCTGTCCCCCACACTCACCACTCGTATGAGTACTTGTGTCTCCCTCCCTTTTGGGAGGAACCTGAATGCCTGCTGTGACCTGTGCCATATCTGGGTGCATGGAGGGTAACACATCTCTGCAACAAGCACTGTGTGGGCGGTGAATAGGTGGATGGGAGACACCCAGGCGCAGGGTGGGCTGGGTGTGGTGCGGTGAGGCCGGCGGGCGGAGAGGTGGTGGGGGTTGACCGGGCCTCGCTCAGCTTGAGGGGGGGTCTGGGTGACACTTAAACACTGGTATAATTTTCTTGTATATCACTGCACAATGGTGAATGAATCATACACTTGTAATCCGATACACTGTGAGCTCTATTAGCTCTGAACATGATTGCTGATTTTTATTTCCCCAACGTATTTATATAAACACTGGGTGGCACATGGGTGACCCCCCTCGCCCGACCGAACAACAACACCCCCTCCTCCCCCACACCTTAGCCGTGGGAGGCCTAGAGGGCGCCAGCGTGGCCCTCACTGCCGTTGTATTCCATACACTGCACACCCACCTGTTTGTTCCGTTTTTTGTTGAGATGGTCCACTCTAGGCACCTTCCGCCACTCCTGCACCTTCCCAGGACATTCACACAGCACTCTGTGAAGGCTAGGCACGGTGACGTCAGGATGTCCCTAGGTAATGGCTCAGTAAACAACAGAGCCTCTTCCACGCGTCCTCCCTCCCCGGTAGCCCGTATATATATATATATATATATATATATATATATATATATATATATATATATATACATATATATATATATATATATATATATATATATATATATATATATATATATATATATATATGTATATATATATATATATATATATATATATATATATATATATATATATATATATGACTGAAAACTCACACCCCAGAAATGACTCGAAACCATACTCCCAGGAGCAACGCAACTGGTATCTACAGGGATGCCTTAATCCGCTTGACCATCATGACCGGACAAAAGGAAGTGATAGCCGAAGCTATTTGAACCACTTCCCCGTCGGCACTCGGATGGTAATCTTGGGCATAGCATTTTATCAAATCACCTCATTCTTTGGGGCACACGTGAGGAACACAAATGCGAACAAGCCTGAATGGTCCCCAGGACTATATGCGACTGAAAACTCACACCCCAGAAGTGACTCGAACCCATACTCCCAGGAGCAACGCAACTGGTATCTACAGGGATGCCTTAATCCGCTTGACCATCACGACCGGAGAAAAGGAAGTGATAGCCGAAGCTATTTGAACCACTTCCCCGCCGGCACTCGGATGGTAATCTTGGGCATAGCATTTTATCAAATCACCTCATTCTTTGGGGCACACGTGAGGAACACAAATGCGAACAAGCCTGAATGGTCCCCAGGACTATATGCGACTGAAAACTCACAGCCCAGAAGTGACTCAAACCCATACTCCCAGGAGCAACGCAACTGGTATTTACAGGGATGCCTTAATCCGCTTGACCATCACGACCGGACAAAAGGAAGTGATAGCCGAAGCTATTTGAACCACTTCCCCGCTGGCACTCGGATGGTAATCTTGGGCATAGCATTTTATCAAATCACCTCATTCTTTGGGGCACATGTGAGGAACACAAATGCGAACAAGCCTGAATGGTCCCCAGGACTATATGCGACTGAAAACTCACACCCCAGAAGTGACTCGAACCCATACTCCCAGGAGCAACGCAACTGGTATCTACAGGCCGGCGGGGAAGTGGTTCAAATAGCTTCGGCTATCACTTCCTTTTGTCCGGTCGTGATGGTCAAGCGGATTAAGGCATCCCTGTAGATACCAGTTGCGTTGCTCCTGGGAGTATGGGTTCGAGTCACTTCTGGGGTGTGAGTTTTCAGACGCATATAGTCCTGGGGACCATTCAGGCTTGTTCGCATTTGTGTTCCTCACGTGTGCCCCAAAGAATGAGGTGATTTGATAAAATGCTATGCCCAAGATTACCATCCGAGTGCCGGCAGGGAAGTGGTTCAAATAGCTTCGGCTATCACTTCCTTTTGTCTGGTCGTGATGGTCAAGCGGATTAAAGCATCCCTGTAGATACCAGTTGCATTGCTCCTGGGAGTATGGGTTGGAGTCACTTCTGGGGTGTGAGTTTTCAGTCGCATATAGTCCTGGGGACCATTCAGGCTTGTTCGCATATATATATATATATATATATATATATATATATATATATGTCGTACCTAGTAGCCAGAACTCACTTTTTGGCCTACTATTCAAGGCCCGATTTGCCTAATAAGCCAAGTTTTCCTGAATTAATATATTTTTTCTAATTTTTTTCTTATGAAATGATAAAGCTACCCATTTCATTATGTATGAGGTCAATTTTTTTTTATTGTAGTTAAAATTAACGTAGATATATGACCGAACCTAACCAACCCTACCTAACCTAACCTAACCTATCTTCATAGGTTAGGTTGGGTTAGGTTGCCGAAAAAGGTAGGTTAGGTTAGGTTAGGTAGGTTAGGTAGTCGAAAAAACAATGATTCATGAAAACTTGGCTTATTAGGCAAATCGGGCCTTGCATAGTAGGCTGAGAAGTGCGTTCTGGCTATTAGGTACGACATATATATATATATATATATATATATATATATATATATATATATATATACACAACTTTAGAACACTTTCCCACCAGGAGACTCGAACCCTAGCCCGCACAGAAGCCTTCCAGCAACTGGCATAACAGGTACGCCTTAACCCGCTCCACCACCTGCTCAGACCCCTAAAAGAGATGGTAATTTCGGAGTATTTATATATCCCAAAGCTCACCACCTCCCAAGAGCACTAGAGCAAGTGAGGGGTCATTTATACGTTTATTTCATCAAGTCCCTGTTAATATGGGAGAACACTGTGCCTATGAACTTAAGGCACAACTCTCCTAAACACGAGAGTGAAGTATACAACTTTAGAACACTTTCCCACCAGGAGACTCGAACCCTAGCCAGCACAGAAGCCTTCCAGCAACTGGCATAACAGGTACGCCTTAACCCGCTCCACCACCTGCTCAGACCCCTAAAAGAGATGGTAATTTCGGAGTATTTATATATCCCAAAGCTCACCACCTCCCAAGAGCACTAGAGCAAGTGAGGGGTCATTTATACGTTTATTTCATCAAGTCCCTGTTAATATGGGAGAACACTGTGTCTATGAACTTAAGGCACAACTCTCCTAAACACGAGAGTGAAGTATACAAGTTTAGAACACTTTCCCACCAGGAGACTCGAACCCTAGCTAGTACAGAAGCCTTCCAGCAACTGGCATAACAGGTACGCCTTAACCCGCTTGACCAACTGCTCAGACCCCTAAAAGAGATGGTAATTTCGGAGTATTTATATATCCCAAAGCTCACCACCTCCCAAGAGCACTAGAGCAAGTGAGGGGTCATTTATACGTTTATTTCATCAAGTCCCTGTTAATATGGGAGAACACTGTGTCTATGAACTTAAGGCACAACTCTCCTAAACACGAGAGTGAAGTATACAACTTTAGAACACTTTCCCACCAGGAGACTCGAACCCGAGCCAGCACAGAAGCCTTCCAGCAACTGGCATAACAGGTACGCCTTAACCCGCTCCACCACCTGCTCAGACCCCTAAAAGAGATGGTAATTTCGGAGTATTTATATATCCCAAAGCTCACCACCTCCCAGGAGCACTAGAGCAAGTGAGGGGTCATTTATACGTTTATTTCATCAAGTCCCTGTTAATATGGGAGAACACTGTGTCTATGAACTTAAGGCACAACTCTCCTAAACACGAGAGTGAAGTATACAACTTTAGAACACTTTCCCACCAGGAGACTCGAACCCTAGCCAGCACAGAAGCCTTCCAGCAACTGGCATAACAGGTACGCCTTAACCCGCTCCACCACCTGCTCAGACCCCTAAAAGAGATGGTAATTTCTGAGTATTTATATATCCCAAAGCTCACCACCTCCCAAGAGCACTAGAGCAAGTGAGGGGTCATTTATACGTTTATTTCATCAAGTCCCTGTTAATATGGGAGAACACT
The DNA here is from genome assembly GCF_040958095.1 of Procambarus clarkii. Taxonomy (NCBI): domain Eukaryota; kingdom Metazoa; phylum Arthropoda; class Malacostraca; order Decapoda; family Cambaridae; genus Procambarus; species Procambarus clarkii. The sequence continues at coordinate 16,339,679 of NC_091228.1, forward strand.
GTGTCTATGAACTTAAGGCACAACTCTCCTAAACACGAGAGTGAAGTATACAACTTTAGAACACTTTCCCACCAGGAGACTCGAACCCTAGCCAGCACAGAAGCCTTCCAGCAACTGGCATAACAGGTACGCCTTAACCCGCTTCACCAACTGCTCAGACCCCTAAAAGAGATGGTAATTTCGGAGTATTTATATATCCCAAAGCTCACCACCTCCCAAGAGCACTAGAGCAAGTGAGGGGTCATTTATACGTTTATTTCATCAAGTCCCTGTTAATATGGGAGAACACTGTGTCTATGAACTTAAGGCACAACTCTCCTAAACACGAGAGTGAAGTATACAACTTTAGAACACTTTCCCACCAGGAGACTCGAACCCTAGCCAGCACAGAAGCCTTCCAGCAACTGGCATAACAGGTACGCCTTAACCCGCTCCACCACCTGCTCAGACCCCTAAAAGAGATGGTAATTTCGGAGTATTTATATATCCCAAAGCTCACCACCTCCCAAGAGCACTAGAGCAAGTGAGGGGTCATTTATACGTTTATTTCATCAAGTCCCTGTTAATATGGGAGAACACTGTGTCTATGAACTTAAGGCACAACTCTCCTAAACACGAGAGTGAAGTATACAACTTTAGAACACTTTCCCACCAGGAGACTCGAACCCTAGCCAGCACAGAAGCCTTCCAGCAACTGGCATAACAGGTACGCCTTAACCCGCTCCACCACCTGCTCAGACCCCTAAAAGAGATGGTAATTTCGGAGTATTTATATATCCCAAAGCTCACCACCTCCCAAGAGCACTAGAGCAAGTGAGGGGTCATTTATACGAAAAAAAATTTCCTGGTGGGAAAGTGTTCTAAAGTTGTATGCTTCACTCTCGTGTTTAGGAGAGTTGTGCCTTAAGTTCATAGACACAGTGTTCTCCCATATTAACAGGGACTTGATGAAATAAACGTATAAATGACCCCTCACTTGCTCTAGTGCTCTTGGGAGGTGGTGAGCTTTGGGATATATAAATACTCCGAAATTACCATCTCTTTTAGGGGTCTGAGCAGTTGGTGAAGCGGGTTAAGCCGTACCTGTTATGCCAGTTGCTGGAAGGCTTCTGTGCTGGCTAGGGTTCGAGTCTCCTGGTGGGAAAGTGTTCTAAACTTGTAT